>NW_028300963.1:1532500-1876250 GCF_049000335.1 Polistes dominula
ACGTTGCATCGATGAAATAGCACGTTCTGCATATTGCATGTGCACTAATCCAAATAATCCAACAATTAATAATAAATTTCATTGGACGAAGGCAAAATCTCGTTGTCAATTCGCTTCGGTAACTTTCATCTTATTGTTTAGAAAAGAACAATAAATCTAATTAGAAACGATGGGAATTCGTTCTTAATAATAATAACAATCAAAGAGAAAGGATTTTCATCTTAACACGTTGCTAATACATTCAAATACACAAACATATATATATATATATATACACATACACACACATAGTATTATACGTATTTAAAAAATCGATATTAAACATTAGAAATAGAGAAAGAGAAAGAGAGATAGAGAAAGAGAAAGAGATAGACGAAGATCGAACAAATCGTGGCGCCAATGTGCAAGAAATAGAATAGAATATGTAGAGACATGACGTTTATCTCTCTTGTTCTCTTTCTCTGTTTGTAATTTTTGGAATTTTTCTCTTTCTTTCTCTCTTCACATTCTCAGTAAACGACGAGAAATGGAGAGAGGGAGAAAGTGGAAAGAGAGGGAGGACGAAGAAAAGGAAGACGAATAAAAAGGCCCCGAGTGTTGTAAGGGTTGGAAAGAGATAGATGGATAGTGCATGTTGCGAGAAAGTGATAGGGAGAATGAGAGTGAGTAAACGAGAGAGAGAGAGAGAGGAAAGCCCGAATTAACTCTCCGGGCTCCTGGCATGGCGCATGGTGCACCTGCGACTGACTGCATCTTCTGTTGCACTGGAGCAAAGGCTACGTTGCCTTCGGAGGATCCGTGAAGGAGCATCGCGTTTATTTCGTATTTAATATATATATATATATATATATACATATATACATATATATATTTACGGGTTTTGTTAAAACTAAGAGATAAACATACAATTGTATTTATTTTATATATATTTTTTTTTCTTGTTTAAAAACAAACGTCCGTTTCTTCCAATTAACAAGAACTTTCTTCGCTCTGGAAGAGAGAGAGAGAGAGAGAGTTACGTTTTATTTTTTATCTTCTTCTTCTTTTTCTTCTTCTTGTTGTTGTTGTTGTTGTTGTTCTTCTTCTTCTTCTGAAAGATCCATTCGAGGATCAATCAACGATTTAAAGGAACGGTAAGGAAGAAGAAGAATCTGAAAAGTGTGACAAGTTTCAAGACAATTGGTGTAATACAATGAAAGAAGATTTCAAAATAAAAAAAAAAAACAAAAAGAAAGGATAATAATTAACATGTGATATAATAATATGGATAGATAAAATGGAAGAGATATTTATTTATTAAGAATTGTTTAAGTGTTATGGTATAATATTAATCGATTAGTTTGATGGTGTTTCGTAGTGTCGTAAAAATAATCAAAGAAGGATTTCATTTGTATCGAGTTAAATACGTCAAACGCATGGTTTTAAGGATACTATCGCGACAAAGTAAAAAAAATTACATACATTGGATTGGCAAGAAAGTAATTTACATTTTCTAGTGTGAAATAAATTGAAATAAAAATCTATTGTTTTTATACAAAAAAATGAACTTTAACACTTTGCACTCGAGGACTCTGCTACGTAGACAATAAAATACAAATAAAAATTGAAACAAATTTAATTCAGTTAACAACATATCACACAACTATGATTTTTCTTTTAATTATACATATGTCATTGATTTATAATACGTGAATATGATTTTTTTTCTTTTTTTCTATTAAAATTGCTTTGTACATTGTTGATAATATGTCAAATGAAAAATATAACTTTGAGTGCAAAGGCTTCAATTAAACAACTACAAAATTCTAACAACACATTAACAAAGGAATAATCAAACAACCATAACGCAATCTATTGATGCAAGCCGAAATTACTTTCTTGCCAATCCAATAATATAAGAAACTTGGGGGGTGAGAGGTAGGGATGAAAAAGGGAAGCTCAATAAACGATACAGTGAAAATACGGTTGACTGATAAAAAAAATAGAAAAAAGTAAATTAGACAAAAAGGAAAGAAATTGATCAAACAAATTGAAAGAACATGAAGAAAACTTTTGGGGAGGGGGATGAAAAAGGGAATTTGATAAACGAAAGGAAAGAATTAATCAAAAGAGGAGAGAGAAGAAGATCACGATGAAAATGGGCTTCTGGATCCTTTTACTGATCCGTATAGTGTGTTAGCATTCCGTACAGTGACTCATGGTCGCACTCGGCGTGCTGTTCTCTCTTTATGTTTTATTCGCTTGGTAAGATCGATGGCGGATTTGGACTGGCATGGATATTTTCGTACTTACTTTCCTCCTCCTCCTCCTCCTCCTCCCCCTCCTTCTTTTACTGTGTCTAGAAAGCTCTGGAAATTTCTTCTAACGTTCTGGACAATATGTCCTGTTTACTTGTCCCATCTTCTCCCAAATATATTTGAGAGAAGGATTTTGACTCACACCCTCTTCCTTCTTCATTCTTCTTTCATCAATTAATTTTTATTTCCTTTTCTCCCCCTTTTTCTTTTTTTCTTTTATTTCCTTCTTCTTTTAGTGTCCAACCCCCCTTCTCGTTCTTTCTTTCCTTCATTCGTTCATTCTTTCTTTCTTTCTTTCTTTCTTTCGTGTTTTTTCTTTTTTTTTTCTTTTTTTTTTTATTCTCGTTGTTTTTCTTTAGGAATAAAATTTCTTCTCCTCCATCTCTTTCTCTCGCAACGATGTTTCGAGCTTGTCGTGCCTATGCTCGACGAGGAAAACTATTTCCGTGCACGCTCGTCGACGGCATAGATATATTCTCGTAGCTCTTGGAACTTTCCACGTAAAATTCATATAAGCCTAGGCCCCTGGTAGCCCGATTTATCCCGAAAACGTTCAATCTTATAAATCGAATTATTAGATTCTTATTGGTCAATATGATTTTCTATTTTGATGCACAAATTTTCTATCAATTCAAATTTGCCGCCGTCAAATACGTTTGACTTCTATCAAACATCCCTTTTTTTTTTAAATGAAGTTTAATTTGTCGTAGTGTACATTTAATATTTGATGTTGTGTGTATATTGAAATAAAATTGAATACATAGATCGATGAACTCTTCTTCTATTCTTAAGTATTCAAATATTTTCAACCATTACGAATATTTCCTATTCTATCTGACGTCAGATTTATTTGAACATTCGAAGCAAAGTTTTACGCTGAATACCAAATCCCATTCCTCAGTTTTTTCTTTTTTATTTTTTTTTTTATTTACTCAACTATGTCACTTAGCAGTGACTGTCCGAATAACGTCAACATCATTCTACTTGAAAATGATTATTATAATAATTAATTTAGATTAAAAAAAATGTTATTTTGTCAAGATTTCAAATGTGTAAGTAAGTAAGTAAGTAAGTAAGTAAATAAGGAATACTTTGCATGATAGAATTTCTCAATGTTCATAGAGGTGTCTTGAAACGCGGAAGGACGTTATGGTAAAGTTTAAAACGTCATGACAAACACGTAACACGTAATCGACACTCCCACTACGTAAAGAAAGAAACGAATAACGGGCCCGAATGATTTTCGAACGGAAGCGCCATTATTGTTTCTACTCGCGCGTCTTTATCATTAAAACGTTCATACACTGTCGAATAATATTACAAATGAAACATTTTAAATTGAACAAATAAAAAAGAAGAAAAAAAAAAGAACTTTGACTTTTCGTTGGTATTTTAAAGTATAGTGACAAAGTTTCATTTGAAAACATTTTGTTGAAAACTTTTGCGAGTTCGCATTTTTTTGTCTACGGGGGTGCGCAGTGGGGGTTGACGATGAGGAAGAAAAAAAAATAATACAAGAAAAATGTGAGACGGTCGTAGAGAAATGAAAAAAAAAAAAAACAAGAAAAAAAAAGAAATAGGAAATATTTCTAAAGAAAGCTCTCTGTAAAGTCAGTCAGTCTCGGTTCTTACTAGTCGGAAATAGCGCCGGTCGACGAAAATGTAAAATCTTAAAATGTTCACGGATCAGGAAGATGACGATTGTTCTTACAGGAAAAGCCACGCTCCGGATCTCAGAGTACAATTGGATGTTTTCGACGATCAACGAGAAAGCGACGAAGTATTATCGAACAACGGACCACCGGAAATTGATTTGTCCTCGCACGTTGATGTATTTTATGCTATTCTTGGACAGGTTGGTCAAATTAATAATACTTTTTATTATTATTATTATTATTATTAATTTTACACGATCAATTATTCGATGAAATAATAAAGTAAAGAAACAAATATAAAATTGTGAACGTTCTTCAGATCGCAGACACCCCACAGGAAATACCATTCTTAAGTATTCTCCAGCATCTGTTGCGACTGGATCCAAAAGATGCTGCGAGTGATTTAGCGTGGGACACAGCTGAAACCCTTGTCCATCGTGCAACATTATTGGAAAGTCGAGAGGACGTCACGAAATTACTAAGATCACCTAGTCTTCAAGTAAGTACGAATACGATAATTCTTTTCTTTTCTTTTTTTAATCTTAATTTATCGATTAGTATTTGCGTCGCGTTTATGTCATTTCAAAACTTTCGCCAATTGCCCAATAGAATCGTACGAAGTGGGCCAAAAATTTCACGATTTCTCGTGTAACAACCATCAATATATCGTTTCGTAAATTCCTTGGGTGATTTGCAATATTTTTCGAATTAAAGAACGTTTGAATATAAAATCGACTTTACAAATGAAAAAAAAGAAAAAAAAAAAAACATTTATCGCGGTTTTGATTTCGAATAAAAATATGATTTATTAATTACAACATGGTTTAAATATAGCATTATCTTTTCCAGACTAATAATCTATGCTGTCATTGTCGAGGAAACGATCAGACGTGCGGTACGTCTCGAAAAGCGTCACTTCCGGTGAGCAATACAACCGCACCGTTGACATCAGCAACGAATACGTCGGTAACAACAACAACAACAACAACACCGCCTAATCCACCCCCTAGTACTGCTTTCATATTGCCACCACCACCTCCCCCACCGCTCTTTATTACACCGAGCAACTCGAATGCACCAATGGAACCACCATTGCCACCACCGTTACATGTGCCGCAAGTTACTCGTGCGCCTACTCCCGAAGTACCCAACAATCATGCGAGATTACTTCCTCAACAGGAGACACCTACTCCGAAAACTAAAATGAAAACTATCAATTGGAACAAAATTCCTAATCACAAGGTATTGCAATTTTATAATCTCTGTGTTGTCTCAAGTCATACTTTGAAAAGTAGACATTATAATTATTATTGATCGACAGGTGATCGGCAAACGAAACATATGGTCGTTGGTTGCAAATGAACATCAAAATCTTCCCAACGCGGATTTAGATTGGGCCGAGATGGAAGGGTTGTTTTGTCAGCAAGTACCACCTATGATGCCACCGGTAACTTGTTCATCGACGTTTGGAACAGGCATGGATTCTGAAAAACGTCGACGAGAACCAACCGAGGTAAATCAATTTTTATATGATCAATTAATTCATATATCTCTAATCTTTTTGACTTTTATTTAGATCGCTCTGCTAGATGGAAAAAGAAGTTTGAACGTTAATATATTTCTTAAACAATTTCGAAGGTACGCGACTGAGATGATTTAATTAACATTTGTTTTCAGATTTATGATAAATACTTTCATTACTTTTAATTTCTTTTTGTCGTTTAATTTTTAGTTCGAACGAGGATATAATTCAATTGATAAAAGATGGCGGACACGACGACATCGGTGCGGAAAAGTTACGAGGTTTATTGAAGATTCTACCCGAGGTGGATGAATTGGAAATGTTGAAAAATTTCGATGGCGACAAATCTAAACTTGGAAATGCCGAGAAATTTTTTCTTCAACTAATTCAAGTACCTAAGTAAGATATTTCAATATTTATAGATCTTGTTGACGTTTCGTTTAACAATATTAATAAAATTATTATTTTTATTTTCATTAGTTACAAGCTAAGAATCGAGTGTATGCTATTGAAGGAAGAATTTGCAGCAAATATGAGTTACCTGGAACCGAGTATAAATTCGATGATTTTAGCTGGTGAAGATTTAATGACTAACAAACCACTTCACGAGGTCCTTTACATGGTTCTGGTTGCTGGAAACTTTTTAAATTCAGTACGTATCTTTAATAAAGATACACATTTTGTATTCATTTATATTATTCGTATCTCAATTTCATTGAAAATGTTGTATTTTTCAGGGTGGTTATGCGGGAAATGCAGCTGGCGTTAAATTATCTTCCTTGCAAAAGTTAACCGAAATTCGTGCTAACAAACCGGGAATGAATTTAATACATTACGTCGCTTTGGTAAAATAATCATGAATTATTTTTCTTAAAACTATTTTTTATACAATTATATTTATAATGTATTTCTTCTATTTTTCCCTTTGTTTTCATCTTGTCAAATCAGCAAGCCGAAAGGAAACGAAAGGATTTGTTGAATTTTGCCAAAGATATGAGTGCTTTGGAAGGAGCTACTAAGTAAATAAATATTGTTAAACAATAAAAAAATAAAAATTTATTACAAGTTTTATATAAATAATTTCATTGGCAAATGATTTACAGAACAACGATTGAACAATTGAACAACGAATTCAACTCGTTGGACACAAAAATTAAGAAGATCAAAAATCAAATTCAATTGCCATCAACTGAAAGTGATATTCAAGAACAAATGGCACAATTTTTACAAGTAATCATAATTTTTGAATGTATCATAAAATCAAAAATTCGATTGTATCATAGCGCGTGATTTGTATTTTCAGATGGCCGAACAAGAAATGGCACAATTGAAACGTGACATAGAAGAATTGGAAAACGTTCGACGAACGTTAGCTGAATTTTTCTGCGAGGACACGAATACTTTTAAAATAGAAGAATGTTTTAGGGTATTCCATCAGTTTTGTCAAAAATTTAATCAGGCTGTCGCGGAAAATGAAAGGCGAAGGATTCAAGAGGAACAAATATTGGCAAGGCGAAAACAACGGGAAGAACAATTAATGGCTAGAAAGAGATTACGTAAGTTATTTATTTATAACAACAATTTTTATTATTACTTACCTTTATAAAATATCTTCAATATTATTATTATTATTATTATTATTATTATTATAGTATACCGGAAAATTTTGTCCATTTTTCAAATAAAATAATAAATTATTCCTAATTTGAACAATTAATTAATTAATTGAATTACTTATGAACTCTTGCCAACATGGTCGCAATTATCCCTAGTGACGAAAAATTGAACTAATGTTTGTTTGAACGGACAGAATTTTCAGGTAGACCTAATATTAATAAATAGTAATAATACTATATAAATATAACATAAGTAATATTAATAAGTATAGAAAGGTTAATAGAAAAAATGAAAGTAATTTGTTCTGTGCAAAGTTCAAAACTTTTCAACCCATCCATATAAATAATATCAAAATGTTTAATTACAAAAAAAGTAATATTATAAAATTCCTTACCTCGTTAATTTCAATCCAATGTATATTAATACAATTTTGTACAAACGTATTCCACAGTAAGTAACCAAGCAGAAACACCTGGTTCCGAATCCGAATGTAATCTAATGGATTATGGCCTTCTTGACCTCCATACTGGTTTACCTCAAAGAAGTTACAGTCGTAGCGAAGCAAAGGTATAATAATTATGATCTAAATAATGAATACAAAATGATGATAATAATTTTGACAAAATTTCATATCAATTTAAGATCAAAAGGTTACAAAACGGTGTTGTTACCTCGGACGACGATGTTTCCATTACTGGTTCACCAAACATAAGACGAAGATTAGGCTCGTGTTCTGGTGGTCCTGAACAACAGTCTACCAAAGAAGATACTTATTCTCCAGGTTTGTTTTTAATATTATCTATATTTTGTATTGTTCTTTTTGATTGTTTGTATCAAATTTTTGTATATGAAATTTGAATAATATTTAGACATAACACCAAACGGTACCCTTCGTCGAAGAAGGAGTCGAATACCGTGTGAAGATGATGATGGTAATTTAATGGATTTTCTCCGAACTTCCGGTCAAGAGAATACTCGTGAAAGAAAATCCTGGGGTAGTTTAGGTACGTTCAACATTAAATGTTTCATTAATTTTATTAACGCGATACAAATTTACGTTCATTTGAATTTTCAAAATAGATCGATCATGGGCTAGAAGAGCACGCGGCCAAACGCGAAGAGGTGATCTTTTGAATGCCGATTTTTCGGCTGATCGTGAAAGACCAAGTTCACCATCACCTTTAGCCGAAAGCAAACCATTTTTGCAAGAAGAGGAAGCAAAGCCAGGGTATACAAAAATGAACAATAACTCAATTCAAAAATCTTCATTTCTTTTCCTTACTCTTGTATTTGTAAATTAATTGTATTGGTGCGGGGGTTGAAAAAAAAAAAAAACAACAGGAAAGCATGGAGACAAAAAATCGAGGCTTGGCTGTCAGAAAACGAGAAGGAAGATCGTGCGGGAGAAGAACTTCAAAGAAAGGCCAGACAATTGCGTCAAGCAAACCGAAGGTCCTTCGAAGACTCAGGTTAATAATTTCAATGAAATTTGTTAAAAAGAGTCTCTCTGTCTCTCTCTCTCTTCCATTGAAAAATATTATAAGATTGATTAATTTATATTTTGTGTATTATAAATATAGAAAGTGAAGGCAAGAACTCCATCAGGAATACCCTGGCTGAAGACGATTCTATGCACGAAGGTTATTCCGAAGTTTACGACTGGCGGCCATCCGTAGAAAAAACGGATGTTATGCGCACTATGGAAGCAATCGAAGGTACACTTCATCATACATATTCCTATTTGGAATACAAGTTGCAACGAGATATTCCAGTATTTCCACTTCTTTTAGAAGCCCAACCGAACCCATCGCAGAAAGACAAATCACCTTGGCGAAAGTCAAGTTTGAACGTACCAAATAGCATGGAAGAGACTGATCCACGTTATTCTCGCAGGCTAAGATCCAAATTAAGTATTGAGAATATTCTTGCTCCTAGTCCGTTGCAAGTAAGTATTCATTTTATAGAAATAATATCTCTTACACGAGTAAGTGCCATTTTATTTCACAATTCTTTTTTTTTTTTTTTAAATATTATTGAAATATTTACATGCTTGTTAATACTATCGAACATATCACGTGATCCATTGAAACTAAATAAACTAGTTAATAAGATCGGTGATAAACTTAATCATTTTTCTTATCATAATAATCTAGGCAATCAGAGAAGAGGACAGAAAGAAGAACAAGATCAGCGATGCGATTAATGCGAACACTCCGGACGAATTAACTATTTATCTTCGGCAACCTTATACGGGCTCGCAAACTTCAAATACCAGAAGATTCTCGAAAATTGTTAAGAAAAGTAATAACGAGGATGAGAGCAGCAACATCAGTGACAAGATTGAAATTGATTCGGATAATATTGAGACACCACCGGCAACCAGACGACTTATCAGTCCACCTAAGGAGGTTAAACCGGTCGAGAAAGAACCTTGTAAACGAGAAAGATGCAGTAGTTCTCTTCAAAATCGAGAATCTAAGACTGTTCCGTTGAAACCTGTTAGCGTAAATGCTGATCTTGGTACCGGTACGTTAACTTGTTACGATTATCTTTTATTTGACATTGATTTATCTATTCTTTGCATCATTAACTAACCCTGATTTCGTATCCCTTATCTTACCTTAATTTTCTTTTAATATACCTTCATTTTATCCCGAACTGGATTTCCATCCAGTTTATTAATATTATTTTTTCCTTTTTATTTAGATTTTAATTTACTTCCCAATGAGAATATTTTACGACTGGAACGACATTTTTTTTTTTTTTTACCCTTAAACTCGTTCAATACATATATATTTGTTCTTTTTCTTTTTGTTCAGGAAATTTCGATAGATACTCAGCGACAAGGAGAACAAGAAGATATAAAAAGATGTCTGATCCTACGGAGAAAGAGACAAAGAAAGAAGAACCGATAATAGGTCAACAGCAAATCTTTGAAGAGAAAGCAACCGAACGGCCGAGTACTTTGTCACTGGTCGAAGATGGACAAGAGGAAGATGCGATGCTTCGAGTTTGGCAGGACAAATTGAAACGTTCGGAAGTAACTACGACGGAGAAGATCGATGCTGCATTGGCTGAAATTGCACGATCTGGCGAAGATCTTCAACATTTGTCACGTTCGAGTGTTCAAAGAAATTCCAGGCTACCTGTGAGTCAACCACCTCCTGTGGTCGCTGTTACCAATACAGTTTTGAGTCCAGTGATGCAAGAATCCAGGCCGAGGGAACCAATAACGATCTTAACCGAAAGGGCAGTCAGTAGTCGTGAACGTCACAGAAGTATGATTGATCCAAGTCAAGTTAAGGAAGCTATCAGAGTGACTAGCAGCCCACCAAGTCAAATCAATCAAAGTCCGATGAGGAATTTAACCTGCGAGCAGTCGGATCGTAAGATCGTAGAAGATAACGTGATCTCGATCGATCAAACAGATCTGAATGAAGTCTCTTCTAACGTGGATACTGTTTTAAAGAATGAATCCAATGAAGAAATCGAAACGATTAACAACGATCCACCTAAACAGAATTCCATGTTCAGAAATAGGTTCATTCCTGATATAAACGTAACCAACGCATCATCCTTATCTTTAGGCTCGACGGTTAAAGGTAGAGATCAGGAATTGAACGACGAAGGTTTTGAGGAAACCCAAAGCCTAGTCTCGGAATCTTTAAGTCAAGAAACATCATCCGGGAATTATGAAACCGACGCTCACGATTCTACGCGATATTCTCCAGCCGAGTTACGTTATGGTGGGACTATAGTTAGCCAATGTCGACCTAACGACGAGGAAGAAGAAGAAGATGTACGACATATAATCAAGGAACCGGCGGTTAAAACTGTCTTCGCTAAGACTACAGTTTCTACAGTTAGAGCCACGAACAATGATAAAAGTTTTCTACCCAAACGTACAACTAATAATATTAAACGTGAAACTAATAGGAAAGTTGAGTCATTAAAAAGGAATCCTACGGTAATGGCATCGAATGTTAGAAACGAAGTTGAACGTTCTGGTTCTCGTAGTAGTCTACGTAGCTCGAGAAGTTCATTGAACAGTGCTACCTCGGTTAACACCGTACGAAATTTAGCACCCTCTCATGCGCATCTTCGTAGTTACACGTCCGCCATTCGTGCTTTGACCAATGACCTCAGGAAAAGTAGTCCTTCTAATACACCTTTACCACCAACTGTGGTAAAAAAGGATAACGATAAGAGACGCGTAAATCCACGTATTGCAGTGACGAGGATTCCTGCAAGTAGAAGCAGTAGCAGTGGTAGTAGCGTTGGTCCTGTTTTAAAAAACGTTAGAAAGACAAACAATGTAAGTGCAATCCTATTAATTAAATCTAAAATAATATCAAATATTATAATGAATGTATTTCAATGAACAGGCAATAGTAGAAACGATCTCGAAGGTGAATAAACCTCGAACGATCGCTTCTCGTAGCAGTAGCAGTGGTAGCAGCATAGGACAACAATCAACGGTGTCTTGTCAACCTTCTGGTGAAAAAGTAGCACCTGCCAAGAGTCGATTGATCCAACCTCGTGCTGGCTCGAAAAATCATAGTTTCATGAGGCCAACAGCTTCCAGTGCTAGTAAAGGTTCTATCCCGAATCTTCCAAAAAGTATCAAAGGCTTGATCAAATGAATTATTTCTTAATACGTGGTAACAATATCTCTTCTTATTAACGTTCGAAGTTGGTTGTTTCTTTTTTTTTTTCTTTTTTTTTTTTTCTAAAGAACCATACGAATATTCGCGCAAACGTAAGTACGAACCACGTCGTGTGGTTCGATTAAAATAAAAAAAAATAAAAAAAAAAACATAAAATAAAAGGACAAAAAAAGAGAGAGAGAGAGAGAGAGGTACCATTTCTTATTTTACAATTAGCGTACAACTAATGTTATTATCGTATAACAAAAAGGAAATTCTAATAAACGATAAAGACGTATTGTATACGAGAAAATAATCAAATATATTTACAGTTAGTAACTCGTTGTAAAATCATTTTTTTTAGATCAAGGAAAGTGGTAAGGAACCTTTAGGGTATTTCTATCGAAAGCTCCGTAAACAGTTAGCACGCTTTATTACGCTACTGGTTTACGCGATAAGGAGCTTTCCTTTCAGTCACCCAGATAATCTAGAAATTGTTCTAATATAAATTGTAACATATGTTTCGAGACTAACGTACTTTCTGTGCGATACAATATCATTTGTATTGTTAACATAAATAAACGATTTGTAAAAAATGCTCTCGTTACTATTAGATTAAACATGACGAATACATTATCAAAAAGAGAGAGAGAGAGAGAGAGAGAGAGAATGAGAGAATGAAAGAATGAGAGATCGTCGATAACAATATTATACTACTATTACATCCTTCAATATATCAAAATATAAAAGTTTACATGTTGGTCTATCGTAGAAGTGATTATGTTGAACGGTTAAAATAAATATCAATTTTTGTTGGTTCTTTCTTTTGTAAAAGTAAAAATATGATTGACACGCGTTATAGATTATTTATATATATATATATACATATATATATAAATGTGTGGGATTCGTGAAGAAAATTGGACCATTGAACGTATCAATCAAATCCTTCTTTCGATTTCCGAATAACTGTTTCAACCTTTGAACTGTTCATATGAATCCTTCGATTAATTTTCTCACGAATATTTATTTTATTTGGAATAGAGGTACTCGTGATCCCACATATATTATATATACATATATATACATATATATATATATATATATGTATATATTGCACTTGACACTCAACATGCTTACTCATACGATAATCGAGTGACATTATATCTACACATTACACATTAATATTATATGTATATGTATTTATATTATATACACACACACACAATGATAGATTCTCTCACACTTACAAGGTGATACATCGTACAAGTAGTAAAATGAAAAATCGTTTAGCGACAACAAAAATGAGATACCTTTGAGACGAGATCTCCTTGGGGGTAATGAGATCACTTGGATGCTACGAAAGTCCTTGAAAATGATTTCTTCGACCCTTAACGATAACGACAGGCAACTTCCTTTCCCGACGTTTTATTTTTTACTTGTTATTCTTTTTTTCATATTTCCCGTTTCCATTATCTCTCTCTGTTTAATTGCAGGACACCACACTTCGGCTTATTATACCGACGTATAATCTTCTCACATTTATCTCTATGAAATCTCGCTTTAACTATCGTACTGACGTACATACGTTAGACTTAATTATAAGGATCGTTTTACTTGAAATTATACAAAAATATGTAATTTATATATATAAATTATAGGAAGATAATCGATAAAGTAAAAGAAAAATCTTTAATTCAACAAGTTGAATAATTTAAAAACCGTTCTAGGAATTCGAATGATTTGATTGCATGCGAGAAGATATGCGTCAATGTTTGAAACAAACAAAAAGAAAAAATAAAAATACAAATAATAGACAAAGTTAAACGATCCTAATTAGTCTTAGAAGATAATAGATAATTTATTATTAGAACGCTCTTAGAATATTAACCTTTGCACTCGAGATGCATTATTACATGAGTTATAGTTGTTGTTCTCTCGTACGTACATACGTTCGTTCGTTCGTTCGTTTGTTCGTTCGTTCGTTCGTTGATTTAATTAAAAAAAATAAAAAATAAAAGAAATATTACGAAAACACATTGATAGAGAATTGTTAAATCAATTAATATATGATTCGTCGAGTGCAACGAGTTAAAAATATTGCCAATTAAGCACACACATAAAAAAAAAAAAAAAAAAAGATATAAGTTTTTTTTTCTTCTTCTTCTTCTTCTTTATAGATCATTCAATGCAAATGATAATAAACGTCGTCGAATGCTTAAACATTATTTTGTCGGGCTTATTTTAAATATAAAACATACATATATATATAAACGCGATTTGGGGCAAGGCGTTCGTTTTCGTTTGGTCTTCTTATTGTTCGATTTCATTTTTGTTTTTGTTTTTGTTTTTGTTTTTGTTTTTGTTTTTTCATACCACTTCCACGCGATCTCGAAAACCGAGCGAGACCGGACTTTTCGGTGCGAGGATAAACTCGAACTGTAGATCGAGTTTATCGTTTACTATGATTTCGAATTCTCGAACGATCTGCGAAAATTTGAAAAAAGAAACACAAAAGAAAAAGATTACTCACACAATTCTGATTTATTATTTTTGTAATTTTAATAATCCGTTTACACGCGATGGTATTTGTTTCTTTTTTTTTTTTTTGTTCTTTTTATGGTTTTCAGCTTATTTGGGAAATTAAAAAAAAAAGAAAAAATTTCTACTTATATATATATAATTGTCGACTATCTTGAAAGAAAATGATCTTTCGACGCGATTGGAAATTTGTTCAAGGTTTGATTTTTATCGACATTCCATGATCATTAATAATTTTCTTTCGAAATTGTTTAACGCTTGTTTAACGAAGGACACAAGAAGTACGATGATAAAAAAAAAAAAATAAAAAAGAAAAAGGAAAATTAATGCAAATTTTGTCCTAGTTGTTAATCGATTTTTCTTTGTTGAAAAACAAACAAAGAAAAGAAATATCAACACGGAATTTTGTTCGTAAAAAAGAAAAAAAAATATTGTAGAAATGTTCAAAAAAAAAAAAAAATGCATTATAATATATTAAATGATATTACGGGAGATGCGAGGAGAAGGTGAATTATAAAATAAGCAGGTAAAAAATGTACGTACGGAATCACGTATTACTGTATAATTACGAACCTTAGCTAGGATAAGTTGTAGAGCAAGTTCCACAAAGCGTTTGCCTGGGCAGATTCTTCGACCAGAACCGAAAGGAGCTACCAGTAATGGCGAATGTGGTACCGTAGGATTCAGCCATCTTTCAGGCTCGCATTTGGACGCATTCTTAAAGTTATTCTCGTCTAATCCAGCTACCCATGTATGCAAGAGAACTACCGTCTGGGATGAAGAAGATAGAAGAAAAGTGAAGACTTTAAGTACAGTTCCGATTAGTTAAGTTTTTAACCGTATTTGAAATCTCTGTAATCAAACTATCGTTGACTTTAACAATTGGAGAATTGAGACAAAGTATTTACTTACCCCAGTATCGAGATGATAACCATCTAATTCGATAGGTTCGTCTAAGATTCTTGCGATGCATGGTGCAGTAGGAACGAGCCTAAACGATTAAATTGATATTTTGCAAATTATTTTTCTTTATTATTTAATACAGTGATTCTTAACCTTTTCGAAGTTACGGAACATTTTTGATTGGAAGGAAAATTTGCTAAACACCAAAATCATTAAGACGATTAAGATCATAGAACTAATAATAAAATGTACGTTAAACATTTAACTTTTATTAATATTGGAAGTTATATATATATATATATAGGTTATACATTACACATAACAATAATATAATACAACATATATATTTAACATTTAATTATAGATATTATAAAGATAATAGGATAATTATAAAAATATAAAATATTAATTTACAAATATTGTATTAATAAAAACTGTTGTAACTTTTAATTCTTTTCTAAAATTGTATTTCGTCAATTTTCGTGTGATATCTGAGCTACTTTTTTAAGCTATTTATTATCTGAGATATTTACTAATTAGGTATAATATACATTGGAACTTTCATTAAATTTTGCGAAACACTTGTAACAAGTCCATGAAACATCGGTTAAGAACCACTGATTTAATTAGATAACATTTCTTTAAAGTTATTTACCTGAACGCTTCGGTTATACATGCACGCAAATAACGTGCTTTTCGAAGATCATCAACGGTCAGATCGCAACCTGGTGGTGCCAATAACATGGCTTCCTCGTAAAGGGTCTGTTGTACTTTTGGATTACTTCCTATCATGTGGAAGAGAAAGACTAAGGTATTACCCAACTGTGAACAAATGAATTAACAAAATGTCATCATAACATATAACATTTGAAATTATATTGTTAACTTAATGATATATATTTTATTTTTCAAATTATAAAAAAAAGTACGAGGATTATTAAATGTTTCCCATAAAATCATAATAAAATATTTTCTTTCCTCTCGCTTATGCGATCTCTTCGATGTTATATATATTTGTTTTTTTTTTTTTTTCATGAAAGCTCGATTATATTTAAATTTCTTCGAGAGATCGTATTATATTTATTGAGAGAAATCGAACGATCTTTGACGATTCATAAAAATCGTCTAAATTAACATATACATTTTGATATAATCGAAATTCCATAAGTATATACATACGAAAAGTTATAAACTAGAATATTATGACGGCCTCACTGTGTGTATACCAGCCGCAATAAAGTCCACTATGGCTGCTTTTTTATCCCTTATGTCTAACGATTTTTGTCGTAAAATCGATTGATAAACGGCCTCCACGGATTCGTCACGTGCATCGTTTCTTTTTTCGATTATCGTTGCTTCCATTAATTCGGAAATTATACTGAAAAAAAAATAAACAAACAAAACGAAATCTTTTTAAGACGAATACAATTGATTTAGGTAATATACAAAATGGACGTTTTTGAAAAAAATGAGTTTAAAAATTTGATAAAATCATATCGTGATTTCTTGTATCATCGGTTATAGAACATCTCTTATATATATATATAGTATTATAATATGTTTATAAATTATATAATATTTATATTATAATATATTATAAA
Organism: Polistes dominula; assembly: GCF_049000335.1. Taxonomy (NCBI): domain Eukaryota; kingdom Metazoa; phylum Arthropoda; class Insecta; order Hymenoptera; family Vespidae; genus Polistes; species Polistes dominula. Next base: position 1,549,283 of record NW_028300963.1, read on the forward strand.
ATATAAATTAATTAAATATTATAATATAATATATTATAATATTATATATAACTATTACTATTATATTATTATATTATAAATATTTTATATTTTATATATAATATATAATATTTTTATATATAATATTATTATATTAAAATTAATATTATATTTATATTATTATTATTTTTATAATATTTATATTATAAATTATTATATTATTATTATTATTATTATATATTATAATATTACATATATTGTATTGTAATATAATATAATATATGATATATATATATATATATATATATATATATATATATGAAAATTAAAATTCAATTATTTTATTTGATTTTATTTGATCATTTTAATATAATATATATTTTCTATTCATTTATTCAAATTATTTCAATAAAAAAAAAAAAAAAATATATGAAAAAAAAATGCAAAAATGATAAATATTCGATACTAACTTGTAAATAGCATCCTCGCTCTCAATCAGCTGTTTGTATGCGGATGTGGGTAGCACCTTCCAAAGCGGCAACCCATAAAAGGCATCTCGGGAGGCCGTGAAATGAATTCTAACTGCTTCCGCTAATCTTGTAGTAAGCGTGTCGCTCGAATCCGGCTTTAAGAAGCCAAGATGCCGACCCAGAATCAACGTGCAAGTACCTTTCGGAAAATAAGAGTTAAGATATTAATAATTCTTCCATTTCCATTTACTTCGATAATATATATTATAAGGATTTTTGTTCAATTAAAGATAATATCATCAAAATCACGTTCACCTATTCAATTTTAAAAACTTCAAAAACAAATCAGTAATTTGATTGAAAAAAAAAAAAAAAGAAAAAAACATTTTTATAAACGATGACCATGAAAATAAAAAATAAAACAAATAAAAGTAAATAAAAAGGAAACGTGCAAATGTTCGATATTTCATACGAGAAAGGAAATATTGTGTTTTATTTTAAAGATCAGATAAATATACGTAGATTCGATTACATCCATTGAAAAATATATAATAATATTATTATTATTATTATTATTATTATATATATATTTATTATATATTATATAATATATTATAATAATATAATAATTCAACAAATTAAATATATAATATTAAATATTAATATTAAATAATAAATTTAATAATATATAGTATAATTATATATATTATTATTATTTATAGTAATTAGTATAGTATAATTATTTTATTAATATTAATATTTAATATTAAATAATAAATTTTTTTTTAATAATATTCTATATTATTAAATATATAATATTAAATATATATATATATATATATATATATATATATATATATATATATATTAAATAATAAATTTTATATTATTATTATTTATAATAATTAGTATAGTATAATTATTATATTAATATTAATATTTAATATTAAATAATAAATTTTTTTTAATAATATTCCATATTATTAAATATATAATATTAAAATATATATATATATATATATATATATATATATATATATATTAAATAATAAATTTTATATTATTATTATTTATAATAATTAGTATAGTATAATTATTATATTAATATTAATATTTAATATTAAATAATAAATTTTTTTAATAATATTCTATATTATTAAATATATAATATATAAATATTATAATATATATATATATATATATATATGGTTGTCTTTTTCAACATGACACACAAGTTCGAAAAGTTGTTTGTTATTCAAACAAAATGACTAACTTATTTCATATTCATTAACCTAATAATTATGCAAATTGAGGGCTCAATTTAATAAATATAATTTTTTGTTATATAAAAAAAAAGAAAAAAAAAAAAAATTAGATCAGAAAAATATCTGTCCATTTCATTCGTAAATTTAATCTGACAGCCCAATGCAAAATGTAGTCTCTGTCGATTAATTAAATATACGAATTATGAAATATTCGATTTTAATTACTTGAATTTATTATATTAAATGAGAGATATTGATCATTTCATCAAAAAAATAATTACAAACGTGTGAAACATCCACGTAGAAGAAGTTTTTTTTTTTCATATCGCAAGAAAAAAAAAGAAACGATTAAATAAAGTGAAGAAAAAGAAGAAAAAGAAGAAAAAGAAGAAAAAGAAGAAAAAGAAGAAGAAGAAGAAGAAGAATGAGAGGAAGAAGAAAAAACGGAAAAAAGAAAAAAAAACAAGAGATGATGATAAACTCACTCTCGAGTCCCATTTTATATGCGAGTTCTTCGAATCCCACAACGCCAAACATGGTTCTACGTTTTCGTATGAGCTCGATGAAACCGTCGCAGACGATATTTAGAGCAGGAAAGAAGCCGAGAACCGTGCTAGCACCAGTGAGTTCCGGAGTTAGAGCAGAACGAAGCTTTTGCCAAGTCTCGCCTTGTCTGTGTGTGTTTGTGTGCAGGGTTGCAGTGTTTTTTTTTTTTTTTTTATTTGATGATGATGGTGGTGGTGGTGGTAGAAAAACGGAAAAAGAAACAAAATAAACAAACAAATAGGAAAAAAAGAAATACAATAAAAAAAACGGGATAGAAATTAATCGTGACACATTGTATTGGATCTTAACGATATGAACAATTTGATTGGTCACGTCGATCATGTCTCATATTTGAATTTTTTTTTTTTTTTTACTCAAAGACATTAACATAAATATATATATATATATATGAACTACAAATTTGTAAGAAGAATGTAAATGTGTTAATGACACATTGATTGTTTCAATTTAAATCGATTTTGCAACACAACGTTACCAATCAAAATGTTAATTAACTTTTAAATGCATGCTTACGAAGAAGTAATAAATGTCATATATTTAGTTAGTGATTTATGAATGCAACAATGTTACTTTTCTATTTCATTTTTTTTTTTTTTTTTTTTTTTTTACATAATTTATAACAATTTTATAGTAATAAACATAAACGCGAGCAAACAACGCGATCGATAAAAAAAATATATATATAACTACTTGTAAAACCCGTATATTCCCGTTTTCTTTTTTCTTTTTATTAATAATAAAAAAAAAAAAAAGAAAAAAAAAGGAGTCATGCATCAAGGAATTAAATACAGCGTAAAAATCGATTATACTTACTCATTTACGAGACCAAGATTAGTATATCGATCACGTCGCGAGTGTCGATAGTGCGATATGACTTCTTGAGGAGGACGAAGAGGATATCTTGATCCTTTCCTAAGTATCAGCTCAATGTCATGGCGAGAAAATACCGATATAACTGGCCAGTTCCATAATGCCTCCTCCTTGCACAAGCCTCCGTAGCGTCGATTCAGATCTACTCTTAAATCATGGATTATAGGGCTGGTCGATATCGAGGAACAACGATCTTTTCTCATTCATTCAAAAGGTTCGATAATATTACTTTATTTGTACGTAATTGATATTTTGTTAGTTCGAATTTTTATATATATTAAATAATAATATTAATATTTATATTTAATCCATTTCGAACGCGTGTTCACTCTCAGTCACCACACAAGAAACTGTGTGCTAATCTTATATATAAAGATATATATATATTTATTATATATTAAAATAATTATTAATATTATATATTTTTATATTTTTTTTTATATAAATAATATTAATAATATAATAATAATAATAATATAACAATATTATTATTATTATTATAATATTATGATTATAATTAAATTATAAATAATTTAATACTAATATTATTTATTTATTATATTATTATTTATAATATTATTTAATTTATTAACTTTAATATTATATATTAAAATTTATATATTATATATATATATATAATATAATTTTTTTATTTTTTTTTTTTGCTTAAAACTGCAATAATTATTCGTTCAAATTTATTTAACAACGTTACGTAAAATTTGATATTTCTACAAAATATTTTGTGTAAACCTTTTCCCTTAGAAAAAAAAAAAAAATTCAAATTTAAATTCTAAGGGACCAAAGGCCAAAGTCTTTACCTTTGTAAGCCTCGTGAATCTTGTTCATTCGATAGTATCCCATCCAGGAGTATATCCATCTTGTGCCAAGAATAGGTAAAGAGAATGGACCTGGCACATCTCGTGCTGTTTTAAATGGCTTCCTATCCTTTTCTTCCGATATGCCTGAGAACGAACAAAAGCTATTGTCATTAAACCACATTTTGTACCTTTAAAACCTTTAAAACGATAAAATATAGTAACAATATCCCATAATCATTCTTAAATATTAACATTACACAATAATACATTATTACAATTTTATAAAATAATATTAGAAAAATGAAGAATACATTATCATTTTGTGATAGGGTTTTTTTTTTATTTTTTTTTTTTTTTTACGTCAAAACCACCGGAAATATAAAAACGTCCGTCCAATGGTTAATCCTCTAAAAAGGTTCACGCTATTTCGTGAACCCCTTTTCAATTTATGGTAGAGGATCTATTATAATTTTTTGTTTTTGTTTTTTTTCAATTTTTTTTTTGTCTACTCAACCCACCGGAAATATAAAAACGTCTAATAATTCTCTAGTCGAGAAATAAAATAATAATAAGACGATCGTGTTGATCCCACCATGACTTGAAGAAGATTACGAAAAAAAAAAAAAAAAAAAACAAAGGGGGTCCATTATCATATAAATATTTGTTAGTCAAGCAACCGGAAATGGTATAAAAATCTAATAAGTAAAATTCCATGAAGAAAATCAACATAATATCACGTGATCCAGGAATTGTAAATTTATGCAAAGCTTAAGATCCATTATCATTTTTTTTTTGTTTTTTCAATTTCGTTGATCAGAGAAGTATTATCGACTGGTTTTATAATTTAACTTCGCCATCGTTAAGCTAAACACATATCTATGTATATGTGTGCGTGTTAAATCGTAGATTATAAGTTATCATCGTATATAAGTTTAAACTCTATCATCATCCACAATTTTATCTACTAATGTTAAGTATATAAATAATTGGAGGAGGATGATAGTCGAATGAAAGAAGAAAACAAAAAAAAGAAATAAAATCGTATAAGATATATATATATACATGTATTATAACGTGACGTACGTGTTGGTAGACGTAGAAGAGGAAAAAAAAATAATTACGAAGAAAGGAAAGAAGAAAGGAAGATAGAAAGAGATAACACGTGCCAACGAATTGAGTAAATGAGGAAATAATAATACATACACATATACTAGTATAAGATCACACGAAAACATAAGCGTAATATTCATTTCGTCACATATATATATATAAAATATTAAATGATAAGCTTCAGATAAAAATCTAGTTATCGGTCGACCTTGATACGATCGTCTAATCGTTTCATTGACCTTTTGCGTTAAATGTATAATTATGATATATATATATATATATTTATATAGTAAGTATGTAATGCATGTAACGTACTACACACATACTACACACACACACACACACACATCTCATCTAGTTTCTCATTTACGTCACTTCGATAATATGTGTAACACGAACTTACTACGCGTTGAAACTTTCAAATTCTTCCTATGTCATGATATTATCTTTTTCATTTTTTTTTCTTTTTTTTTTTCTTTTATTCATTTTATCTTAAAATTTTTTTTCCTAATTTTTCCATACTTTTCTTTCATTATATATAATATATATATCTTTATTTTCTTTCTATGACAAATTTATAACTACTCGATTGAAAGGGTAAAGATATTTATCAGATCCGTTATAGATATCATATGTTAGAATATTGCAAATACGAGATAGATCCTTGAGAAAGAAAATATCTATTTTAAAAGTAAAAGAATGTATATCTGGTTATATGTTATTCGTGATTGAAACATGTACGATCGATCAAAACGAACAAAATAGTAAGAATTAAGAATAGTTTACTTTAATGATAATTAATTGCAAAGTAAATTGATTAAATGTAACCATAATTATAAAAGTGATTTAAGTCAAAATGAAAACAAAACAAAACAAAAACAAATTGAATTTATCAATTATTACGCTCACCACATTATATTAAACTAAATAAATTCAATGTAATTTGAAAATGATATTGTCAAAAATGAATCGTTAGATAATGTTTGTTATTTCAATATTATATAGAAATTACATATAGTGTTCAAATATAAATCTGTAAATATCTCATATCTTATAATTTAGATCACTTTTATAATTATGAGCACAAATATGAAACAATTTTGATGAATCTTAATTAATATCAGGTTGCTGTGATCGACGTGTATTTATTGTCATTTAATTTACTGACGACGTATACTCGTCGATCAGCAGAATTCATGTTTTTAATTAAATTGAAATATATGATATTGATAATAATAAAAATAAATAAACTTACCATTAGATTTATGAGTAGTTCCGGTCCAGAACCACCAAGGTGGTCGATAACTAGTAGCCAGAAGTAAAATAGTGAGAAGTGTTGCTGCTATTACTTCAAACCAAGCACCGGAGAGTAACATCTCGAGACTCTCTAATGTCACACCTGTGAACGAATGGTTCAAAGGAAAGGAGAAGAAAAAAAAAGAAGATATAATAATGAAATTGAAGAAAAAAATAATAATGTAAGAGTAAAGAGCAAAAAAAAAAATAACAACCGAGCGGAAGAAGAATAAGATAAGGGAGTGAGAAAAAAAAAATGATAAGAGTATAAAAAGTATGGATGATAATTTCAAAGAAGTAGAAGAAAATATAAACATGTAAGAATATAAATTATTACAATTTATGTGTACCCTTTATAAACTTTCATACATTATTTATCTTCATTTTGATAACTCCTGTCTTTTTTTAATCTACTGTCACCTTTTTTACAAATGATATATTACACCGTATAATTATCTACGAATAGAGATACAGATTAATGGAAAATAAAGTTAATGGATTAAAAATTAAGTAAGAAAGTACTAATGAATTTTAAACTATTAAAAGTACTTTCACATTTATAATTAATTCAATTCTCTTTCTCTCTTCTTCTTCTTCTTCTTCTATTTCTTTCGAAAATAATTCATCAATAATTCATAACTCATACAAATGATTATAATAATAATAATTATAATTACATTTTATATATTAATTATATTATTAATTAAATGCATTTTTATTAATTATAATATAATTAATTATATTATTAATAATATTAATATATTATTATATATGAATTATATTATAATTAAATGCACATTTTATATTTATAATTGTATAAAATAAAATAAATATTAAAAAAAAAAACAATACTGAAGCAAAGTAAAATCCTTGTGTAGACTTTCTCAGTTTAATAATTAATATATTTCAAAATCTTGCACTTTTTCTTAACTATAATTGGAAAGTCTCTTGTAAACGAGATACACGTTTTAAACGTATCCCACGTATTGATAGAAAGAGAGTATAATATATATATATATATATAGAAAATATTATTATGAAATGAGATAAAGAAAAGAAAACAGATTCATGTGCAGCCTTTCTCCGCATTAGTATTGTTTTTTTCTGTCTTTTTCTCTTTCTCCTCCCTCTCCCCCTTTCTCTCTCTCTCTAAATAGTTGGAGAGACGAATCAAATGGAATGCAGTGCATACACACATACATATATATATATACACGAATGTATAAGGGTAATACACGCGATAAAGAAAAAGAGAGGCGGGATAAAGGGCGAAAAAGTGCACGCTGCATATCATGTGTGTGTGTGTATTGTGCATATGTATAATGGTGTATGTGATTGTCTATGTATCCTCCTCCTTTTCCTCCTCCTCCTCCTCCTGCTAGTCTCCGTTTGTCACATTGTACGTCGTGTCTGTCTCTCCTCTTGTTCTTGCAACCGAACGATTACGAGTGTGTGTCCCACTGTTATTTGCGAAGAGAGATTCTTTTATTTACGATGCGCCGATAACGGCGTGTCATCGCGTTGACTCCCGTTCACCACCACCACCACCACCACCACCAATGTGACGACCAGCCAGACAAGGAGTAAAGAAACAAGAGGATTCAATTGGTTTTCTTTCTCTTGCAAATTTTTCGATCGATTTACTACTAATTGTCATATACGTTTTTTATTATCCATTTCTCGTCTCTTCGTAATCGTCATCGCGACGAGCGAACCAATCATAACGACGATCGACCTATCCCTCCCAATCTTATTTCTTTTTTTAATCAACTTATCATTTCGTTATTATAGATTTTTATCGCGAGCATATTTTATATATCATATCGAAAGAACAATGAAAGTAACATTTTATCTTCCCTAGTAGCACAAAATATTGACAAAATATTGACAAAATATTGAATACATGTGTATTTAATATTACAAAGTCATTAAATCTCTTTTTATAATTATAAATAATAATATTAATAATAATATTAATTAGAATGTAATTATTAATTATATTAATATTGAAAAATATTGAATACGTGTGTATTTAATATTAAAAAGACATTGCATCTCTTTTTATAATTATAGATAATAATATTAATAATATTATTAATTAGAATATAATTATTAATGATATTAATATTGAAAAATATTGAATACATGTGTATTTAATATTAACAAGACATTGCATCTCTTTTTATAATTATAGATAATAATATTAATAATAATATTAATTAGAATATAATTATTAATTATATTAATATTGAAAAATATTGAATACGTGTGTATTTAATATTAAAACGACATTAAATCTCTTGTTAATATTAAATACACATGTATTCAATATTTTTCAATATTTTGTGCTACTAGAGTTTCCTGTTTGCTTGCTTGCTTGCTTGCACGGTTGCACGATTGCATGGTTGCATGCTTGTTTGCTTTCTTCAACTCGTAGATATATTTTCAATGTAATAACGTTAACAACAGATGCTACTTATATGTTATCAAAATATTTATTAAAACAATGAGAGAGAAGAAATCAATAAAGAAACTTATATATATGTATGTGTATCTTTATGTGTTTGTTTGAATATTACATATGTTCGATTTCTTCCTGGTTCTTCTCCTTCTGGAGAAGATCGAGAAACATAAGCAAGTTATAATAATGCATATTATCGCATTATGCTTGACCTATTTGTCGATCACACGACGACTATTTATGTCCTATAATATATTATATTTCGATAAGGACTTTATGCACAAATGACTGAACTTGCGGAGATCATCGAAAGGGAACATAATAAACGTCGTACGATTTTTTCCTCCCACCCATTCTCTCTCTCTCTCTCTCTCTCTCTCTCTCTCTCTCTCTCTCTTTCACTGTAATTATAAGAATTTTGTCTTCCTTTTTTTAACATCAAACAAAACGAACGAATTCTTCGATAACATCATATATGATAAGGATCAAAATTCGGAAGTTATTATTATTATTATTATTATTATTGATCGACAAGATTATCTATCATCAACAAGCTACCGTTTATGATAATCGAATCTAACAACAACACTTTCGCGTTATCATTCGACTTTGCACGCGACGATCAAACAGATTATTCGAGTTTTTTCTTTTTATATTTTCTTGTCTCTAACACATCGAAAATAACATAAGAATTCAATCGTCGATAAGTTGTCACGCTAACTTTCTAAATTGCTTACTTTTCCATTAAAGTTGCTGGTAACAAAAAAATATGGTGATAGGTGTACAAGAGTACATGTGCATTTACCTGTACATTAGAAAGTATTTAGAATATTTAAGAGAGAGAAAGAGAGAGAGAGAGAGAGAGAGAGAGAAAACAAATTAGAAATAAAAATATCCTAGTAGTTCTATTAATTTACATATTATGATCTTTTTCAAATCGTCTCAAGAAAACACGTATTAATTAATTAATTGACATATGTAAGCAAGCAAGTGTACAAACAAATGAAAGAAAAATAAAAGATTAATTTAATACGAATTGGATTTAAATGTCGATCGATTTCTAAATAACGTTAGATCGTTTTTAATCAACGAAAACAAAACTCTCCAATAATGTAAATGAATTTATTCGAACGAAAGATCGCGTTATCTTGTAACCAGGTAAACTCTAATTTTTGATAGGAGGGATTCCTTAATTTTTTTATTTTTTTTTTCCTTTTAACGCAACATTATTTATTCAAAACGGTACTTTGGATCTACAAGAAAACGATCGTATAAGAGGAATAAAAAAAAGAAAAAAGTATCGTTCGATTCGAACCCAAGCCCGTTCGTTCGTCGAGACAAATTCAATCTCGTTTATTAGCCATATAAATAGCGTCGGCATTCGATATCTTCGAAAATTTACGAGCGAAAACAGCGAGGCTGCTAAGTTCCCTTCTGTATTATTATATAGAGAGACACATACACAGAGTGTCGAACGAGCAGCAAAGAACGATTACGAAATTCCCCTCACGGCTAGCCGGTAGGATCTCTCTCGACGGCCTTGCCAATTTGCTGAGTATATCTAGGGATTATAATATTTGATGGCCGATATACATATGTGTCGAGTAATCGGCTCAATATCTCGCAATTAGGACGGTGAAAAGCAATGCGAGTGAGAGATGATGATACACCACGTCAAGCTTTCGGGCCCGAGCAATATCGGCGACAATACATAATATTCAAACACATTATGCAATATACGAAACGCGTTCGATAATACTACTATCTCATCCTCCTAACTTTATCGATTTTATTTTCTTATTTTTTAATTTTTTTTTTTTAAACGATATATTTTTAATAAAAAAAAAATAATAATAAGTTGTATTTTTTGGATATAATAATGTATGTTAAATAAGTTAAGCAAGTCTCGAGCTTTTACGATAATTTATAAATTATATATAATTATATATGGTCGATGATATATATGTACTATATATGTATATATATATAGATATAAATAATAATAATAATTGGAGTATAAATGATAATTTACAAATGAGACACTTACCCAGTCTATAAAAAGTGTCGTCGTGAGTGCAATTAATGGACAACATGTTAAAGATATATTTACACGTCACTTCGTTTAGCAATTTGTAATACGTCTAGTATAATGTCAAATATTTTATACGTCAAAATATGAAATTGTAGTTTAGGAGTAGGAAAAGAAAAGGACGAAGGTGGAGGTAAAGGTGAAAGAGTAGGAGAAGGAGGAAGTGATAGAATTTCGCAAATAAGAGTAACAAGTAGTACACGTTTGTTTAATGGGAATAAGAATAGAGGAATAATAAACGTAAGTAAGTAGAACTTAGCCAATAGAAACTGAACGAACTCCGTTGACTGTAGTATCGTCGTCATTGCTGCCAAAAGAAAACCTTGTCAACTGACATTCCTCCCCTTTTATAAATCCCGTTAATAATGTTAACGTTCTCTCCGCACCGCGAAACTCAATAATCGCAATTTACTCTTAGGGAGAAGAACTCTCGCGCGGTTTCGATCGTCGTATTACATAACGCGAGTTGAAAGCCGGTCGCTTCCTTCTCTCCAATATATATATATATATATATGTGTGTGTGTATATATGTGTGTTTGTATCTATCGATTATCGACTAAACTTCTTAAGGAATAAACTAGTAAACTCGATTAAATCTATTCAAATTTATTCTAATTTATTCTAATTTTAATACATCAATTTATTTTAATTTCGTTCGATAAATGTTACAGATAATTTTTTGTTTCTTTTTTTTTTTGGATCAAGAATGAATAAACAATGTAATTAATTATGAAAAAACCATGACGTGATGATGATGACGATGACGATGATGATGATGATGATGATGATGATAGTAATAAAAAAAAAAAAAGAAATAATTCAAGGAAATAAGAAAAGGTACTTACGGTAAAAAAAGTTGGGCAGATACGATCTAATGAAGAAGAGGAAGAAGAAGAAGTAGAAGTAGAAGTAGAAGAAGAAAAAGAAGTTGAAGAAGAACGACGACCTCGGAAGAAGAAGAAGAAGAAGAAGAAGGAAAAGAAGAAGAAGCTTACTCTCTTCGTCCTCTTTGTGAATTACGAGTCTCGATTAATTCCCAAGAAGTTGGACGACGAGGAGAACGAGAAGACACTGACACGCTGAGGACGATCCACGGATTTGATAGTTCCGGTATTATACCGATCGAATATATCGATCTGATAAAATCAGCAAGTACCGTTGTTGATTATGTGAACGAACAACAGCAGGTATATATGAGGTAGTAAAAGCCTCGAGACAACAAATTTTGCCCCGACGAAGATTGCTACTTGAAGTTTAAGTACAACACACAAAACTATCGCGAAAAAATTAACTCGCGCGTTTCCCAAAAACTTTGGAAGGCGGAAACGGAACAAGAATAAGAATAATAAGAAGAAGTCGAAGTCGAAGTTAAAAAAGACGATGTCGTATATATGAGGGAGACCAAAAAGGAAGAGGGGGTTGTAAAGAAAAAATGGAGGGGAGAAAAGGATGAGTTTGCTTTTTGGAGAACGGGAGAAAAGAAAAATGAAGTCGAAGAATGAAAGAAAGAAAGAGAGAGAGAGAGAGAGAGGAGAGAGGGGGCAAAAAGGGAAAAGAAGAAAAGGAAGAGGAAGAAAGGGTTGGAGGGGTTGAAGGTAGAGGTGGAGGTGGAACAGGAGGAAGAGGAGGAAAAGGATGAGGAGCAGGAGGAGGAGAAGGAGGAGGAGGAGAATAGAGGCGCGTGTCCGTCGAATCGCAAGAGCGTGCCACGATTTACGCGCCGCGATTTACGCGCCACGCGTACCCGAGATGGGCATTTGATGGCCGTTAATTGTTCGACGCTCGATCATGCCAGCCGATCGATCGATCGAGCCCCGACTCTCTCCTCTCTGTGTTTCAGAGACGAACGGAGCACACCGCCGTTCTGAGATGCTTGCCCGGCGCCTCTTGTAATCTCTCTCTCTTTATCTCTCTTTCTCTTTCTCTTTCTCCTTCTATCTCTCTCTCTTCCACCCCCTCCTACTCCTCCTTCTCCTCTCCCCACCCGCCCTTTTACTTCGCCCGACGAATCACGAGACGCTCGGTTTCTCCGTGTAAAAGAGAGAGAGAGGAAGAGAGAGTGAGACCCACCCCTCCCCTCTACCCAATTCTCCCTCTCTCTTTCTATCTTATCCCTTCTATCTTTCTCTCTCGTAGTGTGTTTACATCTACCGTCGTTACCCTGGCAGACCCTACGACGACAACGCGACGAGGACACGAAGAAGAAGACGAGGACGAAGAAGATGAGGACGAGGACGAGGACGAAGAGGACAAGTGAGCACGCACGGCGACGCGACAGGCCGCCACGCCTGGTGGGGGATAACTGAAGACCGAGTGGGGGACTCCCCAGTTCGTTCATTGGTCGAATGATCGAAAACATTAAACTACCGACAGATGGCACTCTTGGTACCCCACCAAAGATCGATAGCCCCTAACGTTTGAATACTACTTCTTCGTATCGCTTCAAAGCTTCTTTCCTTCCTCTCTTCTCTCTCTCTTTCTTTATTTATTTCTATAATATCTTTCTCTTATTTTATTTCGTGTATTTTTTTTTTTCAATCTTCTTTCTGCATCGCATAATTATCTGTTGTTTCATTTTATTTATATTTTAATGTTATTTGTTTGTTTGTTTTTTTTCAGTTATCAATGGTATAATATTTTTCAACGAACAATTGTTTTCAGATTTAGACCTTAAATTTCTAATCGGATTAACTTGATTTTCTTCGATAAAGAAAAAAAAACCATTAGAATTACTATAATTATATATATATATATATATTTGATATGTTATATTATATTTTTGAAATGTTTTCTAAATTAAATTATCGAAGAATCGATATAGATTCTTCCTTTTAGAATTTTATATTAGGTTAAAACGTAAACCTGATCCTTTCTCTTTGAGAAGGACCAGCTCGAAATTTGATATTTCTATCGTGTCCTTCCAAGCTATAAAGGGGTTGTGTTGTAGTCGCTCCAACGAATCGGAACCGACCCTCGAAAGAAGTCGATCTTAAGATTCTAGACGGTTCTAGGATAGAGGTGATGCAATATCCGTAGAAGGACAAGTTCTCTCGAGTAGCTTGTCTAATAGGGGAAAGGAAGAAAAAATATATCAGTACATAAAGGGAAAAGTAAAAAAAAAAAAACATTGGAGAGAAATAAAAGGAGAATTCGGACCGGAAGACACGTGAACTGTACGCGTGATAAATTTCTTCGAAAAATTAACAAACTAAACGAACAGACAACGTTAATTAACAAAAAAGACAATAATAAACAATTCGCGTGATCGGTTTATTAATAATCGTAATGATTGTAATAAAAAAAAAAAAAAAAAGAAACAATACTGGAAGAGGTTGTAAATAATTTCTAATAAAGATTCTATATTCGCAACGATCAACAACACAATGTGATCCCAAATAAAAAATGATCTAGGATAAAATTCAATAAGCGAAACCTCGAAATGAATAAAAAATAATAAAAGCAGAAAAAGGAAAAGGAATAAACATATTACGACACAAGCTTGTAACAGTAATATAGTGTTGATGACGAAGAAGGCATTGAAGGTGGTCTCTAGCGTGCTCGCGCGCTCTCGCATGCTCGCAGATACTACTACCACCAACTAGTTATAAGATATATATATATATTATAATACATATACATAGAACGGGACTAGGAGGTATAGGATAGGATAGAAGGAGAAGAAGGGAAATGATGTAGCTTCTATCGCGCTTATAGCGGGCGTGAACACGCGGAATGAGACGTCGATTGGAACTCGTTTTGAATCGAACGAAATAAAACGGTCGCGAGAGCAACATCGAGAGATACGCTATGGTATACGAGGAAGTGTACTTTCGTACCAGAGCTACACACAGAGTATAGAGTCACTGAATACGAAGAGCTCCAACAGTAGAATGAAATGAAGGAACAACTGCTGGAGCAAGAGGAAAAGGATGAACAAGATGCGAAGGAGATGGAAGGAGTAAACGAACAGGATGAAGAAGATGAGGAGGTGGATGAGGTGGTTATGGGGGTGGGGCGGGAGCCAAGTAGGGTGTGGGTTGGAAGAGTAGTCTTAAAAGATTCTGAAGTAGAGAATACTATTCTTCGGAAGATTGAAGTTACTTTTTCGCGCCAAAACGAGCTCTGCTCTTTTACCTTTCGATCCTCTTCAAGGCCATTCGAAGGGCACGAATAAACGAAGGAAGGACGCTATCGGGTTACGTAAAATCTCTCGATTTTGTAACTTTTTAAAATAACTTCTTCCCTTGTTCCTTTCTGTAAGCAGTTTACCGTTTATCGGATTGCCCGGAATATTCGGTCAATCATTTTTAAAAGAACATTCATTGACGTTCTTTTGAACTTGTCTAATCTAATTTTTATATATCTGTAATCAAAATAATGATTAGATTGCAGCACGAATACGACGAGGAAGAAAAAGATGGATCCAATACGAGAGACCCAATGAACTCTCCTCAGGCAGGGTCTCTAGCGTTGCACTGTCCGAGATGCTTTACTGCAATCTCCGGTGTGCTGCGATACCGTGAGGTAATGCAAGTACCGAGGATATAAATCGCAATCCCACGGGCGTACATTCCATATTGTTCCCCCTAATAAACTGGGATAAGCCGAACGCGAAAGCCAAAGACTATCTTTTTCTCTTCTTCTCTGTCTGTCTCTCTCTCTCTCTCTCTCTCTCTTACTTACACGAGCAAATAGCAAGGAAAAATAAATTCACACGTACGGATACGGTGGTAATTTAACTTCCATTCGATTTCGAATCTATCTGTCTTCCTTTTTCTATCTTTTTACATGTAAGACTCTTTTTTTCTCGTTCTAAGTAAGGAAGAATAGTTTCTTATGAGACGATAAAACATTAAACGCGATAAAATACCTTCCTTTCGTTCTTCTCTCTTAATTAGTTAGATTTAAGATATTATTATTTATATTATCAAAATATAAAGAGAACGTTACGTAATTTATATTTTGTTCTTTTTCTAAATACGAGATAAATAAAGTAAGTTATCATTTCGAAGAGTTAAAGAGCTTGCACAAGATGTGTCCCTTGAGAAAAAAAATGACAAAAATATGCGATTAGAAATGATAAATCGAATGCGTAAGAAAGCTCGTGTCGCGATTCTTCGAGTTTTGACGGATCAACAGAGAACAACAACGATGACAACGACGACAACGATTCGCTAACATCTGCTTCTCTCTCAGCCACGAAATGGGCTCTATAAATAAAAGAATGAAAAAGGGCAAATGAGCGTGCGTGTCTCACGTGAAGCAAATAAGAAGGCTACTCGTATCTTCTTGGACTTTACAGCAGGCTCCCTAATAAGACTCAGAGACACACGAGGTCGCCTCCAACGAAATGTTAAGTGGATCCGATTCTTCTTCTTCTTCTTCTTCTTCTTCTTCTTTTTCTTCTTTCTTCAACGAATATCTAAGAATTTAATCTTTTAATGTAACTCAACTTTCTCTTACTCTGTCTTTCACTCTCGTGTAATTATTTCTCTACTTAACTATCTAGAAATGTAATCGTACCGATTGATAATATAAATCGATTTAATGTATAATCTCATATAATCAAATATTATTAATTCTTGAATGTATGTTATTACAAAGAATTGTTAACAATTATACAACCATTTAATTGGTTAGATATAAATTTTCATTATTTTTATGTCCTATTAATTTATAGATTTAATCGTAGATCATGATCAAATGTATAACACGATTTTCTAAAATATATTTTGAAGGATATTTTCGTTAATATTGAAAGAACAAAATTAGTAAGCATTGTTTTAGTCCCCATTATTATCTTCTTTGCAACTTGGTTGTATAATTTAAAACGTCAATGAACGACGTATATATACGAACAATGAAATCGATCGAAGGTCGTCTGTTGAAGAAAAAGAATGGTCTCTCTCTCACTCTCTCTCTCTCTCTCTCCGGTTGATCGTTGCCGACGCACGTGCGTTTACACGAGACTCCTTCTTCTTCACGGCTTGGTCCTAACGATAGACCAAATAATATCGCACGAGGCTAAACTTGAGAAGAAGGAGAACCAGCAGCCCTTTGTAATATCGTACGACCTCGACGACATCGTCTGACTGACATTTTGCTACGTTGCGAAATACGTACTTCTTTCTTTTATATATGCATATCTAACAATACAAAATATTAATTGATTATATTATAATAAATTATTGAACACGGAAATGTAGAAATGCGGAAGAGCTTAAACTTCCACGATTCAAGCAATATAACTTGATCGTAATTATCTAAGAATTCGGTATTTCGATATACATTTTACTTTAGCACTTGTGTAACATTATACGTGGGTTTAAAAATAAGAAAATGAAATTGACAAAAAAACAGAGACCAAATCTTCTCTCTCTCTTTCTCTTATTTCACTGATATTGCAAAATAAATAATTATTTTTTTGTCGCGACTCGAAAGCACATTAAAGCAAAGTATGATAATAATACTCGATAGACAAAGCGAACATAATCCAACGAAATAAATGAAATGCTATCGAATATAACATTGATATCAATATTTTTTTCAAAATACTTGATACGTTATCGTTATATCTTCACGTATGACATGTGTGATATAGAAGTTACGAAGTTACATTATAAACGTAATAATAATAATAATAATGTTATTAATACTAAAAATAATTAGAAAGAAAAAAAAAGGAGATAATATTATTAAACAAATTTGTACGCTATATTTGAAAAACATTCATTTCAATGTAAATAATAAGAACTCTAAATTACCATAAACAAACTGTTATATTATAAAACAATGGTAAAACGCAATAAGACGTTACACGCCAGATCGTAATTAAAAAAAAAAGAACAAAAATGTAATAAAACAGATATAAGAGTATTCATTTCGAAGTTACGTATGGCTTTATACAGGGTTAATTATACAAACATAACTGTATGTTCTCGTGAATGAGTTTTACAAATATTACATTTATCGTATAATTATTATTCTTTCTCTCTCTGTATGTTCTCTTGTTTAAACAATTATTTTGATTGACAATTATTTCTCAAATGATACAGTTGTTAATCAAAGAAACAAAAAATCAAACGATTCGGAATGGAACACCTGTCGATTAGAAATTTCTTTCTATTTCTTTCAAATAATAAAAAAAAAAAGAAGAAAGAAGCAAACAGGAAATATCATATCGTATAACGGCGATAATAAAAACGTACCGAAAAAAATACTTTCAGTTGGCATAGAGAGAAAAAAAATAAATGTCGATTCGGTCATGGAATTCGATATCTTTGTCAAAGAACCCGCGAAGTTGTTCGATAAGCATGCGCGAAAGCTTGTTCGTAGCACTCCAGGCGTACACACAGCTATCGGAACAGGTGTACGAATGTATATACCAACACAGACGGTCGACCAACCAGGAAGCGATCACGGACAACTGGTCACTCTTCGGAATTCTGTCCGATGCGATTACACGTTCCCACAGCCCGTTTTAAAATCGACATCCTCCCCACGCAAGAACTCGCGCGAATCTTTTACCATGTAATAGTTGGTAGTAATAGTAGCAGTAGCAGTAGCAGTAGTAGTAGTAGTAGTAGTAGTAGTTGTGTGTCATTAAACCTCGAATTTCCAAGCCCGGTTATTTACACCGTTGTTACATCAAGAAGAAAGAAAGAGAAAGAGAGAGAGAGAGAGAAATAAAAAAGATGATATCGTACTCTTTACAAAATTACAACCCATATCCTTAAATCTTTTATTCGATGAGAGAAATGAATGTTTATAAAATATACGTCAAAGTATTACTGTTATATTTAATAATATTGAATAAAAAATATAAAATTATAAATACGTACTGTAACATCCAATGTAATTAACAGGAACGTTCTTCTTCCCTTCCTTTTCTTTCCGTTTGATTGTTTTTTAACCGCACACGGTATTATTGAAAACAAATGGAAGTACTTCGGCGAAGATATCGATATTAGGATCTAGACTACGGCCGAGCCCCTCGATCACTACCATACTGAGAATCACGCTGCTAAAGGATCCGTCCTGCTTCACCCGGTGACGAACCATCGCGGAAAATAATTCAGACACAACGGTACTTACATTCACCTGCAAAGGTTCAAACAACCGCTCAAGAAAAAGTCGTTGCACCTTTACTTCGATATTACTCAACTTATTGTTTGATTTATATTATATTATTTATCGTGCATTTTCTTTTTTTATTTTATTTTTTTTTTTTTATTTTTTTTTTAATTTAATTTGTCATTTAAATGTATATTATTGTAACAATGATAATTATAATAATAATTTTTTCTTTTCTCATTGCGAGTTATCGGCAAAAGAAAAAAATGAACTTACAAATGATTAATAAGGAAATCTTACGTTAGTTAAATTAATTTGATTTTTAAGATAATTCGTCACTATGTCGTTCATCGTAGTTTTGAAACCATCTGGATCTGGTGTCATATGCAAAGAATGTTCTAATATATATTCCGCTGCGAGTTCACCCTTTAACGAAATAAGCAGAAAGTATTATTCAATAATGAATATAATATTGTATATGCAAATGCACACACACACGCTCACGCACGTACACGAGCGCACATACATACATTTCCCATCAATACCGATCGAAAGACATCTCGAAGATTTTTTCGACATCGGTCGTTCAGGGATACCACCAAACCACAGTCGAGTATTACCAGTCTCGGATCATTCTCCGTATAATCAGAGCTAATGACTCTCAAAAAAAGATCAAGAAAAGTAGATGTCGGTTTCTTTACTTCCTGAACCAAAATGTTACCCGGGTGGAGATCGCAATGTATAAAATTATCGTTGAATACCTGCGGTGGACAAGAAAGCGTCTCTTTATATTGGTAAGAAATTATTTCAAAGAAGGATCCTCGAATGTGCGTGCATGTCTGCATTTTATTTCACTCACCATTTTAAGAATCATCGTAATACCCAATTTCGCCAATTTACGTTGTACATTATTATTTTTATAATCGAAATAATCGGATATAGGTGAGCCCTCGTGAAAAGTTTCAACCAATATCTTGTTACGCGTATATTCCATGTAAGGTCGAGGAAATGTTATTTCGTTCCTTTTCAAAAAATTATTGCTAAATTTAATCAAATTATATGCTTCCAATCTCAAATCGACCTTCGTAAAGAAAATTAAACCAATAGGATTATAATTTATATTCAAAAAATACGATTATTAAGTTAACTATTTACTTGTTGTTCCATCATCAATGAAAATTCATCGATACAATCGGTTAAACTCAGCCAATGTAAATCCGGTACGAAATACGTGATGAGTTTACTAATCATTCGCATTATCTTCAAATCTCTCCTATCAAAAATAACAAATATATATATATATATGTACATATGCAGTTATTTTTATTATCCCTTTTATTTTATAAATAAAAAAATATATAGAATTATATTTATAATATATATTCTCATACTTCATATGACTTTTGATACCAGGATGAAGGACCTTAACGGCAACTGGCTGCAATTTTCTACCAATTTGATCAATCTTTTCGTGTTCCTCTCTGGTCAATATTTTCTCTAAGATTGTTATTGCAAAATGTTACACGAAAGCAATTTCATTTAGACCATTTTCTCTCTTTCTTTCTCTCTTACCCAATAAAGTGAAGAAGTGTCCCATATTTAAATATTCGATAGCTGCAAAATGGTAATATTATTATTAATCTCATTTCTATTTTCCGCATCTATAAAAATATCATTTTCTACGTTACTTTCAACGAAACGCGATAGCCGAGGTTCTTGTATCCTTTCCGCATGAACGTTGAGATCAACCCACGCCTTGTAAACCTGCAAATCGATAAACAACCGATAAACAAATATTATTTATGTTGTATGCAATACAATTTAATATTAATTAAAAGATAGTTTTTGATTTGATTTTTTTTTTTTATAAAGATAAAAATGAAAGACCATTAGAAGTAATGTTTTACCTCTGTACCTGGGCACAACATCCCGAACCAATTGGAGTATCGTCCTCAAATTTGACAAAAATGTCTCTCCAATTTGGTCCGTAGGTTGCTTCGAGTAAACTTTTAGTATACAACCATGAATGACGTGATGCATTATGTTGTAATTGTACGAGAGAATTACAAACATTTTCGGGAAATAGATCCTTTCTCGTTGACATCCATTGACCAAATTTGATAAAAGTCGGACCCAAGAATGTGATTACTAATTGAATAAATAAATAATATATTAAATAGAATATTTAATAAAAAAAAAATTAACATTTATTATATAATAAACAATATACGATAAATAAATATACATAATATTTAAAAAATGAAAAATAAAAAGATATAAAGTAATGAAATAAAATAATTGGATAAATGCGGTTAAATCTTGAAATTACCTTTACGAAGGATAGTCGGAAAAACTTGGGAGTTTGTCAGTGGGATTATTAAAAAGGCGGTGGCCAAGATAATGGCGGCTAAGGTTATGACCACGAGCCTTGCGATTATCAAAATTGCTTCGGCTGTACCGCTAAAGAAACCCCCGTTGTTCTCATCGGTTTTTACGAGCGGACGAAAATATCTTTCCTTATTTCCGACCTTCGACTCGTGGGAGATCGTAAATATCAAATTAAAAATGATCCTACTTCTGAGATTAAATTTATCGAATCGATTTATCCTCGAATCATATCGATTCTCCCTTCGCATATCGAACTTCGATTTATTTCCCGTGAAACCGCCATTTTGATATCTTGCAAATCTCAAAACGTTGAAAATTCTTATAATCTTTTTACTTACTTTAAACATCCTTTATCTGCTATGTTCAATCTATTTTTATAAATATTTTTCAGATTAATATTTTTAATATATGATTATTAATATTTATAATAAAATATTATATGATAAATGTGATTGATGTTACAATGATTAATACCAAAATTGACAATATTTGATTATAGTAAATAGATAATACTTATAATCAAATATATTTTTATGCACCCTGTTGCAATTTATAATTTTATAATTATAATTCAATCCTTTGATATAACTCAACTCTTATTATTAATAATAACCTTTGTTAAACATATATCAAATTCTTATACAATTATATTTCGAACATATAGCAAGCAACCATAAGAATCTTGACATTCTCCAATTTCGGTTTTTCACGGTAACATATTTATGTATATTTTCTTTTATTAAATACTAACTTTTATTAAAATATAAAACAATATATTAATCTTATAACTTATTTTATGTTTTTCAAATTAAATTACGAACCTTAACGTCATCAATTCAGTCGTCGTATTCAAATCCATGATAATAAATGTCACGTATTACAAAATTAATCTTATCATTCTTTTGATGAAATCTTTATCGTTTGATTATTTTCTTATATAAAACTATAATCGTAATACACTTTTTTTATTAATTATAATTTACACGAAATTACCGAAATAATAACTGATGACTTGAATGCGTGTATAAATAAAAATGGCGCCTCTCTCCCCGATGTTTAACTGTGATTGACAATTTTTATAAAATTATTGTTTTAAAATTGTAATTTTAAAGAGAGAAAAAATAATAATAAAATTCTCTTTTATGAATATTTTTAATGACATTTAAATGAAAAATAATTAATTTAAATATATAATTAATAGAATTTGGATCTTGATCTTTTTTGAAAAGGATGAATGTAATTGGTCATTTCTGTTGTAGCTTAGTATCCTTACAAATGATTCGTTCCAGTATTACATTCAAGTCTATCCTGTAAAGGAAGGAACAAAATAAGAAAAAATACGAGCGAAATAAATGATACTTTTGTTAATAATTATCATTAATGTTGTTTTAACAAAATAAGAATTAAAAAATTACTTTATACTATAGTGAAAAGTGTCAAAACCTAGGGATTTTACGAAAATAATCATAAGAAATGGGAATAATATCGTAAGACTATTAACATGCATAAATAAAAATATCCAGGAGCTTATCCTTGTTCTTAACAAATGATTTGCAAATAAAATGAATTTGTTTAAAAATATGAAGGTATTTAATTATTATTTTTTTCTCTTTTTAATGAACGTATATAGATAGAGGAATAATGTTTCTTTCCACGATTATGGCAATATTGTATGGCTTGGTTTAACGGTTAAAAATAAAGCAGCGCTAGAAACAGACGCGAGAAATAATAAAATGTATACGTACAGTTATATACACTGATCTAACGTGACATTCCTCGTTTTCACGCTTCTGCAAGTGATTAAGATAAATAAAAAAAAAGTTTATATATATTAAAAGAAAATAATAAATATAAAGTATATGTATATAAAACGTTACGGTCCGATAAATCTCAATAAAGAGAAATGAATAAACAACGACGATACTAAAAGGTAGCACACGTTCAGGATGGAGAGAAAGTGACAAGTTATTCTTAACCACAACACACCTGGGAACCTTTCTACTGGAATAAAAAAGGATCAATAAATAAATGAAGGAAGATTGATATACGCGTAGAAAGATAATTAGGGTTGTCCCTTATAAAGGAAAACCCTCTTTAGAATGCCTACAGTAGTGAATTCTTCCTTGACATATGAAATTCTTATGTACTTGAATTCCTTTTACTTTGGTATGTTTGCTGTGTGCGAGTTGGGCATGGGACTCTTCAAGGCTGCTAATTTGCCATCTCCGGGCACGAGTACTACACTAACTGAGTTTGCACTGTTATTCTTCCTTATAGCTACGGAGGGTGCCAGGATCTATTTGGGAAGGAAAGGAAATTTAACTGAACGAGGCCTACCAATACTCATTGGAATTTTTTTAACGTTTCCTAGCTCGTTGGCAACTTTGTATTTCTTATTTTGGCAGAATTATGTGCTTAAATTAGAAGTTATCCTTTGTAGTATACAATTAGTCATTTTAGCAGTGGAGCTTATTATATCGGTCATGTACCTCATAGCTATTTATCGTCCTCCATCTCCTAAAGAATGATCTGTGCGTTATTGGTTTTGTTTCTGAGACATTAGCATGTTGCACGTTGATACGCTATTACATTATATATATTTTACACTTACTTACATATCTTGCGTATTATCAAACACTCAGATATTTTAAAAGACTATTGTATTCCTTATGATCGAACAAGATTCTGTGTCTTAACTAAACAATTGAGAGCATCTTTACCATGGTTTCACACGTAGATATAATTAGATCCTTTTCAAAAATTTCTATACGTAAATAATATCATTCATTCTTATTATTAAATCTTTCATAGTTAAGACAATTAATGATGCGAATGTTCATGTATTTTCATATGTTAGATTATGAAAAGAAAAAAAATGATACCAAAGATAGTATAAAATAAAAACTGCATTTCTAACTCGACTGCAGAAAATATTAATAAAGTATATATGTATATATATTTTTGTTAAAATTCTAATATAGCATTATATAATATTGTATTCATTCTCAAATTAATTATTAACATCAAAGTTTATAATTATATACAATATTTAAAAGCAACTCTATTAAGAAAAAAGTCATTTATGTATTTATAATATAGTTTGAATTATGATAACATTAATATCGTAGTTCCTTAACTTAAAAACATAATCAAATCTGTAAAAGTATGACGGTAATATTTTCTACTGCCTGAAATAAAATTATCTTCTATAAAAAAGAAAGTAAATTAAATATTATTCCCACGTTAATAAATATTTTATTTTTTAATCTACGAACCTAGAAACATTGTTAATAATTTTTTTTTTCAACTATAATAACTATAATCAAAAAAACGACCAATACTGTTTAAATTATTCATTGAATACGAATAGTACAGCTGCAATATCATAATGCAACAAATGACTTCTAATATCGTTAACAATAAAATATTCACATAAATTTCTATTTATATATATAATAATAATAATAATAATAATATTAAAATAAATACTTTTTAAAAATAAATAACATAGTAATGTGTCTTTTTTGTTATTATAATAGTCAACAATTTATACATCAGACATATAAAATAACTCTGTATATTGGAACTATGATGATCAATTTAATTGAAATAAAAAATACTATATATACATTAACTTGTAATAAGAATTTTGAAATGTTACTATATCAAAATCTGTACAATATATTAAATCTGACACCAAGAATAAGAATTATCAAAACTCTATGATGATCATATATATACATGTCTTATCTAATTATTATCCGTAAGACGTGTATAAGTATTTAAAATAATGTATCATTATAAAAATCAGATCGTATGAGATTTTACGTAATATAATTAAATTAAATAATCCTAATCTTTTACAGCATTCGCTGCAGCTCTGCGTCTCTTTATAGCTCGTGTTACATTATTACAATAAATTCGAAGGAATACTGAACCAAACACAAGAAGTATGCCAAATATACCAATTATTTTAATTTCGTGACTATATATTAAACACGACAGCAATATAGCCAATCCCTGAAAATATATGATATATTACAGAGATAATAATTATTAATTGTTTTTTAAATAAATTCATTTTTACCTGTCTTATGGTCATCATTATTACAAAAGTAATAGGGCCAAATTTTGAGATTGTATAAAAAATATATAATTGTCCGCTCGCCGAACAAATGGACATAAGTAAGCAATCCACTATAAACCTAGGATACTAATCAAAATTCGTTCACATTAGTCGAAAGAAGAACGAAATCAAATTTAATCGTTGAAATTAGTAGTTGCTTACCTTTTTCATGAAATAATATATAAAAGGAAAACTCGATTGCTGTATAAGAGAAGTAACAGTTAATAAACATGAAAACATATTTACGGCGCACATCATTTGTACACTGGTTGTACCATATTCAACAAAAAGTGCATTTTGCCAAGTACTCGTAAAACTGTCCAATAATAAATAACCCCCTAAAAGGATAACACCGGAAACTGTAGTAGCTCCGTCTGAAAATTAAAAGAAATAGAAAATTGAATAAATATTTCATATTAGCGTATTATACATATATTTTATTTAAATTACCCTTTTGATGGTCAGAACTGTTTAACATAAACATTGTCATTCCAACGGAAATAAATATTGCTGTAACATATTCATAATATTCATACTTTGTATGAGATATTAATTTTCCCATTATCATAACAGGAATAATCTTCGAGGCCTTTGCTAAAACCTACAAAGCATATAGTATTCGATTATTATAATAGAATAATAAATAATGAATATTTTATTAAACTAAATATATTTTTACCTGTGTAGGAAAGCTAACGTATTTAAGAGCTTCATATTGACACCAACTGCTCAAAATGTTTGACATGGAACAAAATACATATTTGTAAAGTGGTGCTTTATGTTGCGGTTGTGTTTTAATAATAAGATATAATCCGGACATGAGAAATGCAAGTATTCTATTCATAAATACTAGAAATTGTGAATCTTCAAAATTGCCCTGATTACCAGAACTATCCTCGTAAACCTATATAGGATATAACATTTGACTTTATAATTTATACAAAAATTGAATAATAATATTAAAATAAATCTAAATACCTGGGTCATTATTTTCTCTTGTAAATAACCCCATGTCAAGTAACTAATTTGCAAACCGAAGAAGCAATAAGTGAGTAAGAAACAATCCTGTGTAAATGTACGTTGACTGGTGGTAGTTGGTGTATAAGAAGATGCATCTAAGAGACCTGTTTCTGTGTGTCCAAGGAAACATGAATGAATCAATCTTGGAATACAGCTTTTATCTGTAAATATAATTAAAAAAAAAAATATATATATATATGCATATATGTAATACAATATAATATAATATAATATTATAATATAAAGTAATCATTATGACACATAATAATGAATAAAATGAGATTTACTACTCTACTTACCGCTTCTCTGAATATATTTACTGTATCTTACATATTTATATATAAGAAAACCTGGCAATAAAATAGTAATATAACCAAATAGGTTAAAACATAGTCGAAGAATCCAACTGTATGAAGTAGATTGTAACAACTCTTCACCGTTGTTTGCAAGATATTTTATAATTTCACTGGTTCCAAATACAATACTCACTGAAAATAGTAGCAGTGTGCTACAGAATAAAAGCTTTTATTAATATTTATTATAAAACTAATCATTTATAAATTGAAAACATTAAGTAATTTGTAAGAACCTTTAAAAAATAACAAAAAATTGTTTAATATATATCACATATATTTAACAAATAAAAATTAGTATAAAAAATAAAACATACCAAATAATAATATCTCCTATAAAATTCCCCATGCTTTTGGTAAATTGGAAACTGATATCAAACGAATATAACCCGTAAGCTCCCATAACCTTAGCAATCGTAACTATTTGAAAGTATCCAAATATTCAAATAAAAAATAACAGATGATATTTTATAAACTTAACACGATATTTTTATACGAGTTTTAATATACTTATATAGTCTTGTACTTTAGAACAATAAATGAAGCAAATAATTGGAATGAACTTCTCCATGTTTTCTTATAAAGTTTTTATCATGTTCAAAAGATATATTATAATTCTTTATCTCCCGCTAACGATTGTGTAATGCAATATTACACGTTCAATTAAAAAAATGATAAAATTGTATTATTAGATTAAAATATGTACAAATAGAAGCCATGAAAAAAGTAATTCCCCAAATTTTAATATATCACATTTTTATCATTATTATAACCTCAATGTAATATATCTTCTGCTTTTAATAGGACCAACATTTTTCATTAAGAACATTTATTTTCTTAATAATTCAATTAAGAAATACTCAATAAAATACCCTAAAAGAATTATCTTTAAAATTACGTAACATTGAAATTAGATTAGATTATTCTAAAATAAGAACAACAGTATGATAATTTGTTTTCCATTTTATTAATATGATATTTTTTACTGTGCTTAGCACAAATATGTACAGAATTGTGTATGTATATGTATATGTATATGTATATATATATATATATATATATATATATATATATATATTTAGTTTTTTAAATATTAACCTATTATTTAATCCTCTTCTGACTGATCACCATCACTTTCATCTTCTAATTCTGGCATAGGAAAGCGTAATATAGCTGCGATACCAGTAAGCTGATCTAGCTCTATAAATAATATTTCATTACGTATAGATATTAAATAAGAACTATTTCTAATTGTTATCAATATGTATATTCGATAATATCAAATAAATAATATACGAGTTATAGCATTATACATACGTTCACCAGATACATGTAAGCTTGAAAATATTTTAACATCGCCATTATATTCTTTGACGTTTTCTACTAATGCCACATATTCTTTTCTTAATGCAACATCTTGACATCTATCAAAATAATAAAAATATTAAATTATAAAATAAACATATGTTTATATAAATGTATATCTAAAATACATTTTACCTAAATAATTTATCCGATATAAGTAATGTTTCCACCGCTTGAGCTTCATTAGCTTTCTCTACATGTTTTTTACCGTAAAAAGCTCTGGCAGAATCTACTTGCAATATTGAATAAAATGTTTCTAAAGCTTTAACTTCGCTCGCTGCTTTGGTATCCGAAATTCGAGACACTACGGCAGGATCGGCCAATACCTCTGTTATGATCAAATCATAAATAATATCATTATTATATTTATTGAAATACATACATATATATACATATATTAAAATATTACCTTTCAATGAATGTTTAAAACCAGAACTTGAATGTATCAATAAAAATTTGCCTTTATTTTCTAATATCGTTTTGCAATCAGATTTAATTGCCTGCTGAACCATATAATCCATAAATTGATCTTTGACAAATCCAGGACTGGCTAAGATAACACATTTGACAATGTCAAAATTAATATGTCTTAAAATGCCTTGTAAAATGCTCTCATAAAATCGCATCAGACCCTAACAAGTTTCAATAGTTTTGATCAGTTTTGTTTACTTATTTTTCTTGTTTTTATTTTTTTTTATTTTTATATTTTCTTTTTCATTTAAAAAAATTGGTATTCTAATTAAAGATATTACTTTTTCGTGTTGAGAAACATTCCCTTTTCGTTTCCTAGGTATAACTTGATCTATTTTTGCACGTACTATTGTCATATTGGAAGTTATTAAACAAATGTGTGCGATACCTTCTTGCATTACCACAGCAGCAACATCTGCTTTCTGATAATGGGGAAAAGAATTAAAAAAAAAGGATGACAATATTATAACATCGTATATTATAATATTGAATAACAATTATTATACTACCTGAGTAGGATCGCATGAAGTTTCAACTCTTTCTAATTTAATAGAATCCCAATGTTCTTTTGTAATAGTAAATTTTCGATTTTGTTCGACATCCAATGTATGATATTGGCCAGTCTACAAAAACATTTGTTTATTTTTCATTTCATCATATACGTTAGATTAATTATAATATATTTATAAATGTAAATACCTTAACATATTTATTTTCTTCGACGTTTCTACCTTTGAGTCTAAGAACACATGCTTGAGTATCAAAATCAACATCTTCAACGCATATAGTAAGAGTCGTTCTTACTTTGTAACTACTAGAACTTCCAGTTGATGATTCCATTTGTACTTTTCTGAAAAAACAAAACAAAAATAGAAGAAAATTATGAGTAATTTGATTTAAAGGTATAAATATTAAAAATGTATACCCATATATTTTAAAACACTCTCTCTCTATATATATATATAATATATATTATAAAATTCTTGTTTACCTAAAAGTCGAGCATGTGACAAAATCTCCTTCCTCAATAATATTATAAGCATGCCACATATCTTCTGTGTTTTCTGGCACAAGGCCTATGCTCCTAATAACAATGTATAATAATAAATTACATATATTATAATTGCGATAAGTAAACCATAATAATACATAAAAATGTTCCATATTTCCATACCCTTTCCCATCCTTGTCAACGTTCTTTCTAATTAACTTCATCTTTAAGGTATCTTTATATAAATATAACTTCCTAAAATTTGATTGAATCAATCGTTAGATAATTATTTTCTTCGATATAAAAGAAAGATTGTTTTGAAGAACAATTTCATGAAGCAAAAATGAAATAATTTGACATTTTTATAGGTTATGTTTAAAAAGTTTAAGCTATTTTAATAATCAATCGATATAAAATTTCAATTTAATTACCTTAAATGTTATTGCACATCTATTTATTATTAAATGAGATTCGTTTCATGTTTTTATAAGCGCATTCGAGAGAATATTAAATCTTTTATGACATATGTAAAACATGATACAAACGTTGCACCCGTTCGCACGCGACATAGGTTTAATTTTTTCACTGCGTTATGACAGATTTAGTAAAATACAAAGCACGGAACTTGGATAATAAAGAAAACGATCACTGTGTATAAAAGTGTCCCCAAAATATAGAACAAATAAAGTTTTATTCCAGGGTGCGCTGTACCGGTGTAGAAAGACGACTAGTTCTTTCTTCTTATTATTTTTCCTAATCATTGGTAACTATATTTGATTATGGTTTCGCATCTAATCTTTATTCATCTATGATTATTTACCTAATTTGAGGTTAAAATGTGTCATTTGTATTTATTAATTTAAAAGTTGGTTAGTGTAGTTAAGAAAAACACGTGTATTAAATATCCGCGTTTTAATATTACGTGAGAATATTTCGTAATTCAGATTAAATATGAGTGAAAGCATTAGTGAAAATACTGAAGAAAAACAGAATGAAGAAGAGAATGAAGTTACGTGGAAAGATTTGGTAAGATTATTCACATGTGATCGAAGTTTATAACCTTAAAAAAAATGTATGATTTCATTAAAGCATTAAGAAATAATTTTTCTATCTTAATTTAATATATCTCTTTTACACACAGGGAATAGTAGAAACATTATGTAAAGCATGTGAAGATTTAAAATGGGAGAAACCAACTAAAATTCAAAAAGAGGCAATTCCTTTGACTCTTCAAGGTAAATTTAATAAAAGAAAATAAATTTGATTATCTATTTAATGAGTATATAATTATTTATGTAATTTATAGGTAAAGATGTAATAGGTCTAGCAGAAACAGGGTCTGGTAAAACAGCAGCTTTTGCACTTCCTATAATACAAGCATTATTAGAGAGTCCTCAAAGATATTTCGCTTTAATTTTAACACCTACCAGAGAATTAGCATTTCAAATCTCAGAACAATTTGAAGCGTTAGGTAAAAACTTTTTTTTATTGTTATCCAATGAAAAACTTGAAGACATTTTACATTAATCATATTTTCTATCTCAGGTTCAAGCGTAGGTGTAAAATGTGCTGTAATTGTTGGTGGTATGGACATGATGTCGCAGGCTCTTGTATTAGCCAAAAAACCACACATAATTATTGCTACACCTGGAAGATTAGTTGATCATTTAGAAAATACTAAAGGTTTCAATTTACGTTCTTTAAAATTCCTGGTAAATAATTATGATCTTGTGTTATATATATATATATATATATAGATATAAAAGTAATCTTTTATTTAATACTATATTTTTTAATTTGTAAGGTAATGGATGAAGCAGATCGTATTTTAAATATGGACTTTGAAGTTGAGGTTGATAAAATTTTAAAAGTTATTCCACGCGAAAGGAGAACTCTATTATTTTCAGCCACGATGACAAAAAAAGTACAAAAGTTGCAACGAGCTTCTTTGCGCAATCCGGTTAAGGTTGAAGTATCCACAAAATATCAAACGGTTGATAAGTTGCAACAATATTATATATTTATACCAGTCAAATTCAAGGTAATTACATAGTACTGGAATAAGCATATATATTACAAAAGTACATAGATCATCATATATCGAATCTTATAAGACAAATTTCAGTACAAGAATAATAAATTGCATATAATTTACTTTTATAACAGGACGTATATTTAGTACATATCTTAAATGAATTAGCTGGTAATAGTTTTATGATATTTTGTGCAACTTGCAATAATACGGTAAGAACAGCATTACTGTTACGTAATTTAGGATTTACGGCTATTCCTTTGCACGGACAAATGTCACAAAATAAAAGGATTGCGGCTCTTACAAAATTTAAAGCTAAAAATAGATCTATACTTATCTCTACAGATGTTGCTAGTAGGTAAGGAATTAAAGTTGTTGTAAGTCAAAATATATTGTTTTCAGAAATAAGTTCTAAGTTATTTAAATATTTATAATATTTTACAGAGGTCTTGATATTCCCCATGTTGATATTGTAATAAATTTTGATATTCCTACTCACAGTAAGGATTATATACACCGAGTTGGTCGTACTGCACGTGCAGGTCGTTCAGGACGTTCAATTACATTTGTAACGCAATATGATGTTGAACTTTATCAGAGAATTGAACAATTAATTTCTAAACAGCTTCCTTTGTATGAAACAGAAGAACAAGAAGTAATGCTACTACAAGAAAGAGTAGCAGAAGCTCACCGTATTGTAAAAATGGTAAATTAAAAAAGAATATCAAGAATCGAATTATAATGTAATTGGTAGAATAAATTGGAATATCATTAATAATTTAATCAAATTTTATAGGAATTAAAAGAAATAGAGGATAAAAAGAAATCTGGTAAGCGAAAAAAACATGCAGATGCAGATGAGGATGATACAGAACAATCATTTGGAGTTAGAAAAAGAATAAAAGGAAAGGGAAAAGGAAAAGGAAAACGATTTTGAAAGTATAAGGTATTATTGGGATAATCGTCGTAAATTATGTTCAAGCAACACTCACATCTTAATAAATAATGCAAACGCGATACAACTTTTATTATCATCGTTACTTTTTATTTATAAACCACTCCATTTCCCTCATATGAATATTTGACCCAGACTTATAGTCTTTATATATAATTTTCAAGTAATTTAATTTACAAAATCTTTTTTTTTTCTTCTTTTTTTATTCAATTTCAAAACTTTTTAATGTAACAGTATGGTGGAAATGAGCTTCCTGATGTGTTTATCACTTACCATCACGCGAATTTCAATGTACAAGAATATTTTGGGATAAACTGCGATAAAGATTATGCAGAATAAATGTATGCATAAGTAAAAGGCTAAGAAATAAGGAGAATCTTTATAATACTGAGAAAATTAGCATTGTATTATAATGATTTTAAGTCTTTTCACAGAGCGAATAATATTTATCTTTCGCTCGAATATAATCACAATAAAATATGTAATAAAAATCACAACTTTTACCATTGCCATTTATCATCTGCAATTAATCTGTTAGGTGAAATTAATGAAGCACCGAGGCAAAACGTGTTATTATATGGTCAACATGTCTACTTGCACGCTTTGAATAAAATATAAAGTAAGATTGATAAAGCAGAATCCTGTTTATAAAAAAATGCAAGCTAAAGAAAATCGTGTATATATATAGATAAATAGAAAACTATTTAAAAGATAATAATGAACATTATGTATAATGAACACAGCAAACTATTGCAAAATTGATTGATAAATTTTTCCCAAGTTTCTCTTAAAATGATCAATATAACTCTATCGTTTGTTTTAAGATAAAGATTAAGGGAACAATTAATGTTCCAGCAAATATTTATAATTACAGTGATTTCTAAAATCTAATAAATTGTTATTAATTGTATAAAGTGGTAATAAATCCTTAGTCTTTGAATATTTGTGTGAGTTTAGTTTTGACATAATGTGCACTAGAAAATATTGTGATGCTGCTTAAAGTGAAAATTGTCAAGTATAGATATATATATATATATATATACATCTTTCAAAATACAATTAATTGATTAACAAAAAAAATGGTGCTATATAAATTGTAATTCTTAATAATCTATCCTGATTATTAATGCATTATTAACAAGCGTAATACTGTCAATATATATACATATACAAGTATATATATATATATTAAACAAAGTTATCAGTATAAGAAAGTGTATGACACATCACGAAACTTTGCTGAACATGCTAAGAATAATAAATTCATATTTAACTATACATGTGCACACAACCTTTCACTGCAATATCATCTTTTTCAAAGCTACATATATATAAATATACATTTGTGTATATATATATATTTATGCACCTGGTTGTCTATTTGAAGTAAATTGAAAAAATGCATTGGGTGGGTTCATCATGCAAATATCCATCGCTGCATTTTTGTAACAGGAATTTCTGCTTAAAGTATATTTATACTTTAATCAATATTTAGATTAAATCTCTATACTAATCGAACGTACGAGAATCTCAATCTTATTATCACTAAATGATATAAGTTTAATCTCGTTGTCGAGGGCGTTTATAATAACGAACAGCGCGCGTGCAAGCGATTACTTCAGTCTCTGAAGCAAAGACTTTGTCTGAAGTTATTTATTTCAAATGCCGATACTATTAACTCTGCTCGATATGAGAAAATACATATCAAAAAAAAAAAAATATAATAAAATGAAAATGTATGCTTGTGTGTGTTCAATTTTCTTATATATTAAATATTTCTTTCAATCCTATATTCTCTCGGTGGCAAAGTACCGACAGTTATAATAAATAAATTCGTACAATGTGACTCTGTCTCTTTTTAAAATATATAAATACATATGCATTAGCGATTATCACGGGTCGCCATTCGACGAACACATAGTCGAATCGCAAAATACTCAAAAGAAAATGTATTTAATCTGAAATTACAAGGCGTGTTGGCGCGTAAAGTAGTCTACTCTAGTATGCTATTATTTTAATATTTAATCAGTTTTAGACCTTACGATGAGCTCGGATCTCTTTTAAATCGTTCAAACGAATATAAGTAAACTAGTCGAGCAGAATCTAATGGATGGAATGTTCCAAATACAGGTCAAGAAGATGTGCAAGTGACAGAAATTGAAACAACTTAGGTTTCATTTAAATGAGAAATAAAATATATTCCATAATATTATTATTCACTATTTCTACACATTCTGTACAGTAATTCAATTCAAGGGTTTTATACCTCAATATACTTTATACAAAAAGGCTACTTATAATCTAACATTAAGACATACCATAGCATGAGCGCCCTCCATCTTACCGCTAAACGGCAGATGGGCCGCACGCATGTTTGTACTGGTATTACAGAGTCAGTCGCCAGCGAGTATAACTTCTTCCTCTTGTATCACACACCTACACACTAAATTGTTGAAAGTGTGTCTCTGGTGTCATTCATATCATTATCATTCGTAATTACAATTTACTGTCCCCAATAAACGTACTCCATTATTTCACTTTTGTTTACATTCTCGGAAAGGAATATGGGAGATTTACCATCGCAACGTTGAAATATAATGAAGTGCCTTCATTGTCTGCTATGCACAAGTTCGTATCTTTGTTTTTTTTTTTTTTTTGTTTAACTTTTCTGAGATACTCTTTACTAATAAATAAAATTATATTTTGTGAAAATATAGAATCGTAAAAAATAAAATCTGTCTTTTCAGTTTTGGATATCGGTACAGAAATAGTGCATTTCAGAGACTCCACAAATAATAGATCTGTTAATTCAGGTCTCTGTCCTCTAAGTACTTGTACTCAAAAGTAAAGCCTTCTTTCTTTCTTTGTCCCCACTTTTCATAATCAAAATAGATGTAGGTTCCCTGTAATATAAACAATTCCTTTCAATATACTTCTTCAAACATGTAAAAAATATAAATTATAATAAATAAAGTAAGATCTTTCGAAATATTATTATACGCTTTATTATCGTGTATGAAAATATGATGAAAATATTTCATTCTAATATATTGCTGTTCAATTTTGTTTATTGACACAATTTGTAAGATACTATATACTGATATAATCAACGGGACAGTAACCTGTTCATATTCCTCATTAATAACTTTAGGCTCTTCGTGTCTTTGAAACCACATCATGTATTTTGTATGAAACCTCCAACTTTGTTTTTTCAATGCTTTCGCCGCCAAATATTGACCCTTGGAACCCTCCATGTAATAAAAAATAAAAAACAATGTTTCCGTAGAAAGACGTTGGAAGAATTCTACGGTATCCGAATGAGGAAGCTGTACCTGTACAAGAACATATTGCATACATCAAATAATGAAATTCTATGATATGGCATTTAGTTACTCTTTTACACACCTGTTGATAGTATGGTGGTGTAGGACATAAATTTCTTGGCAAGTACGACCGTAAACGTTCGGAATCTGAGGGATGAGGCATATGGTAGTAAGCAGCTTCCATCATCTGGAACTGTAACTGGTGTTCCTTTAGCAAAGGTACCGGACCCAGTGGTGCTACGCCAAGTAAAGGTGGAATGTTTGCTTCCTTAGTGGCGTTGTTACTATTGTTTGGCTTCGCACTGTCAAAGATGTTTCTATTTGGCTCAGATGGTGGTATCTCCAGACCTGCTCGGACAATGACTTGTTGGGCAATAGATTTTAAAGAGGACATGCCATCAGGAAGTTTAGGGATGAGACCATTGGCAGTGGATGGCGCTGGCGAGCATGAATTCGCAGGTAGAGGTGAAGACCTGGTGCTAACTGAAGATTGTGGCGAAGAAGACGGTGGGATTGGTGTTGTCATTTCTGCTTCACTATTGTGATTTTGACTTTGTTGACTATGTAATATATGAGTTGTCTGAACAGGTGCTGTATTATTATGTTGCTGTGAGATCGATTGTTGTACATTCGAGGTAACACTGGATGTAGATGACGATGACAATAATCCGTTTTCACTGCTATGAGCTGTAAATAATAACAAATTATGTAATAATCAAAATATACAATAGAAATTTAAAAGCAATATTAATAAATGTTTACATTACAGGAAATTTTGACATTAACAGATTCTAAGTCAATTGAATTTTGGTCGCTAGAAGCTTTAATGCTGATTGTCAGATTGTTTGTACATGAAGAATGAAATACAAAAGAAGATTTTTTTTCAACAGAAATGAATGAACCGTCTAAACCGAAATCTTTAATTTATGCGGGATCGGCTTAAAACGTGTCAACCGTTTGAATTCAAAAGGTGATTGAAAAAACATTGTCGAAAAATGCCGAACAGAATGCACCATCTATTATAGCGTTCAAATGTACTAGGGTTTTTCGGCATGAAATTTAAACAGTGTGATCACACTGCTTGGAACTTAAACGGTTAGTAAATATTGTAAAAATATAATAAGAATGAGATACTACTTACATGACGTTTTACTAGAGGTAGAATGGATGGCTTGTGAATTACTATGCGAAGCAGCTACTGTGGCAAAATTTCCAGCATTAGTTGTTGCAATGTGATTACTAGTAGAACTAGGCGAGCTATGGCTAGATGTCATGGGAATGGTCTTGCTTGGAGTGCTGCTGGATAACAAATTCGATTTTATTGTGGCAGTGCTTCCCGTGGTTGGAATGCTCGCTTGAGAATTGAGTAGCGGCCTGACTGCTGTTGGTTTTACAGGCTGGAATTATAAAAGAACGACCATTGTATCAATAAACCCTTATTACAGTTGCAAAATCAAGATAAATGTGTACCTTTGTTTTTTTGTCTATATCCGTGGAACTATCACTTGAATGGTTGTGCATAGTAGAACTCAATGGCGGTGAAGGTATAGGTGAAGTACCAGAGTTAGTCGAGGTTGGTGTACCTCCAGTCTCATTGCTATTATTGCTATCTGTTGTTGCTGCAGAGGGAATACCAACCCCAGACAACTCTACTTCATCAAGACCAATAATATCATCATAAATGTATTCATTTTCCTCAAAGTCAGGCTCTTGAGATGATTCAATATAATATTCAACGTCATCTTTTATCCTCTTGATCTAATTAAAATGACGTATGTTAAAAATGTAATTTTAACGTACAATATTTTTAATAATTGTCATACACATATGTATACACACCATAAAACGATTAAATATTAACTAAAATAGACTTTTTCATCAAAAGAAAACTCACTGTATCAACTTCAACAGACATATTATCCAACATGCGCAATAATGTCTCCAATTTACGGATATGGTAACGATGCTTATCTAGCTTTGCTTTTAATTCATCCATTCTATCTTGTTTATCTTTATCTAACCGTTTTTTCTTTCCAGCCAGTAATGATTCTATCTCAGATTCAAATGTATCCAGCTATAATCAAGATATTAAAATAAGAATAAGAAAATATTTGTAAATATTTTAGAAGCAATTTTTCATTTACCTGGAGGTTTAAAGCATCTATCGAATTGGCAAGCCAATTGCTAACTTCTTCCCTTTCTTTTTGAGCTGGATCAAGTTTCTGTGCTGCTCCTAATCCTTCCTTGGAATAGGCCTTGGTTTTTGTTTCTCTTTCAACAACTTTAAACCTTTCCATTTGCTGCAAGAGAATAATAATATAATACTCTTGCAAACTTATGTTATAAATTAATAATATATAAACATATATTTTTCTCATAAGTAAAATATACTCACAGTCTCGATTAACTTCCTGTAGTCAAGAAGTGTGCTTTTATCTTTGATTTCTCCAGATGCGATCCAACTTTTAATCTGATCGCGTAACCTTTGAAGTTTTTTGATTTCCTTCTTAAGATCTGCTTCATATTTTTCCTTCTGATTGCTATTATTGGCATTATGAACTTTCTGCCAAATGTCTTCAAAGGTCTCCACACCCTCTGTCACTTTTTTAAGGCACCGATCTATTTCACCTATAAAATAAAAATAAAAAAGAAAAAGTTATGATAATGAATAAAATTTTTATAAAAGAATAAAAATCTAAATATTATTGAAAATAAAATGTACATCTAATATATAAATAATTTTATCAACTGCAAATAATGCTACTTACATGAGATAAGTGTATCTATCAGTGAGTTAACACAAAACAACTAAACCAACTATAAATCATCACACAAGCAACAAATTGAAAGTGGATTTGAGCGTGCCGCTTTAAAGGTTATACATTAATATAAATTAATAATAGAATTTTCTTATATTAATAGTGATAAATGAGAGAAAAGCGAATAGATTTGTGTAAAATAAGTATAAAAAATAATGAATGAAATTCAGTGTTCCATTGTACTTTTAAATATCTTCTAACAACTGTCAGATGTTAAAATCAACATGCAAATAAATAAAGTGAATAAAAGCGATATCGCTTGTATATATTAAACGTAGTTTTTATTAAGCAGCTTATAAGTTTGATAGAAGAAACGGATAAAAGCGAATCTGTGGTAGTACAGAGCCATAACAAAATTTCTAAATGTAAACATGCTGGAAACATTTTCTCCTCACCTTGCAACTTTCTCGTCGCAGCCATGGCTATGTAAACATGTGATACAATGATTCATGCATAGTCTAGACGTAATGGGAAAAAAACGGAGCAATTTTTTGGAACAAATAGTCGCTGAAGTATTATTCCCAGTATAATATGGGAGGCTCGGCCACAAGATGGCTTCCGTTTTCAAATGACAACGTCCTACTGTTCCTGAGCGAGCTGCGCTCAAAGCACATTCAATTTCTCCCGATTTGAAACCTTTTTCAAATAATGAAATTG
Organism: Polistes dominula; assembly: GCF_049000335.1. Taxonomy (NCBI): domain Eukaryota; kingdom Metazoa; phylum Arthropoda; class Insecta; order Hymenoptera; family Vespidae; genus Polistes; species Polistes dominula. The sequence goes on from NW_028300963.1 coordinate 1,588,781, forward strand.
TTACGTCTGTCCAAAAATCGACAGCACATGAAATACACAAAAAATGGTAGCATCAACAAAGAATATATATGAACTTCTTAACAAACGGGACAGTATATTTATGCATTGGCGCATTCACACACATTCTACCTAACGCATATACTTATTCTTAGTGTGTTCTCAAAACAGTTCAAACATGCCTGCCATATGTCATGTCCATACTAATGCATAGTTTCCAAAATGAGATAGTTCAAAAAGTGTCTTACTTCTTGTTCTAATAAATTTAACTTCTACAATATTTCTTATTTTATCTTATTTTACTATGTTATATATTATCTAGAGCAAGATAATAGAACAAAATGGATCAAATAATCTGTGCGCTAAATGATTTTAGTTTATTTTCTAGTAATATTTTTCAAAGAATTTAACGGAAATGATTGCATAATACATTGTATAATACTATAAAGATTTAACTCGATAAAATTTAATATCATTATTTATTTTATTTATTTGGATCGTTAACATAGCAACGACAGATTAGATTATTTATATTAATTAATGATAAATTAATATTTATATACGTCTTGTTAGTTGTCTTCTTTATAAATTTGCCGCCAATTATTTGAAATTAAAATGCATGTTTATATAGATTGGGTTTCTCAAAGTGGTATAACTGAATTTTGCGAGTTACAAATATTTTTGCAAAACTAAACAATTCCTAGATGCGCAACGATCGAAAATTCATTTGAAATCATCTAGATAAAATTACACGTTTAGTATGTTTTTGAGTTTGCGATAGTGAACAAGAATATAATAGAGAGATTTATATTCAAGATCGTAAAAATTTATTCTCAGATATGGACAGTTGTCAAGTAGACATTTAATAATCTCTGATGTTGACAATTTTCAAGTTGAACAGTCTCCATAGATTTGTATAGTTAAAGGTATATAATCTGTGTTTGTAATTTATATACGTTTGGGAATATTCAGGAAAGTTCAATGTAATAATATTTATTAACGTTTCATTCAGTTTTTTTTTGTTTTGTAATCATATAAAAGTAATGATTAAGAAAGTAAATTATACAAATAACGTTGTCGATTTCAATATACAAATCTTACTACAGTAATCATGGATGTAACGATCGCTAAAAGGGAAGCAAGAAAAAGACGAATTTTAGAAAATTCAGAACGTCGTTTACAAAAAATTACTGGTAAAAATGAACCAAATGAAATCGAAGGTAAAAAACTTAAACAATATATATTGTTAATTATAAGTATAAAAATAATTATAAGGTTATTTAAATAATCGTTAAGATTATCTCAATTTCATGATTAAAGAAATATTTTCATATGATTTATTTTATTGTATATAAGATTAATTAATATCTTTTCAGATCTGTCAAGTGAACTTAATCCATCAAATGTATGTTCAAATACATTAGACTTAGAAATAAATGGTATATCTGTAAACAAAAAACCTTTTGGGGATAAGAATGATACTTTATACTTTCGAGGTAAAGCGTAGTATAAATTTTAATTATATATATATATATATATATATATATATAAAAGTATAACAATTTTATTTATTATTTCTTTTTTAACAACATTTGTATGGTAATCCAATTTTCAATATCTTCATATAGGTGATATTGCTGTAAAAATTAAAGATAATAACAAGACGGAAACATATTGTGGCTTAAATGATATATTAAACAATTTTTATAACTGTAATGATGAAGCAAATGACAAACTTGATTGTACAAATAATAAGTCAAATTTAAATCATCTTGATTTTTGTAATGAAAGTACAGAATGTATGCAAGAGAAAAATGCAGAAACTAATTACCAAATGCAAATCAACGTATCCAATAAAAGTATATTGTCATATAATTTATTATCTAATCGCATAAGTTATATCGTGCTAGCAGTTATAACTAACATTCTATTATTCTTTAAAATGGATCATCTATTTGGGAAGGTATTGGTATTAAAATATACATATATTAACATATTATATTGTGTTTAATGTTTAATGTTTGTTGTGCATTATCAATGACTATAGTAATCTTTTAATATTTTGCTTCAATTTACAATTTTTTAAATGTAAATATCTTAAAATGCATTGCATTGTAATATTTTATTCTTTAATCACTTCATGATGATATATATTATTCGCAATGCGAGTATTCTCACAGCATACTCGCGAACGACATATTTATATCGAAAGGGTTAATGCTATTCAATTCTTTATCTTTCTTAATTAATTTCTTTATTTTATACTTTTTAGGTATACAATATATTCAATAATCAATGATTATATTTCAGTACATTCTTATACCGTATATTATTATGATGCTTGGACGTTTATACATTCTTACTAACATTCAAGAACCACAACATGGAAGTTCATTAATTGCTACTTTGATCTTGTGTAATATCAAGCCTGTGTTAACTTATCGAATTGCAAAAGCATTAAGGATTCTTACCTTAATCATTACAGATTTAGCATTATATTTATTCAGCTTTATTTTGATCTATTGTGGAATTACTTATTTTTTAAATTATTTAGATAATTTATTTGTATCAATTATGTAAGTACATAATAGAAAGACAATGTTTTGTTGAAAATTATTAGTAAGTAATTATGTATAAGTGAAGAGGAAGTAAAATGTTTTATAAAATAATATATAAACACATACACACATACACACATACACGTATACATATTATATATGATTTTGAGTAAAAATTATTATTCTCTTATTAAATAAATACGTAGATGCAAAGTAACAATATGTATGACAAAACATTTTTATTTTCTATCAACTATATTTTACATAATGTTGTGATTAATTTATATAAATGATTGTTAGAAATATTTCCAATATTTTTTTATCATATATCTAATTGAATAATATCAAGCATTGAAAAAATTAGGACAATGAAATATTATCTTATAAAAAATTAAATATTTGCTAAATTCCAAAATAATAGTTATAATAATATTGAATACATTAACAATACATTTCTTATCCTGACACATATTTCAAAATAAGATGAGTGTATATTATGTATATATTATAAACATCATATACTCAATTTTATATGTATTACAAATGTACCCAATGTTTTTCTGCACTTGCATCTCCATTTGATATATTTGCACATGGACAAATATTATCATTTGCAGTCTCTGTATATGTCCATTTTTATATATGTCTAAAAAAACTTGATATATTATTAATAAAATTGTAGTATATTTAAAGTTTTCTATATACAACATGCAGCATGAAAAGTAACTGAATAGAAAATTTATAATTAAATGTTACGTTTGTTTATCAGGTTTTATTTTTTTTTTTCGTGAATAAAAAAAAAAATAAAATAAAACAAATAAAAAAAAGTAGACTTTATAAATTTATTTATAATTAAAGATAATTATATATATATATATATATATATATAATATATCCATAGACACAAAAAACTTAAAAAATACTATCATCGGTAATAAACAAAAATTTATTATTAATAAATAAGGTACCAACAGCATAAAATCAATGTAAGAAGATAAAATGAAGTAAAGAATACATACTTCTTCATTGTATCCCAATTTTTGATAAAATTGTTCACTTTCTTCATATCAAATTTGAATTTTTCATTTCGTTCTTCAGGTTTTAAATGTATTTTATTATTGATTGGTAGGTAATCTACCAGATCAGCATTTTCACACTTATCTATTGTTAATAAATTTTTTTTATTGGCATGCTTCGTCAAATCGTTTGTAATAAATTTCAATGTAATCATATAAGTTGCAGTAGGAGACAAATCACGAAGTCGAGAACAAGTTGAAAGATGTTCATAAATTATTGAATTTTGTCCAGTAGTATAAATCAGTATATTTATCAAAGAATCAGGAACTTCTGTGCCCCGACCCACGATGTTATTATTATTAAATACTTTTGAAGGAATTAATATGATGCTAATAGCTTTTTCATTAGGTAGGGTGGGGCACACGATTCCCTACTTAATTTCCTCTCTTTGACTTGGATTTTCGAAAGTTTGTGAAAACGAAGACATATTTTGATAAGTCTCCTTCATCATTTTTTGCTCCCATTCTATTTTATCTTTATTATATTGCTCCATTAATGATGCTGCTTGATCTACAAATTGTTTTTTATCTTGTTCATTCAAAGTTTTCCATTGGATACTTAGCATTTTGAGAAATTCCTAAATGAAAATTTTTATATTAGTAAAATGAATCTCAAATCAAATAATAAATTTTCTCTCTCTTATTATTTTTAAAGAATAAACTTCATATTGTAAGATTGACAAATGATTATTCAAATATCAACAAAACGTACCCTATTATTAACGGTAGATTGTTGTGTGCTTTTAACATGAAGCATATATAATATAAAAGCAGATGGTGGTTTCTTTGGTTTTCCAGGTAATTGAGTAGCCTAAAAATGAAATTTGTTTAAATATATTTTCAATGATATAACGATAAATTTTTGTATTGATTTTATATTTAATAATTAATCACAATGATTTTTAATAGAAAATCTATTTTATTAATGTATTACTTACTTGTTTGTCTTTCTTTTTGTTTAAATTCTTTTTTGTCATTATATAATGTTCCCTTTGCTCAGGAGTTATTGTCTTTTCATATTCTACTATTTTGTTCATATATTCTTTGTATTCTATATCATATTCTTTATTTAATTTAAATTTATATCCTGGATCTTCCGAGGCCCATCTTTGAGATATAAGTTTGACAATCTCATTAGATTTATGTCCTGGATACTCACTAACAACCCTAGGTCTTATCTCTTTCATATATCTAAAAAATGGTGTTAATGGTCTTTTTGGTTTGTTCGGAAAAAGACTGTCTTCTACAAACTTTTTTGTTTTAGATGATATAAATTGATAAGAATTCATCGATAAACATCTGAAACAAATAAGTAGTTATGAAATAAAGTATCAAAAATATATCTTTATTATATATATATATATATATATATACATATATATACACATATGTATACATATATATGTATATGTATATGTATACATTAATAATCTTTTGGGTAAGAAATAATTTGAAGTAAAGTAATAAAAACATTGTTAATCAAAAAAGTTCTAAATAAAATGATAAAATATTGATATATTAAATATTAATAGATAAACAAATATATGTATTTTGGTAGAATTTATAAACCAAGCTCACAATATCATATTGTATGCTAAGGTATGCTAAGGTTAGAATTTGAAAGTATTATCTTTATGTAAGAATAATTCTAATACTTTCTTTATTCATAATATTGCATTACCGTTATTTTAACAAATATATAATATATTAAAAATGAATATACCTGGAATTTAAAAGATTAGTACAAGAACCAGGTGAAACTAGCCTTCCAAAACCCGCCATGATATTTTATACGTAGTGAACATACAATGTGCGTTTTCAATTTTTCTAGTAATTTTTATCAAAATAATTTAAATCCGTAATATTTTGCCCTTATTAGTAACACTTATTTAAATGTAATAATTATTATATATAACTATTGTAATTTTCAACAGAGTACCAAAAAAATGGAAGCGTGGTCATAGTATAATAGTCCATCAGACTGTTCTGTAATGTTATTGGTTAACATAACGGACATTTGAATTCAATTGGTCGTACAATTATTTGAAACTTATTTTAAATTGCAACAGTTTACAATTAATAGTAACTAAAACAATTATCGGGGATGACCCAATAAACAAATCGCTTCTTTATCAAGAAATTGTTGAAGCTATTACAATATAAAATCATACGATATTGTTAGTGTTATTTTAAAACATTTGAAGTAGTTGGAAAATAAATTAGTTTACCAATAAAAATGGCTTTATTACAAGGAAAGAGAGAAAAAGTAAGTATAATTTTTTTTTTTTAATTTATCAATATTAATATTTTAAATATTTTTTTGTATGTTTTTTTCTTCATCAACTATATTTTAAATAATATTTAAAAATATATTATTACACGTTTTATTCTCGATTATTGTATTTGTCTTTGTATTATTTATTGTATTTGTATTATTCTCGATTATTGTTTTTTTTTTTTTTTTGCAGTGGTGTGATCTATTAGAAAATTTGATTGAATGCCCGGTATGCTGTGAAATACCGCCAAATAATATTTTACAATGTGAGTTGGGTCATCACATATGCATATCATGTCGTTATAAATTAACGCTATGTCCTATATGCAACGGTAGATTTGGTTCAATAAGAAATTTTTTAGCCGAAAATATTTGTAATAAATATATAGAAATAATGGTTTGCATAACATTTTTTTTATAATTTGAGATATTAATCATCTATATTAACACGTTGAATTCTACATAAATTTCATATGTTTTGCCGTAGTGGCCAACGATTGTCAATTTAATATAAAACAATATAGTAACGCCGGTCACCGGTGACCCCCATAGCACTCAACGTGTTAAGTATATAGAAATAATTCGTTTCTTAACAAATAATATTTCAAATCATTATTTTTTTATAGGCGTCTCTAAAGATACCTACGATTAAAGAAGAAAAAGAAATATTAGAGAAAAAATTATGCATTTTTACACAAACAGAAAATATATCTAAAACATCGGTCTTAGTTCAAACAGAAAATGTATTATTATGCAACAACAAACAAACACAATGCAATATATATGAGAGAGAAACTCAACATGTATTAACTCCATACAATTTAAGGGCAAGCAGAACTTATTATTTTATTCCAAAAGGAAATTTTCAATGTTGTTTTACTTCATGTTTGATATCACCTTTACCTTTTAAACAAATTATGGAACATCTAAAATCGTATCATAATGATACATTTTATGAAGTATGAATACTTAATAATCACTTTTATGCAAAATAAAATAATTCTTTTTTTAATCTAAATACTGTTGTAGGTCGAAAAGACTTGGGGAGTTTATAAAAAAAAATTAGAACTAGAATATGTTTCACCGAAAAATTATGATTTTGCAATTAATATAATCAATATAGGTTTATTTTTTATAAAAATTAAAATTCTTCCATCAAGCGATTTAAAAAGCGAAGTCTTAATGGCAAATAGAGCTTCAATATGTAAACGTTATATGTTTGAAATGATAATTGGAAATGGACAAAAAACTGAAACGTTCTCAGGCTTGGTAAATTTTCTTATATTATAGTGATAATATATATTTAAATGAAATAAATTGTTTTCAATGGTGTAAAATATTATAATATAAAAAAAGTCATATATAATATTTAATAAATTATCTTAAAATAGGTGAAGTCGTGCAAATATGTCGATTCGGAAAGTTTGAAAGACTGCATTTACATAAAAAAAAAGAAAATGGAAGAAATCGCTGATGTAAATAATGGATCATTATTTGATTGCAATTTTATTATTAAGAATTTGAATTTAATGAAAGAAAATCATGATTCCGTGAATCATGAATAACCAGTTATTATACATTTCAGATAAATTACTTTATCATTATGTTATAATAGTATTAAGGTTTAAAAATAAAAACAGATGTTCCTTTGATTGCACTTTAAAGATTATGTATTTGAAAGTAATTTAGCATAATCAGTATTTTTGCTATAAATAAAGTTATTCATTTTTTATTGTGTTATTTAACAGGTTCTTCTTTTTTTTTGGTATGATTTTAATATTTCTTTAATGGACGTTTTTGACTATGTTTTCTAACATTTATTTCAATTACTGCAACAATTACTAAATTATTTATTTATTATTATTATTTTATAAAATCTACTTACTTTGTCAATGTCTTTATTAAAGTCTGTACATCTTATTTGTAAAGCATTATAATAGCAGTTGAATTTTTCTGTCTTTAAAAGAAAAATTATAGGAAATTTCATTTAAATAGATTTAAGTTAAGAGCTATACCAAATGTTTAAAATTACAATAATTTTATACCAAGTAAATTATAGTTCGTTACACAATACTTTGTTCACAGAATTTGTATTTCTGAAAATAAAGTACAATATTTCAAATGTGACAAACTAAAATGATCTAATGTGAATAGCTTTAATTATTATATAATATTAGCGTAACTACATAATCTGTATATTAATATAACATTGATACTCTTTCTAAAACCAATTGACATATTTAAAAAATGATTGAATTTTGTTTAAGTTAAATTTTTATCAATAGAAATGTGTTTTCATTTTTTGTTTACATCCCATTAAATTTAACATAAGCATCTTCGAACAGCCCCATGTGTTGTACTGGAGTTTTCATACTCACTGTTAATGCACTGTATGCAACTAATAGACAATAATGAAAATTACTTTTTTGAGCGTGTTTCATAACGCTCTGGACGTGTGATTTAATTTATCTACACTTTCCTTTTCTCCTCTGTATTCTTCTACATTTTTTAAAGACTTTAACACATGTTTGTTCAGTGTAGTGATCTTACCATAGTAACATTACTATATTTGTCTGATTACCTAACTGTTATGTTAGGTACAAAATCAGTTTCTCATTTGCTTCTTTAATAATTATAGAATTTTCCTTCAAGTACCTCCTTCACGCAATGACTTTTGTTGTTCAAGAAGTCGTTCCAAAGGAGAAGGTCCGGGTCCAGACCATAAAGACTGTTGATTAAGTCTAGTCTTCATTTGATCTTGACTTGAAGGATTAGATATTTGAGAACCAGAACCCCATGTATTGCCACTAAATAGAGAATAAGTATTTCCAGTTGTGGTTGATTGCACGGGCTTCTGATCCACCTATATAACAAAAGTATTTATATACAAATTTATAATTCATATTATGCTTGCTTTTATATAAATGATTACAAAAATGATGCTACATACCTCATATGCTCTAGAGTCTTCAAAATTACTTCCAGTTCCAAAATGTCTATCAGGTATAGAATTGTGTTGGTAATTGTTACTTGACATTAAAGATCTATTATTCATGTTCCCAGAATTATTAGGTACATTATTCCAATTTTGGAAAGTATCTGCAGTGCATGAATCCTTATGCATTTGTGTTCCTCTTGCAGCTCCCCACCAAGCTACTGGTGGTTGAGGAGGTTGAGTATCTTTCCACAAACCAAAGTCTGTAGATTCAAAATTTTGGTAAACTGGATAATTACTTGTAGACTGCTGCTGATTTTTAGGTGTAGCAATTTGATTTGAAAAAGGAAAGTCTACAATGTCAGTATTTTTGTTATACATTGTTGGCGATAATTGTTTTTGCGATGCATGGCTAAAATTATTCTGAGTATAAATACCCTGATTAAAATTAAGTTGATAATTTGTTATATTATTTGGGCTTAATGAAGTGTTTGGTATGCTTGTAATATTAGCAACTTGTAGATTTTTTTGATATGTATTCAATGTTGGTATTGTAGAAATATTGTTTGCAATGCTTGTCGCAGGCATGTTAATCTGATTTTGTGTAGATATTCCATTTGATCTTACATTATTTGGAATAATATTTGGTTGTTGAATACCTAAATTGTGATTTTGCTGTTGTCGATTTATGTTTATATTTTGTTGTAGACCAGTATTTGCAGTTTGTTGTACATACATATTTTGAGATATGTTTGGCATAATACTTTGCTGTGCAGTAGACGATATTCCTACATTTTGCTGCAATAATGAATTTTGAGGTACATTTTGTACCATTCTTTGAAGAAGTGGTCTGTTCTGATTCATGATATGCTGTACACCCAAATTTTGAGCCATTGCCGGAGGTGTTTTGTTAAGTTGTCCCTGTAGTGCATAATTTGGCATATTTGCTATGTGTCCAGACATAAAGTTTTTTGTAAATTGTGGATTCTGTACATTAAAAGATTGACTTTGATAACAAAGTGATCCCAAGGTTTGTGACTGCTGGCCAAATTGAGATAGGCCGGATGCTTGCAGTAATGTATCTGAAGATTGTTCTTGAGAAGGAACTTGATTAACCTGTGGTGCCGGTTGTATTTTTGTAGATTTTAATTGATTTGAATTGGTTATAGGTTGACTTTGGATTGCAACCGTAGCACATGGCATTAGTGGAAGTCTATTTTGAACAGTGCTTAATGTATTTGTATTCACTTTTGTTGGTTCTGTAGTTATTGGAATGTTCTTATTTCCTGTAGGTTTAATTGGAGAAGCAGTCGTAGTTGTTTTTACTTTATCACTTTCTTCTTCGATACATACTGGTGAAACATTTTTAAATGTAACTTGCTTTTGTTCTGTTTCTGCACGTCGCATTATAGCTTGCATTGCAATATTTTGCCTTGGTTTTCGAGTTGAAGGCAAAGAATTTAGCTCAACAATATTAGTATCAGTTGTATTACTTATTGAATCTCTATTTCGCTCTAAAGAGCCTTGTGGCTTTAGAATGCCTACTCTTCGTTCCTCTAATTCAGTTAAGTAAAAAGAATATTATAAAAATATTATACATACAATATATAATAAACTAATATACAATATTTAAAATCTCTTATAACTATAAAATAACTCACGAGCATTTTCTGTTATATCAATTTCTGCAGATCCTTTACTACTAGCTGATTCAGATAATACAGGACTAGCCGGTATAACTGGTTTTTCCTTACTTAAGCTGAGTTCCTCAAGTTCTTTCATTAACTCATTACTTGGACCAGTACCTTCACTCAGCGGTATAAATCTATTTGCTTCAGCTTGGTCACCCATTACAATGGCTATTAAGGGAGATCCATTAATTTGGTATTGCGTTAAAAAGTGCCCCAATTGAATTAAACGGACAGCACGAAGCTTATTTAATGTTGCGATGTCATCTACAATATCAGTATTTGTGAATTTTAAATTTTCAAAACTTTTTTCTAACGGTAGGAAGCCTTGCAAGTCCCGATCTTCTGGCAGTGGTACTTTAATATCTATTAAGGAAAACAAAATATGAGTTATTAATTGAATACTTTCCATTTACTATCTAATGATAATGTAACTTACATTGATCATATTTAAAATCCACAATGGATTGTTGCAAAGCATTTAATAGAACACAAAGACTGGGCCAAATTTGTAGTCTAGAAGTAAATGCTGTCTCTTCCAAAACTGTAGGATTTATGCGAATCCAATCAAGGCACAGTTTTACTTTAAAAAAATATATATATAGAATATAAATAAAATATACCTATATATTTCAAATATATAACGTGGAGAATAAAAATTACTTACTGGAAGGTAAAGCAAAATATTCAACAATGTGATTTTTGATAGTATAGACAGGTAACAACAATGCAGCTAAACTGCCAGAAATAAAATCTAAAATACAATTTTTAGCAAGTTTTTCATCGGTAGACAATTGGTCAGTTTTGAAGAATTCGGCTGCATCTGAAGCAATTCCTGTCGTATGCTGAAGAGCATATAAATTTATCACCAACATTTGTACAAGCATCCATGAGCTAAAACTTTCAGTAGCTACCAATGCTGTTAATGTCTCTGTTAATAATTTAACATATGAGGATGCAATTTTTAAATCTCCAAGATTATGTATAATGCCGTGAAGTTTTAAAAACACCGTCACATATTCTTGCGCACTTAATTTAGTTTTTCCTTCAATATTATAAGAATGATCATTTAATGCAGACGATAAAGTTTTCGCAAGATTAGCTGTTGCTACAGGAAATGGATGTTTCACAGTAACAGAACGTGCATAATGAAATACAGTTCCTAATTTATCTCCACGTGATGTTTCAAGAAGAGCTAATTGGTTATATGGCTGTCCACTTGTTGGTGATAATGATACAGCATGTCTGTAAAATAATTCAGCTTGTTGGCTTTCATTTCTGTAACGAGCAATGTCTCCTAAGTGTACAAGGCAATATTGGCACGCATAAAAACAAGATGATTTGTGAGGTGTTGATAATTTTTCAACAGCTTTCCATGGTGAAGTACAACCGTAAACATAGCCTTTCCTGAAATAAATTTGATTTATGCAATAAATATTTTATTGTAATAATAATAGAGCAATAACTACAAATAATATTATCTTATAATATTATAAGTCACTTTAATGTTAGTGTTATAATAATTACCGTCTGAATGGTAGATCTAAGTCAAAGGCTGTACAAATTTCTTGCAATAGTGTCAAATAAAATCCACTAGCTGCTTCTAAACACCAACTCAATAAGGCTTGAGATTCTCCACGTTTTGGATTTTTCCGATCTTTTGCTTGCGATTGCAATGTTACTATATAATTCTTAAAACCAAGATTCCAAAGCTCCTGTTCAACTTTCTTGTCCAAAGCGTACTCGAGATCCAAAATGAGTACTTGTTGATATATTTTTTGTAGTTGCTGTTGACACACCCAGGCATCATTATCATTCAATAGATCTTTACAACGTTGCACCTTATCCTTCAATGGTTCAGCTTTCCTGTATAATTAAAAAGTATTATGTTTTTAGCAGAGATGAGTATACAATTTTGTAAACATTAAATATATTTATATATATATATGAATTATTTCTTAAAAATACACATATGTTTCACTCTTACTTCAGAGCTTGGACAGCTGCTTTTAGGCCCATATTCTGTGCACCCTACTCTTAAAACTGATATGTTTCACCTGTTTAACATTCCAATAAAACATACATATATATGTATTTATATATATGTATGTATATCATCTGTTATTAATATGGTAAGAGTAATAAAAATAAATTTGGTTGCTTAATATATTATTGTGAAGATATATAGTTGTTCTGAAATCAAAATGTATTTCAGTTAGAAAATATTCTTATTTGCAATTATGCCAAGAGCATGTTTTTTTAATTTGATTTAAACAAATATACTTAACCAATATTTTACCGTTATTGATGATTACACTATTTATATCAAAAAACATAACATTAAAATGAATATTTAATAGTAATTAGATGTTAATCATAACTTTGGACGCGTATTACTACATTGTTTTTGTACTTTTTATGAATTGTCAAAAATGTTATTTTGAAAAAATAAACAGTAAAAAAAAGTATGCAAAGAAATTAAAAAAAAATGTTTAATAGTTAAAATTTAATAAAGATCGTCATATCGAATAAGTGCTTGTTTAACTAGTTTTAACGATATCATGGATGCTATGTTTACAAATAATAAATTTAGTAAGGCATAAAATATTGTGCTGCAAAAATCGACAAACATTAAATTAAAAAAGCATGTAAAACTTTAACATTTATAATATATCCATTATGATTATAAATTATAGGTTAATTTCAATGTGGCGATAACATATCTACACAACGAAACAATTAGATATTAAAAAAATAAGCACTCGATTTTGCCATATTAACATACAAATATTAGAAGCTTCGAAAAGAAATCCTTAGATTAATATCAAACTCACTTTCACATATTTACGTTAAAAAGAATCATCGTCAAATACACGAAATGACGGATGAATGTTCGGAGTGTTCCGTGTATTGAAAAACTGCGCCGCCCTTGTGACAGATTTTCAAGTTACTTTTCCTGGAAAAAGAAAATATTAGAATTGTTATATATATATTTCTAGTAATTATTTTGTTTATAAATTATGAAAATCATTGATTGTTTCTATACGTCATAATAGCAACATTGTTTTTTTTTAATATTTTTATTCTATTATATTTGTAAAACAATTTAATACTTATATAATTAATGTAAATATATATTTTTAAACGTGCATTTATAATTTTACTAAAATGTTTTATTCTAAAGTAAGATTTTCATCGAGTAATTTAAAATTATATAAATATTTGCAGAAACGATTTCAAAGTGTAAGTGTGATTCTTATTATTTTTCATTAATTTGCAAGTTTAGTACAAATATTCATATGTTTATATATATATATTATTTTGTTAAATACAACGTGTGTGTGAATCTATCATAGACCCATAGGCAACAAAAATATATTATACAATGTTTATTTTAAAAATAAAATCTTTTATACAAAAGTTCAATAGTATTATATTTAATATCTATAAATATTATAAGATATAAAAATATAATAAACATAAATAAGTATATATACATATATATATATATATATAATATTTAAACAGTGAGAAACAATATTAGTTTTACTTTTAGAATACTTCAACAACCAACATTACTGAAAATAAAAATGTAGATTTAGAAGCTAAACGAAAAGAAATTATGTCACGTGGTTTACCTAAGAAAAAACCTATCAAAGGTGTAAAACAAATTCTTATTGTTGCATCTGGAAAAGGTGGTGTTGGTAAATCAACGACTTCTGTAAACTTAGCAGCAGCATTAAAAGTTATAGAACCTAAAAAATCAATTGGCATATTGGACGCAGATGTTTTTGGACCTTCTATACCATTAATGATGAATTTAAAACAATCACCTTTGTTAAATAAAGAAAATCTTATGGAACCATTAATCAATTATGGTATCAAATGGTAAATAGTGATCATATATTAATAAATTATAATGTAATACTTAGAATCTAAATTGTGATCAGTAGATAAAATTGTTTGACTTTATAAATGGAAAACATTCTAATAGAATTAATGTCATAGTATGTCCATGGGATTTTTGATCGATGAAAAATCTCCTGTTGTTTGGAGAGGTCTTATGGTAATGAGTGCCTTAGATAAATTACTGCGTCAAGTAGCATGGGATCCTTTGGACTGTCTCATTATAGACACACCACCTGGGACTGGAGATACTCATTTATCATTGATCCAAAATATTTGTATCACTGGTGCATTATTAATAACTACACCGCAAAGAGCAGCTTTAGATGTAACACGACGAGGTGCTAAGATGTTTGAAAAATTAAATGTACCTGTTTCTGGTATTGTTGAAAATATGAGCTCCATTTCTTGCCCAAAATGTATGACTGAAATACCTATTTTTGGTAATAAAACAGAAGCATTAGCTCGTGAACTCGGTAATACATTGTTATCAAATATAATTGTAAAGTTATTATACATATAACTTGTAAATAAGATTATACAATTTTTGTACAGGTGTAAAAATATTACAAAAGATTCCTTTGCATGAAGATATTATGGATAGTTGTGATAATGGAAAACCAATAGTATTATCTGCTCCTAATAGTGTTCAAGCAGAATCTTATATAAAGCTAGCAGAAAATCTTATGAAATTTTTAAAAGAACAACCACTTATTGAAGAATGATTAACAAAAGGTACATTAACATTATTTATGTAATATTATTAAACTAATACTAAAGAGAATAAATGAATATATATTTATATAATTAAATAAGAAATGAAGAACTATTTATATTTTCATTAATTTGATTTTGTTAATAGAAAAATACAAAGGGGCAATAATAGTAGTATATTTGAACAGGTGAATCACAAATCTTACTCATTTCCCCCTCTATCTTACTCTTTTCATCTCTTCAAAAGTGGGGATAATAAAATATGTTGTAATATTTTTCATTTTGATGTCATATTGTATCTAGTTATGGTATTTCTTCGCACAATACAGAATTTACAATTGTCAATATTATCTTGGAAAAATTTATGTAAATTTATAATTTGACTAATATAATATACACATTTTCCAATAATACCAAAATGATAATATAGCTGATTATAAATTTTTAATATGTTTTTTTAAATGTGTATCATTGTTATTTATTTTATTTATTTTCAGCATCCAAAATGGACAAAGTTGCTACCAGTATACATTCTAGCGTGGATGCTGAAGTATTTGATGTTCCTATGAACGTTATCATTAGACCATTTCCTCCAGATGTTAATGAAGAAAAGGTTCAAAGTTTAATAAATACTTTAAACAATCCAGAAACGGAATCTTTAGTACCACCAATTGATATATTATGGATTAAAGGCAGTGAAGGTAATAAATATATACTAAAATATGTATATTGAATGAAATGAGGTTAGAAACAAAATAGCTTTTAAATAGTTATAAGTATATTAACAGTTGTAAATTCTGTATAGGCGGAGATTACTATTATTCTTTTGGTGGTTGTCATCGGTATACCGCTCATAAACGAATTAACAAACCGTTTATAAAAGCAAAATTAATTAAATCTACTGTAACAGACTTGCGGGCCTATCTTGGAAATTCTACTCCTAATCTGAAATAAATATGACATAGAAAAATGTAAAATTGACAACAAATGTTTTTACAATTAATTTGTAAAACAGTATTCATACAATTATAAATAAGTGTATTTTAAAACTTATCTTTATAAAATTTTACAGTAAAAAGGAAAACACGTATATATCATATATTATTTTTTATATTATCTTTTTGTGCTTAATCTACATTTTAAAGTTACAAACGTTATTACAAATTTGTTTTTTAAAATTTATCAATGATTAAATCTATAGAATAATATTTGTAAGTATTATATTATGTACACGTATAAACAAAATGGATTTGCACTTAGGCATATTTACAAAATTTCATAGTATTAAGTAGTATCAAATTTGATAGAATGACATGATCACCATCGAATGATGATAAAGCATTCTAATTACACAAATTGTCATTATTATGAAATATAAATATATGCGTATATATATTAGTCTATTATTTAAATACGATAAACTATATACTATTAATTATAAAGAACAAGAAATGTAATAATTATATTAGTTCTGTTTATTATTATTATTATTATTATTATTATTAACGAGATATATCTTCTTTTATATATACTCTACAATATTGTAGAAGAACATTTTGTATTATTTAATAAACTCTACTAATAAATAATGCAAGTTTTTGTAAGAGTGCATTAATGCAATATATATATATTTATTATTTATATTAAATTAGGACGTCTCAAAAGTTTCTTGCTTTTTCTTACTAACAAGGAGAGGAATCTATGAGATATATATATGGTTATATAAAGAGTAATGCCAATATGCATATCAAATTTCATTGTAATGTTGGATTTTCCTTATAAAATTTTGAACCTTATAAAGTATACGCACATTGTCTGAACAATTATAATACGACTCATAAAAGTTGTCATACAAAGTATAGTTTGTGAATATAAAGTAAAAAACTTTTGGGATGCCTTAATATTCTATTCTATATATTATGCACTTTCTTTATATAATATTTTAGAACAGTTAGTTATCTATATTTGTGCAGAAAATTGCACTAATTTTTATCATGTGATATATTGAAACACATGCAAGTATCTTATTACGTATGGTGTATAATGTAAAGACATTATGAATATAAGATAGTTTAATGATAATCATTAATACGAAAATTAACGCTAATGATAAGAAATATTTTTTAATTAAAAAAAATCTGTTTTTGTTTTTTTTTAAATTTCTATTTTTAATAATTTCTTAATTATTATTCTTTACATTATCCAAACGAAATCCAGTAATAAATTTTTCTTTTAAAAGAAGATTTGTATCTTTACTGTGATAATGTTCTTTAGATCTTTGAGTATAAGTTTCCTTTAAGTTTTTTGTATTCAATACATAAGGATCATTTTCTTTTATAAAATAAGGTTTGTGTGTTCTAGATATATTTACTGTTGTTGCATCCACATCATTTGCAGTTTGGTCCTGATTGGTGCTATTTCCTGATTCATTACTTTTACGCAAATGAAAAGGTATGACAGATTGTTGTAAATGTAATAATTGAGTATTTGTTACCTCACAATCAATTTGCATCATAGTAATGTGATTTGCAGGAGTTGAATAAGTTTCTAAAAAAGAAAACATTTTTGTTAATTAATCACTCTTTTCATTCATTTTCTAGATATATACATATAAATACAAGAAAATAAATAGAAAGAAAACTAAATATTTACCATTCAAAGGAACAGCAGGAAGGACAAGTGCCATTTTTGGTCTAGATGTGTTATTTTTTCTTGAAGCTGGCAGTAATAAGTGCTCACCGCTGAACCATACAACATAGAAAGTATCATCCTTTCTTCCTAATGCTTCGAATAAAGAAGCATGTTCTCTGAGAATAGGAGAAAATACATCAACTGCGTTAGTATTTGATGTATGAATATTGTTAATCTTATGTGTATCTTTTGATTTGATTTTTCTTGAATAACGATTTCTGTCATGAACTCTTTTCTTTTCTATAGATAATTTTGGCAAGATAACTTTTCCTAATAAATTTTTATTTAATTCAGTTTTGGTTGGTGTTGTCCAATTATCACGATCAGACTCTCCGCCTATCCATCGTCTTAATTCGTAATCTAAACGTATTGATTCACTCTGATTGATGTACATAGGACACATAGGATGATGCATTGTCTTATTTTTGTCATAATCATCTCCAAGTTCTTCGTCAATACGTGTATCAGGATTTGCCCATAGTAAACTTCTACCATGTCTGATATTTGGTAGAACTGTTGGTAAGTCTGTTGACATACTATTTAATTCCTTGTTGGGTGGAAATATATTTCTACAAGTAAATGAAGTTATGCAGATATTACTTTCAATTTAAACAAAAATTTAACTGTTATATTATAAATACTTACACTAGACCATTAAAATTAAGCGACACCATCAAAATTATTCCCAAAAGGAAAACAGCATTTTTCTTATTTACATTAAGATTAACGTTTCCAAATTTGTTGTTTTCTTCAAATGCTGATAGCCTATTTTTCAAAGCTAAGTTTTCCTATAAAGACATAAACAATAAATTATTATTAAGGTACCATTGAAATTACTTCTTGAAGACATTAAAATTATTCAAAGTCAAATGTAATAATAATATGTAATAAAGTTAGTCAATCATTCTTACAGTTTTAAGCTTGTTATTTTCCTCTTGAAGATCACTTATTTGTTTTTCCAGAGAACAAACATATTCTTTTTTCTTCTTTCGTGAAAGGCAAGCAGATTCTCGATTTTTGATCATTCTTTGTTGTCTCTTTAAAGCTTTCATTTCACATTCTTGCTTACCAGAGAGATTATTAAACTCTAGCATTTCATTTTTGATAACAATAGGAGTACAATTTGATGTCTCATTTTTGATAACAATAGGAGTACAATTTGATGTCTCATTTTGTATAACAATAGGAGTAGAATTTGGTGTCTCATTTTTTACAACAATTGATTCACAACTCACTGGTTCATTTTTCACAATAATAGAGGTATGATTGCCAGTTTTATTTTTGACAATTACAGAAGCATTGGGTACATTAACTACGGATTCTCCGTTCGATGCATGAAGATTAGGTAATGTATTGATAATTTTTATATTATTTTGCTGCTGTAATTTAATTCCGTTATTTTCTGTCTTTATATTATTTAATGACGTAGATTTCACATTTATTGGCCCACGTATTTTAATAGGTTTTTTTAATGATAACGGATCTATTTTTAAAGGATATGTTTGATTTTGTTTTGCTTTTTGTGCTAAAACAGCAAAATCTTCAGCACTTAATATTATAGTTTTTTGAGGTGGTTCTGTAAAAATTGTAATACACATATTAGTACTAAATACATATGAAAATTGAATATATAAATATAAATTTGTAATTTTGAGCTTATTATAAGCTTTATAACCCCCGGACTACGAATTATTTCAACCTAATATAAGACAGCATTTTTCAAAACTTGCGCCAGTATTTCATTGAGCGCAGTACCGGAATTGCTGACTTTTCCGTTCAGCCGGCAGCGAACAAATGTTCCTAAAATACAGGGTGATCCCCGACTTCACGCACTTATGTGCTAGTTACTTTTTTTTTCTTTAAAATGTTTTAACAAATTTCATTGAAATTATATTTTACTATATCTCATTAAGACTACATTTATTGTTTAACTTTATTACTGTCGGTCCGAGGAACTGACGCCGGTCAAACGAAAAGTATAGTACCAGTCCCCAGGGATCAATGCTGACCACGTGGAAAATTCACTTCCGGTCCCCGTGAACTGGCGCCGCGTTCAACGTGTTAATGCATACTTACAAACCCTCCCACTTATTACTCGAAATTCTAAAATCTACTATCCCTTAATCGTCCAAATGGACAAGTCTTTTAATATCGCGTTAGAAAAGGGGGTGTGGATGAATTATTTATATTCTTACCATCACCTCGTGATATAACTCGGGTACTACCCTTTGGTTGAATGCAAACACGTTTTGCAGAATTATCACTAGCGACTTTATACTTAGTAGTTTTTATTTCTTGTGAACTAAGAGGTATCAATTTTACTGGTTGGACGATAGGCGAATGTGTTACAGTTGGTGGAGATTTTGGAGAAGAAATATATGGTGGTGAAATAGGTGGTGTTTCTAATGCGACCTAACAGATATGTAAAGACATATGTAAATAGAATTTGAAATCATATAATAAATTTAGAATAATATATAAAATTTATTAAAATACCTTTAAATCTGTTGCTTGAAGATTAGATAAAACGTCTTGTTGCCATTCAGATACACTTGATTCTGAATGACTTGGACTAGAGAAGGGAAGTAGATGTGTACGAGGACTAAATGGTTCCAATTTATATTCAGAAATTCCATCTTTTGAGTCTAAATCTAATAATAAAATAAATAATAAAAAAATATGTCATTTGTTCTTGTATTTCAAATGAAATTTATTTCATAAAATTACCTATCTCCTCTTTGACGAAACACGTGCTGAAGTCTTCTAACATTTTAGAAGAAGATTCTGTATTTTTGTCTACATCTTTATTGTAATTTGGACTGTAAGATATGTCATTTAATATGTCATCAGATAAAAGAGGTATCCCTAATTCAGAGCTTAGACATTGAAGAAAATTATCGCCCAAGGAATTACTGTCATCTGTAAAAATATACATCAAAATATATACAATATATACAATTGTATAAACAAAAACAAATTGAATATGTAGTTACTTTTAAAATGAAAAAAAAAAAAACAGAAAAACAGAAATTAGGAAAAATAAATATTTCAATTTAGGAATGCGTAAAAATTGGCTCGCCTACGATCTTGACTATTTAAATCTACATTCTCTTTAACTGTTTAAAATTCGTTACGAACCGGTACATACCATATATGGAAAGTTGGAAGAATTTATTTTTTGAGAATATTTAAAGAAGCAACTTTTGTACTGCGATTATTAGGATGATGATAATAATATTAAAAATTACATCTCAATTTTCATCGTGATTAAAAGATAACAGAATTATCTACAAGATTTTGTTTCGTGCGTATAAAAATAAATATACGCGTATAAATAATTCATCATAAATAAATTGTTCTTATTAATGTTTCGAATAATAAAAGAAATAAATATTTTCTGTATTACTTTATGCACGATTGAAATATGTTAAGTTGAAAGATTATCTATGATTGTAATAAATATACATTCGGGTAACGATATAACAGGCAACGTGCTATACTGATAAGTCTCATGCTTGCGATAGTTGAAATTAGTATGCATCAAGGTTGTTGCTATTATCTGTATATTTGGAGAAGCGTAAAACATATGTATTATACGTAAATACAAAAAAAAAAAAGAAAAAAAGACAGTAATTGTGAATAGTTTTATATTCAATATTATATTTAGAATTATTCGATCTGTAGATTTATTTTTAATTTATTAATTTGTAATTATATATTATAATTTATATTAAAATGATTAAAATTAATTTTATAGCAAATCTTATTTTTTATTTGTTTTTATATATGTGTATAATAATAATAACAATTAATAAAAAATAAATGTAATTATTAGATAATAGCTCATAGTTAAATGTTATTATACGTGTTATATATATATATATATATATATATATATATATATATATTATTATTTATATAAGGAAAGGTTAATAAATTAAAATAAATTGTATTTCTTGAACAACATTTGAAATTTGTTTATAATCATTGTAATAGAGAAAATGAAATGCGATCGAACGGGTTGAACATCCTTGTAATTTAAGCTTTCAGAGAGGTCAATAACCTTGGCAAACGATCTTCATAAATATAACCTCAATCATATTCAAATTAAAATAAACGTAAACGTAAATTAAGAAAAAAAAATTAAATCAATGTTACTTATTAACAATTACGAATCATCACAGTTATTTATATATTTTTTGATGAAACTTTTAAATTAACGTAACAAAATGATAAATATTATTTGTCTCAGAGATTTGAAGATTTATTTATTATTAAGGAATTATTTTAATAATGTGTGTTCGATCATGTATAGTTTCATATGCAATATTTAAATATTTAATCGTACGTGTAAATATACATTTGATTTAATTTTAGAATACGTACTGAAAACTAACTCATGTCAGGAGTGTCAAACAATGACAAAGAGTAATGAATCGCAAGAATTAAACGTCAACATATAATATTATTCAATACTGATTTATTTAACGATTATCCTTTTATTTAAAATGATTAGTTATCTATAAATTCATCAAGGTAATAATACATGTTATGCATAATACACGTACCAAAAATATTAAGTTCTGGAAATATTTGAAGTTCGGACTCCACAACATCGTCGCATTGCGGATCTTGTGTTACTAGCATTTTCTTTAAATTCTCTTTTTACTATATCGTTTATTTTTCTTTACTATTTTATAAAGAAAAACTTTTGACTCAATGAATACACCTACAGTAATAATATACACTCCGTTACAACATGAACGTTTCCGGTTCACTCCTATAGAACTAACAACATATATGCAGTTCAATATCAATACACATATATACATGTCAATTTTATCAAACTATGTAAACATAAATAAACGAGTTAAAAAGATAGAATACCATCCTTGTCAAATATCATTCGATATAATCGAAAACTCGAATATGTAATCGATCACATATTCGATTACTCTTCGAGAATTAAATCAATCGAAAAATTGATCATTCACAAATATATTGATATTTTTAAAAAACTAATTTTGTAAATATATAATATATAAATTGCACGTGTTTGAATGAAACATTGTATAAAGACTAGAATGAAAACAATTTTTTTTTAATCTAGTGTTATAGGAGTAAGTGTCAAAATCAATCATGGTAAAAATCAAATATAATCCACCAATCAAAAAAGGCCTAGCTCCTCTCTGCAGCATCACACATTTAATAGAGATATTATATATTATATGTTGTACATACTGTATTCATTTAGTAAATATACTAATTATTTGTATATGGTCAATCTAAGTATAACTATGAACAGTGATCTATAACCGAAAACTTTGAAGACGCAGGAGATATTGTTGTAGGTATTGTTAGGTTAACTTTGAATCTATAATTTGTATATAATTGAAATATTGGAAGTGACATTTATAATTTTTTATATTATTTTGTAGATAAAATATCTCACAAAATATTATTGAAAGAAGAATCTTTCAAAGACTCAGTTAAAAATGGATTTCTTGGAATATCCTGATGTTATTGCAGAGGTTAAGGGTGCAATGGTAATTATATTCTTTAAAATACAATTACTTTTTATATCGATATTACTTAGGAATATTGTAATTAAACTTGATATTATAGTATTGCTTATTAAATTCATTTTATTGTTTTACATTTATTTAATATTCTGAAAATAAAAAATATGATATAATATATAGAATATAAATAGAATACATTATCTTAAAACATTAATAATTTGTTTATTCCTTATATTATTTTTTTAGACACCTGGAAGATTGAAATTAACTGACCAACATATTATATTCAAAAACCAAAAAACTGGCAAAGTTGAACAAATATCTGCTGGCGAAATGGAAATGGTTAATTATCAAAAATTCATAGGAACTTGGGGTTTACGCATATTTTTAAAAAATGGAACTCTACATAGGTTTAGAGGATTTAAAGAAGGGGTATATTTAAAACTTTTAAATCAAATTTCATAATTATACAAATAATAATAAAATAAATTTGGTATTCTTCTTTTTATATGTATTATGAAGGACCAAGAAAAAATAGCTAAATTTTTTACACAAAATTATAAAAAGGATATGCTAGAAAAAGAACTTAGTTTAAAAGGTTGGAATTGGGGTACAGCTAAATTCAACGGTTCTGTCTTAAGCTTTGATGTTGGAAATCATACAGCTTTCGAAATTCCACTGTATGATGTTTCACAATGTAATACGGGAAAAAATGAAGTAACATTGGAATTTCATCAAGTATGTTTTAGAATCATTTTAAAGAACATATAACAATATCTTATGATATTTATATGATATGATCTGTAATATATATTAAGATATTTACAAATTTTACATTAATTTACATTCTTTCAATAGAACGATGACGCTCCAGTTAGTTTAATGGAAATGAGGTTTCATATTCCTATTAGTGATAGTGCAGACCAAGATCCCGTTGAAGCATTTCATCAACAAGTTATGGAAAAAGCTTCTGTTATTAGCGTTAGTGGTGATGCCATTGCTATCTTTAGAGAAATCCAGTGTCTTACACCACGGTAAGAATGTTATGATTATAAAAAATGAGAACAATATAGTTATCATATCTGATAGTTCTAATTTATTTGTTATCTATCATTTTTTAGTGGTCGTTATGATATAAAAATATTTCAATCTTTCTTTCAACTTCATGGTAAAACATTTGACTATAAGATTCCGATGTCAACAGTTCTTAGACTATTCTTACTACCTCACAAGGATAACAGACAAATGTATTTTGTGGTAAGTTCTATCTCTCTTATATAAGATTCTTTTCTACATAAAAATACAAATCTTTTATTTTATTTTAATCTATTTATCTTCTTTTATTGTATTAGGTCAGTTTAGATCCACCTATTAAACAAGGTCAAACTAGGTATCATTACCTAGTTTTATTATTTAATCAAGAAGAAGAAACTTCTATTGAATTACCATTTTCTGAGTAAGTTTCTCAATGATAATATTTCAAATATTTATATCATTTATTTATTATTTATTGTATTTTTTAGAAAAGAATTGAAAGACAAATATGAAGAAAAATTAACAAAAGAATTATCTGGACCTACGTATGAGGTTCTTGGTAAAGTTATGAAAGTTATTATCAATAGAAAATTAACTGGACCTGGACATTTTCTTGGGTATGAGATTCGAAATTTAATAAAAAAAAGAAAAAAAGAAATTTTATTTAATTATTTAAAAAAAATGAATATCGTAATATTTAAATATTGTATTTTTTTGTTTTGTTTTAGTCATTCTGGAACCCCTGCAATAGGATGTTCATTCAAAGCAGCTGCAGGATATTTATATCCTTTGGAAAGAGGATTTATTTATGTTCATAAACCACCTATACATATACGATTTGAAGAAATAGCATCAGTCAACTTTGCACGTGGTGGTGGATCCACACGTTCATTTGATTTTGAAATTGAATTAAATACAGGTGTAGTTCATACATTTAGCAGTATAGAAAAAGAAGAATATGGCAAACTTTTCGATTTCATTACTGTTAAGAAATTGAGAGTAAAGAACAGAGGCAAGAGCGTAAGTAGAAAAATGACGATGGTGTTCTTTGCATATATTATAAATATAATAATTATTTTATGAAATTATTTATATAATATTTTATATCAATTTATAATTATGTACTTTTTTTTATTTGATTATTTTTATTAATATAGGACAAGTTGAATTACGATAATGACTTTGGAGATAGTGATCAAGAAGATGAACCTGATGCATATTTGGCTAGAGTTAAAGCTGAAGCACAAGAAAGAGATGGCGATGAAAATCAAGATTCTGAAGAAGAATCTACAGATGAAGATTTTAATCCTGTTCAGGTTACATTTCGATTATATTTTATTTCTTATATATTTCTCTTTTTAAGATAGTTATAATATTATATGTGTAAATATATGATTTATATAGGATGAAAGTGACGTAGCAGAGGAATATGATAGTGACCCTAATAGTTCTGAAAGCGAAGAAGATTCAGATGCATCAGGTGGTAGTCAAAAGAAGGAGAAAAAAGAGAAAAAAGAAAAGAAATCTAAATCTGCCAAAACAGTAGTAAGTAATAAAATGATTATTGTTAAAATTCTATTCTCTTTCACTACCATTAACTTACACTCATACTATGAAAAGTCTTGTTCTAAAGTAACCCTCACAGATATGAACAAATTTTTATTTACACAGTCTGAAAAACCAAGGAAACCACGCAAGTCAAAGAAAGAAAAAGATAGCAACAAACCCAAACGACCAGCAACGGCTTTTATGTTATGGTTAAATAGTGCTCGTGATCAAATTAAATCAGAAAACCCTGGTATCGCAGTTACAGAAATAGCTAAAAAGGGTGGTGAAATGTGGAGAGAATTAAAAGATAAATCTGTAAGTAGAAATTGTCCAGAATAAATTTAACAATTTTCTAATATCACTGTATTAACTCACGTTAATATTGATTTAAAAGGAATGGGAACAAAAAGCAGCTAAAGCTAAAAAAGAATATTTGGCTGCAATGAAAGAATATGAAGCAAATGGTGGAAAAACTAAAGAAAAGAAGGAGAAAGAGAAAGAAAAAGAGAAAGAGAAGAAGAAAAAGGAATCTAAAAGTGAAGTATCACCTAGTAAACTTATGTCTGGAAGTTCTTTTAAGAGTAAGGAGTATATTAGTGAAGATGAATCCAGTAGTGAAGAAGAACGTTCAACAGAAAAAGTATGTCTACAATAATATCAATACAGATAAACATATAGCGTAGAGTAAATATTTTACTAATTGATATTATTAATTACAGAAACCCGGAAAGAGGGAACATTCAGAAAGTGAAAGTGACAGTGAACAAGAATAAAAGAAAGTTAAGAAGGAATTAATAATAAACAATTTTAGTAACAACCAAAACACATAAAAACATTTGAAATATTTAATATAATTTCTTATTAGTCATTCCTATCCATCGAAGTACAAATTCTTGTTTTATCATTACTGTTGTAATTCTTTACCTCTGTATATTCATTTTAAATATTCCATTTCCTATTTCGTTCTTAACTATGTTTTTTGATAAGTATCCCAATTTCTCATATATAATAAATTATTCATTCCATATTGTAATTATATAATATAATGTTTTTACAGTCATACTACAACATATTTTGTACTTCACAAGTCTATAAGATCATTATATTATTATTATAATATAATTATTATAGCATTTTTATAATTTTTATAATTTGCTGAATTTACATAAAATGTATTATATAAAAATGAGGAATATTGAATGAAGTACTTAACTATTTAACATAAAAATATTATATATATATATCTACAAGATATATATATTATATGCATGTATTTATACATGCAGTAATACAGAACCGTATAAACTATAGTTCATAATTTAAACTCTACATATATATTTTTACAAATAAAAGGAATGTTTTATAAAATGTATGCATAAATAAATCCAGCACACATATAATCTATTAAAACAAAGATATTAGAATTTCACATAAGTACATAAAATGTTATATAATAACATTTTGTTTAATAGTGTTTTACAAAAAATATAGAATAAAAGTAAAAAACATAAAAATATTAATGATATATTTAATAAAATGTTTCTATGTGTAATGTTTAAACTGGGAAAGACTTAATCTATTGGTTTGCCTATATAATTATAAGTTATATAATACATAGAATATCTGTCATTATCTTATTGTTGCAAGAGTTTGTTTATTTGAAAATAAATATATAAATTTACTATTATCCTATTATCAACCTGGCTGCTTCTTTTCTTTTTCGGTTCCTAAATGATTTTCTTCAATTTCTTTTAATTCAATGTTTTGTTCTTTCATAGCTTCCTGTAATAAAAAAAAAAATATATTATTGTATTAAATAAACTATGTATCATTGAGAATTATTGAAATTTATTTATATTTATTTACATTTTATACACACAGCATATTATTACGTATACATTATATACTATAAAGTATATTAAAAGATATATGGAGAAAGTAAAAGTTTTATTTGATATGGTTCATAACAATCCTGTTATAACTTTTCTTTTTAATAAACCATTAATTAATAACTTACCATAACGCAAGCTTTATATACTTTAAGAAAAGAAGCACACATTGAATCATCTGTATCTCCTTTTAAAAATTTTTCAGCAAACCATTTATTGAAACAAGCATCATAATGTTTTTTTAATTCACTGCACATCTCCATGACGGATACAATAGATCACCACAAGTTGTAGAAAAATCTAACATAAAATATTAAAATAAATTATGATTGTAATTACCTTAAGACATTGCTGATAGACTCCAAGTAATTTGGCGCACGTGGAATCATTTTTGTCACCTTCCAGGAATTTCTCAGAAAACCACACATGAAAGCAGGAATCATATTGCTTCTTAAATTCATTGCATGTTTTGCTTATGCTATTCATGTGAGCTGCCTGGTCCATTTCTGAAAGTGAATACCATGTGTTTGAAATTAATTTTACATTATCTAATTAAGATATTTTTATAAATAACAAAAAACAAATTAAATAATAGAATTATACTTGAATTGAGAGATAATACTTTAGGATTACTTCATTATTTTAAATCATGATGAAATGAAATATAATTCTATATTTATAATATTTATAAAATATATTATATATAAATGAATTACTTGAAGTTATTCACTACAATGTGTATTGTTTTTATTATAATAATTTAAAATCAATAAATTTTCAACTAGAAAATTACGTGATACACAATCACTTAAATAATACTACCATTGACTATAATCAGCTACTATTAAAGAAATAATTTCGATGAAGCTTTCTTTTAATAAATTGCGTCAGAATCAGAATATCACTTATCTTTAAATCAATGTTATGATCAATAATGAACGAACGTACCTATATCAATATATACAAATTAACATAGCTTGGTGTGATAAACTGAAAAATATTTTTTTCTTAGAACTTTGCCATTGAATTACTATGATAAAGCTACCGATTATTAATCATTAAATCAAAATAATACGTTTCAAAAATAGTTTTTTTAATTGTAAGTTAAGATTAAAATTAATAATGCATAGATTACTTGTAATCAGTAGTATCATAACTGAGAATTAGAATAGTAATTGTTCATTGACCAATAGGATTCGGCATGGAAGAAGAATCTTCTATGGGTCTCATTGGCTAAAACAGAAACAAAATAGGATAGGACTATATTTTATCTAATCTAGAGAATTTTATTTTTCTATAAATAGTAATAAAAGTTACTAATTAACAAAAACGTAGTTTTATATTAATTTTTTTAATTCTACATAAAATATAGCCCCTCTATTTTCTATTTTTCTCAGTTTTTTTAGTACCATTACTTTTAAAACGGTATGTGGAGTCCAGATATCCTTGTATGTGGTATTGTAAACATCAGGGATTCCCACCGTAAATATGATTTTACAGCGGGCGATTTACTAGTGAGAGAGAAGGAAAATAGTGTACAGTACAGTACAGAAGGAAAGTAGTAGTACAGCAAAGAAAAACAAGTCGCGTCCTAAAAATAAAAGTAACAAAAGAAAGTTTAGTCTAATTTCATTTTTACTCTAGAGAAACCCTCTACGCCGCTGATGTTTGTGCTGCTCTCTAACGTTACTAGCAGGAGATAGCTAGAACACCATATTCTGGTGCTCGTGCTGTCCTCTGATGTTACTAGCGAGAGGTGGCTGAGACGTCACACTTTCACGTTGCTTTTAAACTCTCCAGAGCACATGTGCATAGATATCACTACCGTACAACAAGTAATACGGTTTATTAGGTCGACTGGAAGTGATCAATTTTCTTAGATTTCTATTTTTTTTTTACTAATAGTTATTCAAAATGGAACTTCGTATTGAAAAAAAAAAGGATTACGAATTTTTTATTAAAAGTCTAGTAGCTGGTGGTAAGATATTAAATTAATGAATAATTTTTATTAAAACATTAGCAGAATATTTTTAATATTAGTACTTTGCCCTAGTTATATTTTTATTGAATGATATGTACTTATATTTATTGTCAACACGATAAGAAATTAATCTTTAAGATTTTTTTTTTAATGATACAATATGGAAAATTTATTTCTATATAGGTGTAGCGGGTATTTGTTCGAAAACAACCGTCGCACCATTGGACAGAATTAAAATATTACTGCAAGCACACAACAAGCATTATAAACATTTAGGTAAAAAATATTTCATTTAATTCATTAATTCATTTATTTTGCGAGTTAATATTATTTAATATGTTATATTATTGTAGGTGTTTTCTCTGGTTTAAAAGAAATTGTTAAACGGGAAACAGTTTTTGCTCTATATAAAGGTAACTGGGCTCAAATGATCAGAATTTTTCCATATGCAGCAATTCAATTTACGTCATTTGAATTCTATTCTAAAGTAATTAAACTTAATTAATTTATTCTTTTTACGTATGAACGAAGAAATGTATAATTTATATTTTTTCATCATTTCTTTCAGTATTTAAGATCATTATTTCAAAAGCGTAGACACGTTGAGAAATTTTTTGCTGGATCTGCAGCTGGAGTCACAGCAGCAACGTTAACATATCCGCTTGATACAATTAGAGCACGTCTTGCTTTCCAAGTTACAGGAGAACACGTTTATACTGGGATTATTCATACTGGTGCTTCAATTTTTAAGGATGTAAGTATTATATATCATGTAAAAGCATAAGTTTTATATTTGATTTACTAATTATATTTTAGGAAGGTGGCTTTAGAGCTTTATATAGAGGGTTTTTACCAACTATTGTCGGAATGATTCCATACGCAGGTTTTTCATTTTACACATTTGAAAAATTGAAATATTTATGTATGAAGTATATACCAAATTATACTTGTTCTAAATGTGATAGAAATACTGGTATGTAGTTTATCTTAAAATATTTATTTCAGTTATTATTCAGTATTTAGCATTCATTCATTAACGCGTTCCATACCACGTGTATTACTGGTGGTACATTTGGCACAAAACTATTCATTTTCACTTCCTATTGCATTTAGGCGGCCTTGTTTTAACATTACCTTCAAAAGTTATTTGTGGAGGGCTTGCAGGAGCAGCAGCACAAAGTTTTTCTTATCCTTTAGATGTTACAAGGAGACGTATGCAATTAGCTATGATGAATCCAGCTACTCATAAATATAGGTTAATATTCTTAATATACATAAAAAGTGAATTTTTTTTTACTCTATAAAATTATATTTTATATTTCTTTTATGAAATTATTATTAAATAATAACCATAAGTTAATGTTCTTTTTTTTCCAACAGCTCTAGTATGCTATCAACTATGAAACTCACATATAATGAAAGTGGTATTATAAAAGGATTATATCGTGGAATGAGTATAAATTATATTCGTGGTGTACCTATGGTTGCAGTCAGTTTTACTACATATGAAATTATGAAGCAATTGCTTAATTTAGATACAGGAACAAAATTATAATTTTGTTTACTATTGTTATAATGCTATTTTATAATGATAATGATTTCAATCAATGCAATCTATTGAATAGGTTTACTACTAAAGGATAATATTTTCATAATTATATGATTATACAAAATAGCCACAATGGCAGAAAATTAAATTAACTTTAATCTTGGAAAAATTAAGAGAGTGGATGAAATGAAAATCAAGGTAAGTTAAGACTAGCTATAACTGATAAGGACCATATAAATCATAC
This sequence comes from Polistes dominula, assembly GCF_049000335.1. Taxonomy (NCBI): domain Eukaryota; kingdom Metazoa; phylum Arthropoda; class Insecta; order Hymenoptera; family Vespidae; genus Polistes; species Polistes dominula. Next base: position 1,620,389 of record NW_028300963.1, read on the forward strand.
CTTAATCAAAGTAGTACTAATTATGACAATTATTACATTTATACTGCGAAAACTGTGATAAATATTATAAAATTAAAAACACGCATAAGTGATAGATTAATTATAATTCAGATATATTACACGTATAGGCACAATATATTATAATATTTAAAATAAAAAGAGTATATAAAGAATATAATTACAAGTAAGAAGGTATGCTTATGGTCGTTTAATGTACTTCTATATGTATATTCATTTTAAATTTATTAAATAATTTATATTTTTTTACACAATTTACATAATTTCTTTAATTAATAATAACGAGCATCTCACAATCACCGACGGTTTTAACGATACTTCGTATTATTTGAATTTGAATAATGTGAAGGGCACAGCTGGAACATATGAGATAATAGGTCAGATATCGGACTCAATATATAACATAAAAACAGGAAAAAAGAGAAATACAGATTTATTCCATATAACAAAGCTCATACCAATCACCGATGAAACAGAAGACACAGATAAAGAATAATAAATATCACAATTAGAATACAAATTATGGAGTATTTTCACTCGGAGGGTTGGAGATGTAAAGAAAGTATACTTTCTTCCGTTGTGATTACGCGTGCTTTCATGAGTAAGAAGGTAGTAGGAAAGGCGTTATGTGTATAAACTTGATTGGATATACAAACAAGAGAGACAAAGGAAAGACGTAACGTATATGTATCAGATATATAAATAAGAGAGAAAAGACGTTACATATACAAATCAGATTAAATAATTAAAGAAGATGGATAGATTTAACGGACTAAGAAAGTGAGTGCTAAAAGTGAAGAATAGACATAATTTATAATTCAAATTTGCAATATTTTCTTTATATTGATCATTCTGTAATCTTGATACATCCTTTTTTATTTGTTTATCAAAGCTTGAATAACTTTCTTGGTATGTAGTTTTATTTTTTAATATTTTTTTATCTTTGCATTGCCTTCTATTTCTATTTGTTAGTTGTCCCAGAGGTACCAAAGGTTTATTACACTTTTTTGGTGGATTTGTAGCAGTAGTTATAATTGCTACATCATATTTATTTCGTCGACTATCCGTAAATTGTAACACATCTCGCCAACAACCCACTTTTTTAGGAGACCATTTAATGGATACTGTTGTATTACTATTACTTAAAATTGTTGCATGAGATATATCTAAATCTATGTGTCGATCTTCTTTAGGCTTTTTTGTAACTGTTATCTGAGATATAAGGAATAGTTATTGTATATATATATATATAAAATCTTATTTATATAGTATTTATATGAGCGGTAACATAAGATCACCACTTACTTCTCATCATATAATTTTACATTGTCTGAATATAGGCACATAACATTTGTCTTTTTCTGTCTCTTTTTTCTTAATATCCTTTTAAAGGAAAAATAATTATAATGGGTCACCTTTATGACTCAGGGGTATAAGAAATATATAAAAAACTATTGTCATACCTACCGAATATACACAAAAAATGTCATATAAGTCGGTCAAGTCGTTTCGGAGAATAAGAATAACAAACACTGTGACAGGGGAATTTTATAGAGATAAGAAGATATAAGACCAGAATAGGAGTGGTTCAAACAAGACGATCAAGAATAGCACAAAGTGTTGTTCTGAAACGAATTTATTTCTATGTCAACCTTATTTTCCTATATACAATATTTACAAAATGAACAATATAATATTACCTGAAAAACGACAATTATGTCTATTCTTCACTTTTAGCACTCACTTTCTTAGTCCGCTAAATCTATCTATCTTCTTTAATTATTTAATCTGATTTGTATATGTAACGTCTTTTCTCTTTTATTTATATATCTGGTACATATACGTTACGTCTTTCCTTTGTCTCTCTTGTTTGTATATCCAATCAAGTTTATACACATAACACCTTTCTTACTACCTTCTTACTCATGAAAGCGCGCGTAATCACAACGGAAGAAAGTACACTTTTTTTACATCTCCAACCCTCCGAGTGAAAATACTCCATAATTTGTATTCTAATTGTGATATTTATCATTCTTTATCTGTGTCTTCTGTTTCATCGGTGATTAGTATGAGCTTTGTTATATGGAATAAATCTGTATTTCTCTTTTTTCCTGTTTTTATGTTATATATTGAGTTCGGTATCTGACCTATTATCTCATATGTTTCAGCTATGCATTGTCGGCCGAGAGGTGTCAGCACCGTGCTGGTGCGAGACGCCACAGGTTGTTTTTAGGAACACTTCGAAAAAGCAGTTAAATTCAAATAATTCGAAGTATCGTTAAAACCGTCGGTGATTGTGAGATGCTCGTTATTATTAATTAAAGGAATTATTTACTTTTAAATCGAAGAAAAATGTTTTTTCAGGTGAGAGCACGTTATATTTTATTTATATTTATGTGTGCTTCTTTTTAAATTTATTAGATAAATGACTAACCCTTAATTCGTAAATCAGTAATATTCATGGGTCATGGCAAATAAAAAACAATTTTTTAAAATGTTATTTATATATTTGTAATAAGAATGTATTTAAAAAAATTATTGTTTAAATATTTCATTATAATTTTAATGTAAAAAATTTAAATATTCTACTTTTATTGTTAATTATTATTAATATTTATTAAAGTTTTTGACTATTGTAAAAGTATTCACTAATTAAGGATTAATGATAAATTTGACGTATGAAATATAACTGAATATTTTGATAACAGATTAATGTTACTCCAAAAAATGAAAAGAAGATTAAGTCCATTCACAGCAATACTAATAATGACTTACATTTTACTTTGGTACTGGGGCCATTTCAACCTCAAACGAGGATAACAATGGAAGCATTTATAAACACAACTGTACAAAGTTATTTGACTATTAAAAATACAAGTAACAGGGTAGTAAATGTAAGTATATAAATACTATATAAATAAGATTATATATATATATATATACAATAACTATTCCTTATATCTCAGATAACAGTTACAAAAAAGCCTGAAGAAGATCGACACATAGATTTAGATATATCTCGTGCAACAATTTTAAGTAATAGTAATACAATAGTATCCATTAAATGGTCTCCTAAAAAAGTTGGTTGTTGGCGAGATGTGTTACAATTTACGGATAGTCGACGAAATAAATATGATGTAGCAATTATAACTACTGCTACAAATCCACCAACAAAGTGTAATAAACCTTCGGTACCTCTGGGACAACAAACAAATAGAAATAGAAGGCAATGCGAAGATAGAAAAATATTAAAAAATAATGAAACTACATACCAAGAAAGTTATTCAAGCTTTGATAAGCAAATAAAAAAGGATGTATCAAGATTACAGAATGATCAAAATAAAGAAAATATTACAAATTTGAATTATAAACATACAACAATATCTTCTCAAGATGGATGTGATCATGTTTTTCCAATGAAAAGTTCTGATGATTTTTTAAATTTTATTGATTCTAGTGCTTTTAATTTAACTGTTGTAAATACAGATAAAAAGCTATCCAATAACAAAAACGAATTGTTAAATAAGATGCCAAGTATTCCTTCCATTATTGTAGAAAATACAGAAACACGTAGAGAAACATATGTGAAGGAAACATATGTAAGTTCCAAAAATCATTCTATCATAGACAGAACAAATAAAGAAATATTTGAAGATTCGCTATCTCTTAATAATGTAGATAATCCATCTGAATTTTCAATCTTAATAAATAATCTTGCCTTAGAACCTACTAACGTATTAGAAACTTTATCAAATCAACAGAAAATTTCAACAAAGGGTACATCCACTCTTGATAATTGTAAAGACAATTATGTAGAAACAATGTCTGTACAAACTGATGGAAATGGAACGTATAATCTAAGTCCCACACTTTCAATAAATAGTCATCAAAATTTACATGATATATCTAATAATCCATTAGATTTATCTCTTGATAAAAAAAATCAATTTTTACAAAATCTTGAATTATGTCAATCACAAAAATTATCTGCAAATCTGAATAATTTGTCGCCAATTAGGTCTGTGCAAAATGAATGGGCTAATACACCTTGTGTCGGAGTACTTCCTTCATCTTCGCCAATTCAAAGTACTTCAAACCCTTACATATTAGTTTATTCTACAAGAAATAAAGATTCAGCAACTGCAAAAGATGTTTTAGAAGCAGACTTATGGGTTAAAGCTAATAACGATCATAAAACAAAAATGAATATACGAAGGAATATTGATTTTGAAACAGTTATTCAGGAAAATCATGTTAGATTTGAAAATACAACATTGAACAAAACGCAAACTTTTGATACAGAAAAATCATCAGGAGTTTGTATGGAAATATCACCTCCTAAACGATATTTTCCAGTTAAGACGTTATCACGTAAGATATCGCCAAAGAAATGTGGACAACTTGGAAAAGAAAAATTCACGCAAAAAGGGATTATTAAAAAAAAAGTTCACTCGAACATTCCCGCTAAAAGTAAGTTATTAATAATCTATGATTATTTGAATATTATACGAATATATTTAATTGTTATATTAATTACAGAAAATGTAAACCTAATAATACCAGAAGTTAGAATTTCTAAACTATCATTGGCAAATGTGATTAAAAAAAAATCCTAATGTAGCATCAGATCAATCTAAAGAGAATAATTATAAACTTCAAGACACGGATAGTTTATTTACTAAATATTGCAATCCTGATCCATTTGCAGCTTGCGTTACAGAGGATCCATTTATTAGTAGGTAAGATATACGGAATCTTTATTATTTAGAATAATCTTATTCAGTATTGACAATTACAACATAATAATGTAATTATTTGTTAAATTAGTACTATGTATTATGATGAAAAATGGGTGTACAATCAAGAGATGATATTTAAAAAATGGTTAAATGCATTATTATCTCCCCCCGAAGACTTGAATACCGATGTGGAATCAAGTTGTGTTGACATTGGCAAAGTATGGCAATCATGTAAACTAATGGAAAATTCGATTTTAGCTGAAACTAAAGAAGCACTTTCAGCTAGGTAAATTATCTTTATAATATAATTGTATAATTATGATTTGAACCAAACAATATGATGATTATATAATTAGAATGCTCATTAGTACAAATGATTTATCAGATATCATACGGATTTACGTTTGAATGCATTACGAAAAGCTGCAAATGCTATGTACCGTAGACATGAAATAGTTCATGTGTTATCACGTACAACTGTTTGTATAGAAAAAGGAATTTTGACCATTAGAACGGATCGTGATTTACATAGAGATATTGGTAAGTTATTAAATATGATTGTCTTTGTTTAAATTTCTTTATTTTCTATTAACTTTTGATTAAATGAAATGCATATTCTTACTTTTATTTGTCTAGGATTGCAAAAGGAAATGTTGGAATTGTTTTTAAGTTATAATCCATTATGGTTAAGAATTGGATTAGAAACCATTTATGGTGAAAATATACCATTAAGTTCTAATAACGATTTAGTTGGTCTTACAAGATTTATTATTACGAGATTCTTTTCTGATCCTTTTTTGAAAAAGTCTTATCCAAATGCTTATCACAGAAAACAGCAACATACGATATTCATTACTCTAATGAATAAATTTATGATAAAGAAATTTCTTTTTCTAGTTTACTTCTTAGATTATTCTAAGATTAATAAACTAATTCGCCACGATCCATGCTTATTTCATAAAAAAGCAAATATTAAAGATAGCAGAAGCATACTGTTAACTTTTTCACGAGAAGTCTTAAGTGGTATTGGCGATCTTACTAAGGTTTTGAAATCATATGAATATGTTGTATCATACAAACAAACATATTTAGATGAATTTGATTATGCTGTAACTAATATTCAAACTGATTTACGAGATGGCGTCAGACTTTGCAGAGTTATGGAATTAATCAGTGGACAATCGAATTTAACACGTCAATGCAGAGTTCCAACGATTTCACGTTTACAAAAGATACACAATGTTGATATTGCTTTAAAAGCGCTTCTACAAAGCGGCTGTGCTTTAACTGGTAACATTGATACAAAAAGTATTGCTGATGGGCACAGGGAGAAAACATTGTCGCTATTATGGCAAATTATATACAAATATCAAGCACCAAGATTTAATAAAGCTGCAAAATGTATACAAACCTGGTGGCGTGCAAAGCTATGGTATATTCGTGTAAGAAATTATCTACGAACATATAAATATAATGCAGCTTGTATTATACAGCGAGCATGGAGAACAACATTAGCTAAAAGAAAATTGATGATTTTAAAAGAAGAATATTTAAAAGAGTTACACAGAAAAGAGAAAGCTATTCGATTCTTACAAGAAAAATGGAGAAATTCAAGACGTGGTATACACGATCGTAAAAGATTTTTATATATTAGATTGAATATAATAAAATTGCAAAGATGGTGGAGACGAATGCACGAATGTAGATTATACGTTAAAGATTTTCAAAATCAAAGAAAAGCTGCGATTGTTATACATAGACAATGGCGAGCATTAAAAGAAATGAAAGTACAGAGAATGACTTATATTAACATGAGAAATGCATGTGTTGTAATTCAAAAACATTGGCATGCAACGCTTTTAATGAAACATGATCGTACGAATTATTTAAGATATAGAAATAGTATTGTTTTTATTCAAATTAGATGGAGGTTTAAAAAAATGTATAATAGAATAAAAAGAGAACAATGCAAAGAATTAAAGGCTGTTCATAAAATAGAATTATGGTGGAAAAGTATTTTAATTATGAGACATGAAAGAAATAATTTCGTGATTATGAAGGATGCTGTCATTACAATTGAAAACTGGTGGATAACTATCATGCAACAACAAAAATATCGAACTATGCAAAGGGCAGCTATTATTATTCAAAAGAATTGGAGAAAAACATTAGTTAGAAACGAATATTTGAAAAAAAGCAGCAGTTGTAAAAATAGAAGCATGGTATAAGTGCATTATATTACAAAAAATTGTTCATAGAAATATTTTAAGAATGAGAAATGCTGTTATATGCATACAACGTTGGTGGAAAAATGTTATTATTGCTAGAAAGCAACGGAATGATTATTTAAAACTTTACAAAGCAACGGTGTCATTGCAACAATGGTGGCGTGCAGTAATTCTATCCCGATCAATTAGAGAACAATATTTATTGAAAAAAAGATCTTGTTTGGTAATTCAGACTTGGTGGAGAATGATCAAAACTAAGCAACAATATATGCATTTACTACAAAAACGGAATATGGCAGCAACTGTGTTGCAAAGGAAATGGCGTTCTACATTAATAATGAGACAAAAACAACAAGAATATAAACAATTAAAATTATATACAATAAAAATACAGAAACGTTGGCGAACTTTACAAATTGCTAAAAGAGAATGTTATGAATTCCGTGCTTTAAAATCTGCCACTATCAATATACAGCGTTTGTTTAGAGCTAATAAAATTAGCTGTCATACTAGACAATGGTATGTTCGTTTGAAACAAAGTACAATCATTATACAATCATATTGGAGAATGAGAGTTGAACGTAAAAAATTTCTTATTAAGAAACAAGCGGCTTTAACGATACAGGTTTATTGGCGAGCGTACATTAAAGGAAATCAAATTTGTTCGGAATATAAATTATTGAGACGTGTAACAATTAACATACAGCGTCGATATAGAGCAAATAAAATTAGCACGAAAGTTGCTCAAGAATATGATGCTTTAAAAAAAGCAACAATATGGTTGCAAATTAAGTGGCGAGCTAAATTAGTAGCAAGAGCACAAAGAAAAGAATTAGAAATGTATCATTGTGCTGCTAAAACAATTCAAAATTGGTGGTGGCAAGTATTATTTGTAAAAAAATGTAAATTTATTGGTTTTAAAGATAAAGAGGAAGGACAAGATCTTTCACAATTTACCATTCGACAAATGTATCGTAGTGTAATAATTTCAGTCATCAAAATTCAACGATGGTATAGAAATATTCGTGAAAAACGCTTGTATCGGGAAAAGCGACTTCGTGCAGCTCGTATAATTGAAAAATGGTGGATTCTTATTTTAAAAACTAAACAAGAAACATTAGCAGCTACAATTATACAAGCTGCATGGAAAGGATATCAAATACGGAAAAAAGGTTCTAATCATATGTCAAAAGTACGACAAAGATTAAAAAAAGCAACAGAAACAGCAGTACCGCATGAAACATTAGGGCATCGTTGTAGACAGTCAATTGATTTACTTAAAAAATTCAATACAATTGGCGAGCTTTCAATGTGTCTTGCTTCATTAAGTAAGTAATATATAACATATTTATTAAAATATAAGTTTAAATTACAATAGCACTAAAATCAATTTTTAATACAGGTCTAATAACTAGATTATCACCCAAGGATTGCATTAATTTATGCGAATATAACTTGGTTGATTATGTTTATGAAACATATTTTAAAAGTAATAGATCATTACCTTGGGCAATAGTTTGTTTAAGAGCAACAGATATACTTATTACATTTGTTAAGTTTCCACCAACAAGGAGTTATGTCTGCGTGGTAAGAATAAATAATTATTATTCTTAAATATATATATATATTTAAATAATACAACTACATATTATTAATTATATATTATTAACATTGATATTACCATGTATTAGATTATTCTATTAATTATTATTAATCATTGTTATATATAAAATCTTATAATAGCCAAAATATGCATTACCAACGGTAAAGCTTTTAAATGATAAATTGGATCACGAAGAGTTATCTTTATATGTAGCAACACTTATATGGTTACTTGTAACTGATGAAAAATATAAGAAGGTAAAAAACATTTTTTAAACGTTAAAACATTAATTTATAATATTATTCTGTTGTTTTACTTCATTTATTCAATACTTCAATTTATAGGCACTTACAACATGCTCACAGTCCATGTGGTTATTAGATTCTGTATGTAAAAAAATTTTTAAAGGAAAAGTCAAACATGCACACTACTCAGAAATATTAAGAAAGCAAACTAACTTACTTCCAAGCTGTAAACCTGATTGGTCACTTTTCCAAAAACAACATCGTACATTTACAACTATTGAGTATGCTATAACAGCAATACTTGATCAACTGGACATAAAAGAATATTCAATTTGAAATAAAATACATATAGATAAAAATATAAATAAGTGCTAGATTACCAATAAGCGAGATCTTTATCTCTAATTCACAAATACCATCATATTTTCCTGATCATTCTTGATAATTTATTAATATAAAAAACTATGACTTCAACTTTTTTAACGAAATATAACATGACTTCAACTTTTTTTAACGAAATATAACATGTTTTTTAAAAAATAAATTATTATTACATTATTATTATTTTATTTTATTATACATTATATTAAATTATTATTTTAAGAATAAATTAATTATTACAAACACTTGAAAATAAAAATTACTTTACCAATCTTATATATATATATATATATATATTAATTATTGACATAAATGTAGAAATACAATTTCCTTTTATCTCTCATATAAATAAATGTTTAGCATTAATAGGCCATCAGTTGTTTTTAAATAGATTTTTTTAGAAACAAAAAACGATTTATAAATATATATGTATATATATGTAAGAGATTATCTGTAGAAATTCTTCTACATGTATATATTTATATATGTCAAAATTATATTTTGTTGTTACAAAAATGGATGTATAAATATAAATAAATATTGATATATTAATACGGTATTGATATAAGTGCTGTTCAATGAGGATAAATAACTTGTCAAAATGTTTTTGAAGTAACTTATTTGCTATATTTGTATTTTCTGCAGTATCAACAAAGAATAATTAATAAATTTGATTAATCTGTCAAAGGAATGCTAACAAAATTAAAAAATAATTTCTTATAGCTGCCATACCATTTACTTTAATAATCAACTCATTAATGGAAATATAGAGTATTACAACATCATCTCAACTTTATATGATACAATAATAAGTGATAAATGTAAATTTTATTTACACAACTATTCGAAAATAAAATTAACTGATTGTGTAATAGCATTACTAACAGTAGTAGTAGCAATAATAGCAGTAGTAGTAGCAGTAATGACAATGATAATAATGAACTTCTGATCATAAAAGTAACAGTTAATCATGATGATGAAAATATGTATGATAATGGATTTTTGTAGATTATGATAATGAAGATGAAAATCACATGGTGGAAACGACAATAGTAATAATAATATAATATTAATAATATATAATATAATATAATAATATATAATATAATATAATAATATATAATAGAATAGAATATAATAATAACAACATTAATGTAATAAAAATAATATTACAATAAGAATGATGATGATGATGGAAACAATGGTAATTGTGATAAGAGTGATAATAATTGCAGTGGTGATGCTAAAAAATAACATTAAAGATGACGATGACATTGATGATGTTGATGTTGATGATGAAGATGATGATGATGCTAATTGAATAATATAGTCTTAGAATAATAAATAGCCACAATAGCGACATTGGTGGTAATAGTAGAATAGCAGTAGTAGCAATAGAGTTGATTGTAATAATAACAGTAGCTGTAGCATTAGTTGTATTTTTGACTTAATTTTCATGTACAGACTTAAGTTCTTTGATCTGTTTTATTAGGTACGCTTTCTCATCATTAAACTGTTCATCTTCCGAACGATCTGTGTGGAAGCGCGTTAGAAATTCTATCAACTTTTCTTGATTACGGAGAAGTATATCAAGAATTGGTTTTGGTTTATTTGGATTAGCAACAAATACCTGTAGAAATATGAATATTGTTTTATAATTAACATAACGTTATATTAATTAATATGATAAAATAGACGATATATACCTTAAATACATGAAATGCTTCAAATTGTATGTTTCGTGATTTTTCTTTAAGCATATTCATCATAAGTTTTAAATTATCAGGATTTGAAATATATCTTGTCATAACCTGTAATAATTGTTATGGAAAAATAAATCCTTCATGAGGAATATATTTATAATATTTTAAATAACTATTAAAAAATATATATATATATATATACATACTGTAAAATTGTGTCTATCGAGCAAAAGCTCTCCTAATAACTTCAAACTTTGTCGTCTTGTTACATAATTTTCAGAATTCAATAACCTTTGATAATGGGAGAAAACTTTATCATAATTAACTTCTAGAAATTCAGCACTTAGAATTTTGTGCCTTGTAAGTAATTCCTATAGCATACATAACATAAAAGGTATGATTAATATGATATTATAACATGAAAAGAATATATACATATTTGTTTTAACATGCACATATAATGTATATACCTTAAATGTAGAAAAAGCATCAGATGCTATATCAAATGTAGACACCTCTACATATCTAAAGAAATTATAAAAATCATCAGAATATATCATAATTTTCGCCAATGCTTCATATCTTGCACATTCTCTTAACATAGTGCCACAGTTTAGTGCAATGTCTTGATGCTCATAACTGAAATAAAATATAAGTATAATATGATATATTTTTTAATAGAATACAACTATTCTTGAATTTAATTTAACAATATATTTACCCAGACATAAGAGTAAACAGGATTTCTGGTTTGGTACATATATATTCCACTGTTGGAGATCTTGTCCCAATTTGTCTTCTTAAAATATTATTAAAAACTTGAGCAACGTCTTTTTTCCCCTAAATAATACAAAAGTTATATAAACATTTATTAAAGTATACAAAATAATTTCTAATAACAATATACAGGATGTGTAGGTACGCTCGCTAATGGTACAAGCGAACAGAGGATGATACTACCCGAAAAAATAAGTTAAAAGTGTAAAATAAAATTTATTCATATAAGGCTTTAAGTAGATTTATCTCTTACACGCTAGTACCACCAATTACAGGTTAACCTGTATGCTTAAATTTTTATACTAAAATAAGATATACCTCAAAGTCAATACGACTTAGATTTTGCACAAGCAATAATAATAAATTGCTGTTATATAATTCTTGTGCCAATTGAGCCACGACAATATCTGCCTGTGGTTCAGTTTCAGCTGTTCCATATAACATATTTTTAATGTGTACAAGATTTTTGCTGACATCCTCTTGAGCCTAAAAGTGAACGTATATCATCATAGAAACCGAAATGTATATTTGCAACATACCTTTTCTACCTTCTTGTCACCTCGCTCTAATGCATTAACTGCTTCCTTGAGAGCCTTTACCACCTCCGCCGGACTTTTTTGAGACTTTCCGAACAGAGGCATGATTCTTATAAGATGCACACCTTGTGGGTCATGTGCGAAAAATAAAAGTGACTGTTATGTGGTTTTGGTATTACTAATCATGTATAAAATGTAAGAAGGACTTTGACATAGTAACTGAAACCTTTTTCATGAATGTGGAAGGTAGCAATTAGGATGCAGTTTCCAGATTTCAGGTATCCTGTAAAGAAAATAATCCCCAACTATGTTTTTAATTAATTATACATATGCAAAATATAACGAATATCAAACAATAGGAATAATGTTACATTACAAATGCTACAATTAATAAAGTAATTAAAGTATATATAAAATATATATAAAATAATACTAATTATTTTGAAATTATATTTGTGTATTGTATAAATTATACTCAAATATAAAGTTGTTACTTACAATACTGTAATGCAATACTGTATTATGAACTGACAAAAATATGTAAGAGTTAATTAAAAATAAAGTATGAAACATACTAGATCTCTCTTTCTTTTATATATATATATTCTCTCTCTCTCTATATATATATATATATATATTTATAACATGAAATTTCCAAAAAAAGCTTTAGACATGAAATAAATAAGTAATTGGATTTCACAATCCAAATTTCAACAGCTGCAGCTGTAAATAATTAACAGCCCACAAAAATATGCATAATTAATAATAACTATTAGGGAAAAACAAATGAAAATATTACAAAGATAAATCTAATAGAAAAGTAACGTTATCAGAATTATTTTGTAGTATGCTTAAAAAAAATAACTAAGAGATCATCTGACAGTTTCTCTTTACCTTTAAAATTTATAGTTTCTAAGTAGACCATTAAATTGTCCACATTTTTATGTTACGTACGATATTCAGATGTCATTAGATTTTTTTTTATAAATGTAGTTGGTAATATTATCAAAATGATAACGTACAGTTATATTATAGATGATACAAATAATGTTCCATCTGCATAAGCATTAAGCTTCGGTGATCTAACCTAAAAATATTTATTTTTTAAAAACTAAATCTTAAGCTAATCCGAGCACTGAAAAATATGTTGCGAAGAATAGAAGAAGACGCTGTGGATAATTAAAATGATAGGAATTTAATAATTATTCTAATTAATAAACATATACTAAAAATGGTGGGCGAACGTAAGGATGATTTTAGGTATTGACACACAGGTAAGTAAGTAACAGTAAAAGTCTGAAATGGAATAAAAAACGTTCGACATAAAATGACTAAAGCATCATGCGAATAATAAAATGAGAAGAATTATTAAATAACATTTAACATCTTACGAGAAACGAATTAAAATGATATTTAAATTGATTACGAAGTCCTGCTTAGCCGTGTTCCAAAAATTCAAACGAAGTAATATAACCTGTCATACCAGTAAAATATTATGCAATAAATTGTAAACTGATCTTACCATTCAATCTTATTCCAAATTCGATTGCAAACTTGTCTTGTCGTGTATAATACTATAACTTTCTAGTTTAGAAGTTCATATATAAGGCAAATAGTTTATGTATATGTGTGTTGTAAAGACCAATTTGTGTGTCACGTTAAAAATCATATACTAGATCTGGTCGGTAAGTTTATAAACTTTGTTTATAAAGGATCTTTTGTTATTTCACTAATATGATATTAATAACTAAAAAATTATTTTTCTATATCACACAACTTGGGCTAATTCGTTTATAATTACAAAGTATCTACTTTTTATAAGTAATCCCAAAATAGTAGTGGTAGTGTTATTGGCTTTATTACATTTTATTTATGTGACCAATCAAAATATACCACAGTTGAGATCATTGGAAGATTCTCATTTTATTTTATATTATGAAAATTTTATTATCAATATTAGTAAGGATATTCTCTTGAAAATTAAATCAAATTTAAATATAAATTTATGTCAATATTGTAAGTAATTGAAAAAAACATTAATTTTTCTTTAGACGCGTACGCATTTAGTTAAATATATTTTCCTTACGAAGTTAACCAATGAGAATAGAAATTGAACAAAATGCCTGATTTCTAATGCTACGAATATTTTCGTTAGAAATCAGCCTAATATTCTGAGTAATAGCCAGCTGTAATTCCTGCCATGCGAAGTCACGTACAGATGAAAAGTGTACTACGAATCGATAACATCGTGCTCAGGGGCGAAGGGCAAAGGGAAACCTACATGTCATTAACTGTTTACGTACATTGTCAGTAACTGTTATAAAAAATCGACAGATCTGTTTATTAAATACCGGCATGCACTGCGATTTTCTGTAAATAATAAATTAAATAAATATATATTTAAAAAAAGTATTATTAGTTGATAAGACATTACACGAATTTGTCTATAATGCAAAGTGTTATCAATTCTGTAAAAGGTACAGCATTGGGAGTAGCAGAATACTTAACCCCTGTGTTAAAGGTATAATTCAAATATTTTTCACTTGTAAACACACACACACACTATTTGTATTTTTGCGGTATTATAAATTAATTATTATATATTATGACAATTTCAATGATTCTATTACATAATTATTCTTAACATAAAAAAGCTGAAATTTTGTTACTTTTTAGGAAAGTAAATTTAGAGAAACAGGTGTTTTGACACCAGAAGAATTTGTAGCTGCTGGTGATCATCTTGTACATCATTGTCCTACTTGGCAATGGGCTACAGGTGATGAAGATAGGGCAAAGTCATATTTGCCAAAAGAAAAACAATTTTTGCTTACTCGCAATGTTCCTTGTACACGCAGATGTAAACAGGTATTTTTTATAAATTTATATGGTTATTAATTGATGAATAAATATAAACATTTTCATTTAAATTTAGATTGAATACAGCAAAGAACAAGAATGTATTATAGAAGCTGATGATCCTGAAGGTGGATGGGTTGACACTCATCACTATGATACGACTTTTGGTGGTATAGATGACAGGATAACAGAAATGACAATAGATGAAAATCAATTAGTTCAAAAATTAGATAAAATTGATTCTCCTGAAGATGATGAAGATGATGATGATGAAGAAGCTGCTGACATGGAAGCATTTGAAATAAGTGGCATGCTTGATGAACAAGATAAGGTGAAAAAAAGCACGTTAAATATTTTATTAATGTATTATGTAATTATTACAAAATTGATAATATTATTTTTCTTAAAAATGTTATAGTTCACTGCTGAGACTTCAAAAAAGACTGTAAAAGAAAAAACGGAATTATTTTCTGAAGGTGAAATTATCCATACTCGTACCTACGATTTATACATTACCTATGATAAATATTATCAAACACCTCGATTGTGGCTTTGTGGTTATGATGAGGTTAGTCGCGTGGTACATGTTGATTTTTTCATTTCTTTTAACTTTTCTAATAATTTTGGAATCTATTCTAACTCTATCAAATTTTCACTAAAATTTCAATTCTTCAGTAAATTATTTTTGAATATAAATTTATATGAATTTTCTTGATCCATTTGACTTTATTAACACATGCTGTAAGTTTGTTCCTGACTTTTTGAAATACTCTGTATATATGTAAAATAAGATATACTAATTTGTTAAATAAAATGACTACATAAATTATTTTGTAGAATCGGAAACCACTTACAGTAGAAGAAATGTATGAAGATGTTAGTCAAGACCATGCTAAAAAAACTGTTACGATGGAAATGCATCCTCATTTGCCTGGACCACCGATGGCTTCTGTTCATCCGTGCAGGTATCAATTACAAATCATCTAATCAATGCTTAACACGCCAATGTGTCGATTTTACGCAACAATATTATCTAATAAATTCTATCTAAATGAGTTATATTTTTCATTGTAATATTTCTGTAGGCATGCTGTCGTAATGAAGAAAATTGTAGAGACAGTAAGTGAAGGTGGCCGGGAGCTTGGTGTCCACATGTATCTTATAATATTTTTGAAATTCGTGCAATCTGTTATACCTACGATTGAATATGATTATACCCAAAATTTTATGTTAACAGCATAAGCATACGTAACTAGTTAAGTGTATTACAAACATATAAATATTTGCAATATAATAATATAATGCTAACGTATATACGTCAATGTCAATTATGATTATACTCGATTTGATCAATCTACTTGCACATAAGTAATCATAATTGGAATTCTTTATATACGTATCAAACATGTAAGTTTGTCCTATTCTATGCTATTATTTTTTTAAAAGAAATACTCACAATTGCTTTGTAATATGTAATTATTTTTACGCATTTGAGATATGTTAACATATATCCATACAATAGGTATAATTAATTATGCCAATTTAGGATTTATACTTCATGTTTGTCTTTGTCAGCTGATGAGAAACTATGTAATCACTTACTACACCATTAGGGAGAAACTCTGGCATTGTAGTTGAATGAATTAAATAAAATTTGAATAAATTTTTATATAACTTAAAGATTATGTATAATACTATTAAGTGAATATGATTTAGTTTTAACTGTATACATTATTCTACAAAAATTACAATTGCAATTAGTGAAAAAAATGTGTTTTAATATTTTATTTTTGTTACATATATCATAGTATAAATTAATAAATTACTGTTTTCTTATAACATTTGAATGTTCAATATTATGATAATATTAGCACCAAAATCTTTATATTTTTATGCAATCTTCAACATTATGAATACTTAAAATAATTGTTTGATTTCGACATTGAACTACATTTTTTATATACAAATATAAGAAACTTATGTATGAGTGAATTATAATTTATCTTATCGTTTTGAATATGTATAAATGAATCTTATATTACCCATAAAAGTATAATTTGGGCACTAAATAGTAATATCGTTTCATTTAACTGCATATTTATACTTTTTTACTTATATTTAAACAATTATGTAAAAGAAATAATTTAAAATTAATTTTTACATTCTTGTTGACATTTATTACATCTGCTAACCAGAATAAAATGAAAATTAAATTCAATTTTTCATTGCTTCTATTTGTTTAAATGTAATAACTACAGTTTATAAGATAAGTAATAAGTTTAAAGTATTTACTTATTATACTTAGTAATTTATTAAGTATTATGTATAATAGTCAATTCGGTGCCTCAATATTAGCTTCATTGCATCAAAAACCGTCTTTTTTAATTAAGTAATTCATCAGTTGCCTGGAACATTAACCAAAATCATTAAAAATAATGGAGATTTCGGAAAATAATTACTTTATATATAAATAAATATTAAATTTTTTTATAAAGCACCAAATTTATCTTCTAATTCGTTTATTTATGTGATTAGTTCATTAGTATTTTTTTTTTTTTAATTTAATTATTTTAATATATAAATTATTGTTTTTATACAATAGTCAGGTACTCTGAAGCAAGATGTAATGGGTCAACATGGTACGAAGTAAGAAGTCGGACTTTTTGTCCATCGCTTGTCATAAATTCAATAGTATGTTGTCCATCTGATATTTCTGCCTGCTCTTCTCCTCCCATTTGATGATTTATAGTAGCAACAGCTGTTGCATCAGTATCTTCGTCCTAAATAATCAAATTTATATCATAAAATTTAAAACAAATAAAATCAGTTTTTGTTTCATCCAATAATGTATAAAGAAAAAATGTATGTAAATATGAAAAGTCCAAGTAAACAAACTTACTTCTAATGCTTTGACAATCGCTTCTGCATCTGTTTGTATGGTTGATATTGTGCTTGGTTTATTTACTTCATGGACTGTAGTATTATTTATTGCTGCTATATTACCATTATGATTAACATGAACACCTAAAGATCCAGCAAATTCTTGAGCAATTACGCCTGAATGAACTCTGATAGTTTGGCCATCATTTAATTGACTAACAAATTGTCCTTGCGATAATAATTGTCTTGTATCTTGTATAGAAAGTGGAATTGGATTTCCTTCTTCATCTGTAATCTAGAAAAAACAAAATTCAATTATTATTTTATTGATATTAATATATATATATATATATATATATTTATTATTTCTTTGTACTATATTATATTACTTGTAATTGTAAATCTGGTTCTGATAATTCCATGGCTACTCGTCCATTTGAAATATTGGCTGTATGATTATGTGGGTGACAGGTGATTATTTCATTTTCAACATCTAAATGAGGTAAAGATTGTCCTTGAGTGCTGACAATTCCTTCCTTTTCACGCATCATGTCAGTATCAACTGTAAATTAAACATTATAGTTTGTTATTTTTTCTTTCAAATAATTATATAAATATATCTTTATATTTATTTTTATCGTCCAATAGTATAAATAATTTGTAAAAATACCCAAGTGTAATGTTCTGGATAGATTAGGATCATTAGGATCTTGATAAGAAACATAAATAATTTGTTGTAATCCATCTGCAGATGCTTCTTCGGTCGTAATGACTTGAGCCATTTGATCACTTAATGAATTTTCATCTGTTTCTCGAGAATTTGGTAAGATCTGCCATACTTCACTAATTTCGGAAGCATCATGTATCCCACCTAATGCTAAAACTTTGCTTTCTCTATGCACCTACGTAGAGCAAATAGTATTAAAAAATATATGTATATATATATATATTACAGTTTCACAAATTATATATAATTATTGCTTAAGATTATAAATTACCTTTTTATGTTTCGTTAAGTTAGAACAATCAGCGAAAGCTTTTCCACAAATTTCACAAGAATACGGTTTTTCACCTATACAATAAATTAATATAAAATACAAAAATAGTAGATAGTGTAACTCAAAATATTATAAAGTACCATAAATTAATAATACACATTTATTATTTATATAGATTTGTACCTGTGTGTAATCGAAGATGCTTTTTTAAGGCCCATTGTTCTGTAAATCCACGATTACAATGTGAACATTGAAAAGGTCTTTCTCCCTTGTGTCTACGTACATGACACTTCCATGTGTCTTTATGTAGGAAACATTTGGCACAAAACTCGCACTTCCATGGACGTTCACCAGTATGACGTTTAACGTGTAACTTAAATTGTGATGAAGTTGTAAATTTACGTCCACAATGATCACAGCAATATGGTTTTTCTCCAGTATGTATACGCATGTGTTCTTGAAGATTACCATTCTGCGAGAAACTTTTATGACAAACTTCACAAGAATATGGCTTATGACCAGTATGCCACCTAAAGAATATTATTATGTTAAAACAAAACAAGAAATAAAATAATGTTACTATTGCAATAAAATAATCTTAACAATTAATGTATAATCACCTGTAATGTAAAGTTAGACTAGTTTTATGAGCAAACTGTTGACTACATAATTCACAAAAATATTTTTTCTCTCCCGTATGTGTAGATTGATGATTAATTAAATTTGCTTTTGTTTTAAAGCTAGCATTACACGATTTACACATAAAAGGTCGATCTTCAGAATGTACAAGTTGGTGACGATGTAATAACTGCCTATGTTTGAAACTCTTTCCACATTTATTACATACAAAACGACGACCATTATTATGTTCAGCTTCTTTATGATATACAACAGAGCTTGGATGATTTAATACTTTTCCACAAATATCACAAGGATATCCTTTATCTGATTTATTTCCCTTTAGAAAAAAATATTAATATTATTGTTGTTTCCTTTAAATATTTCTGGAGACTAATGTATAGTTTACAATTGACTTTTTTCTAAAATTATATATTTATATAAATATTTTTGTTGTTTATATATAAAACTTACCTCGTGAGTTAACAAATGTCCTTTTAAATTGGTTTCAGATGTAAACGTTTTATTACAAATGTTACATACAAATGGTTTTTCGTTTTCATGAACTATTTTGACATGTAAGTCATATGATTCTTTCGTTTGAAATGTTTTTTCGCACTGTTCACATAAAATTTTTTTATCTGAATTATTAATTACATTATTGTCTGAATTCTCCATGACTTCGTCCAGATTTTGATTATTCATCAATGTAATTCCTAAATCCTTGGTTTCATGTAGCGATGTATTATTTAATATTGAATTTGTATTTTCAGTTACTGATTTCTGATAATTAATATCATGTTCATCGTTAATTTCTGTAATACTGCATCCCGTATGTTGGCTCATCTTTTGATGCAATGCAAAATTATCTTTGTTTGTAAATAACTTTTTACATTCTCTACATTCGTATTTTAAACTTTTATGAAAACTTCTGCAATTTGTAAACATTTAATGAATAACATAATAAAACTAATTATTTACTTATAAAAATAAATAACAATACCAACTTGTGTACAATATATCTACTACGTTGAAGAAAACCTCTACTACAATATGGGCAAGTAAATTTGCTTTTTCTACGGCGCAATTTCGGTCTACCACGACCTCTTCCACGATTTACAATTACTAATTCACCTAAATCCTTTCCTTCTTCAGTTTCTAAATGTCCGATTATCTCTAAAAAAAAAAAAAAAAAAAAAAAAATAAAAAACATTTTTTAAATTAATTTTACTATATTATAAGAATTCATAATATTAAAAATTTGCGATAATTAACCTTCTTGACCATCTGGAATTGTTACATTTATTCGTTCTTCAGAATCTTCGATGTGATCGAGTTCTTCATCCTCTTCCTCATCTATAACACCTTCTTCCTTAAATATTCTTTCTAATTCTTTGCCTTGAACAGCTTCCATAAACCTATTTGTTATTTTTAACTATTATAATATGTTAAAATTTAATGCAAAATATATGTCAGGAATATTTAAATCTTCCTTTACCTTTTAGGAACTTTACGCTTTCTACGACGTCTACCATCACCATCTATTTCTTCAAGATCTTCTTCTTGTTTATCTTCCTCTTCTTGACTTACTCCTTCCGCAATGTCTTCTTTTATAATTATCTACAAAATGAATAAAGTTGTAATAAAATAGAAATATATTTAAATACATTACTTTTATTACAAACCTTAGAAGATTCCATATCATTATGTACTTTAGGAGGACGGCCTCTTTTTCGTCTTGGTTTACTTAAACCTTCCATTTGCAAACTCATTTCATGTTCAGTGGTATATAAAGAACCATCAGACATTACTGAAAGTTTATATATAATTATTATTATTTTTATTACAAATATTGTTTTTAGATTAAAATATATTATATTACCTTTAATGATTATTTGTTTTTCTAATTGATTATCTTCATTATTTCTTATGTCGTTATCCGAATCTGGCAAACCTGTTCCAACTTCCGAACTTTGCTTTTCAACACGTATACGTTCTCTTTCTGCTTTTCTTTGCTCTTCCACTTGTTGTTTCCACATTTCTCGTATTTTTCGCTGCCCATCCACCAACAATTCAAAAAATTGTACAGTAGACTCCAGCTGAATATTACAGCCAGGACAAATTGTTCTAGGTAATTTCCCATCATCTCGAATCTAAAAAGATTTAAAAAGTTATTGAAATATATAGAAAAATTATTAAATATATTCATTTTACTATCTCACAACATAACATTAAACTACATATGCATCCATTAATTTAGTAAATAAGAATCAATGAATTTTTAATATGGTTTTATATCTTACTAGTTTTAATATTTGTTTTTTTTTCAAAAAACAAAATAATAAAAGTATAATTTTCAAACCAACAATTTAACATAACATAATAAAACTGCTAGAGATAACTTACTATGCTTTTTAGATCCTTAATGTATTCATAAAATATTATGTTATAAATTTATGAGAACGATAATAGCAGTTCATTAAATGAGGAAGAAGTAGATATAATAAAATAAACATGAGTTTATTAAATAAAAGTTTTTTAACCAATAATAAAAAAATAAGTGTGAAAGTGTAAATAGTAAAAAAAAGCAACATGTATACATTTTTAAGTGTCACTATTTTTATATCGATAAAGATGAATTTTTTTAATGGTCACTTAATAATAATAGATTATCAAGGAGGATATTGAATATTTGATCTGTGTAGTAGTCGATAAACTTGTCTAACGAAAACCAGTGGAGCCCCCATATGGATCATTTAGTGAGCAGTAGGAAGTCAAGTTGTAGTCTAATATTTGAGTATATTTAAAAAAATCATTCGTACCTTTAATGGTAAATAGCGATTCACCATAGAACTTAAATTGGAATCATCACTCTCGTCCTTATACAATAATTCTCCATTGCCATTATCTTCTGCACATAGCCGACAAATAGTAGAATCGTACAGACAGACTCCCGCCATGATAATAATACAATGAATAATAACAGCATCAGAGAAAATTTAGTGTCCCATTAATAATAGTGAACAGAAAAGAAGTGATGCAGTGACATTCTCGATGCATACAATCTTTCTTATATTAATATTATTTATTAAACATTAATATATGTATCGTTGTTTTAAGATTTATCTTTACTATTTGATCGTATCTATTAACCATCGATGAGTTATAAAGCGTTTAGTTCACGTTGAGAGGTTAGGTTTAGTTCGATTGGATCAGATTCAGAAGTAGAATCCTGTGCGCAACTTGGATGTGCAGTACGTTCATTTGAAACTTACGAATATTGGCCACGTCAATTATATGAATTTATAAACAAAATTATCGATTTCATTAGATTTTTTACACATAACACAAAAGATGTAGTAAGATGAGGATGATCTTACGTTATTAAAAAAATATTAATAATACGTAGCTTCTATTAAGTATATACATAGAGATAATAAAAGATAGGCGTAATAATATTTCTATTAGAATTCTCATAACTTCTTTACGAGAAATAATATTATATTATTTATTTATTTTTCATAATGATTTCATATATTCTTACATTCTAACATTTATATACGAAAGTATATAAGCCATGATACCTTATCATTAAGATGCGTTTACAATAAAATTAAAGATTCTTCGCGCGAGGATTGGTCCTTATTTACACCAATCATAATGCTTCTTTAACTATTGTTTTTAAAGATCTTCTTAAAATAATTGAATATTAAGATATTAAAAATTAATAGTTTATGCTCAAGATGTTCTATATGAATAAGTTATTTTCAAAAATTGTTTTGTTTCATATAAAATTACTTTTATAAAGGTTGTGATTAGTATTTACGTTAGGGAATTTTCAAAATAATTTTATTGAAATAACCAATAGAATTAGAGAGATACTAATTTTTATCAAATTTCCTGCAGCAGTAGTAGCACGCTATTGGTTAAGATAATTGCAGTAGTATAGTTGCATTAATCCATGAATCACCAACTACTTTAATTAAAAACATGTTCATCACGCAAGAACTTTCAGCTGTTTTGATCGGAGTAATTCGATTGTTAATCTGAAGTATGTGGATAGGAAATTGGAAAGGTTAAACCTAAGTTTATCATCTAAATGGGGAGGTTTTTCTGGGAAATGAAGGGATAGAATCGAAAATAAAAATAGTGGAATATTCGGGTAAATTGTTTTTAATGATTGCGGGGATTCCCGATAATTGTATTTTATGGCGGGATTTTCTTTTAGTAATAGTAATAGAATATATATTTATAGATTGTTTAACTAATCATGGGAGTACGTTTCATAAGTTGATAAATTAAATAGATTTCGTATATGTTGTAAAAGTTTTGATTTAATAGTGTTTTTTGTTTTTTATTTGTATACGTTTCCTTTTTTTTTAATTGTATGCCGATACATTTGTAGAGGACTTGAGAAATTGAAAATATTCTTATGCGTTCTACATTAAAGAATGATTCTTAGAACTATGTTTATTCTTTACTATGATTCAGATCTATTGAAAATGATGTTCTATTCATATAAGTTTAAATTTTTAACATGTACTTCGTTCTTTTATTTGCTGTAGTCTATACACACCAAAGTTGTATCTAAAGAATGTATCATTTTTGACCTTTTGAATAGGCTTACTTTTTCTAACGGTCCAAAGATTTTTATTACAATTTCAAATAAGATCACCTTCAGAACTCAGGTGACAAAGCAAAGATAATCTTATTTGCATTATAATATGTTATATTAGTTTGTCTTATTTAAAGACTGTATACATTAAGATAATGTTCCAGGTGCGATTTTAAGATTGTCTTAAATCACGATTATGAATCTAAAGGGCATTCTATGACTGCGTTTAAACAGTCTTAACAATAAGTATAAAAACGGATTGTGAATAACGTCTTATGATAATCTTATTTAACTTCTAATTGAACTATTGACAAATATAAACATTATAAGAATATAATGAGGGAACGAATATATATACGATTTTTAAAAGATTTATGTTGAAATATAATGTTTACATTAAAATAGTAAATATAATTCCTATTGTAATGTCGCTTTGGTAACTATTTAATTAGAATGTTATAGTTATATAGATTTTTACTCTCTATCTTACATAGCGTACTAGTAGTAGGAGACATTTATAACGAAACATTTTAATACATAAAAATAAATTGAAATCATTCGAGTGTATCATATTTTGCCAAAGGCAAATTCCCAATAATGTAAATAATTAAAAGAATGCAGTATAAACTTATAGTAATACAATGTTACTTATTAAAACCAATCTTTCCAACATCAATATCTGGAAATTGCATATGCAAATGAGTTTCAATTATCTGGAATAATTCTGGTGGTTGTGGTATTCTACCTGTTTCAAGTTTTGACCACACAGGAACATCTGTAACATTTTATATATATATATATATGTGTGTGTGTGTATACATATTTTTATAATTTATAATACATATAAATAATATATAATGAACGAAAAATAAATTATACATGCAAACATACCATTAAAATGTATTTCAAATGCACCTGATGAAATAAGTTGACCTTCTATAGCATTGCAAATAAAAAATATCATTACACAGGCATAAAAGCGATTATCAATGCACCATCGCCATAATGATGGTTCTGGCTGACCCAGTCGTTGAAATATATTAATTCCACTAATGATTAAAAGTATAATCAAAATTTTTGCTGTTCCCTAAATAAAATGACAAATTACAATATGTGTTTATATGAAATATATACAATGAAAGATAAAGGAAATAATATATTTACCAAAATTTTGGCTATTAACATATTATATCCAGGAGGATTAAAGTTTTCTCCATCAATTTGTAAGTCTGGATACTTTTGTCGTAGAATACCAACATATTCTTCATAAACTTTTCTATATCCACAAGAGTAACTAAAATTATTAAGTTATTATTTATAATAACTAACTTGTCTCAAGTGTAGATCTAAATTTATAATATCAAAATAATTTAAATCATGTTTTTATATGCTTATTATATTGTTATATTTCGTGTAGTGTATCTTAAATCAATAAACAATGACATGCAGATTATTTTATATAGAAGTAGAGATAATGTAATGAAAATAAATATTATTACTTTGATGACAAATTTGATTATCAAATGTGTGTTCATTGTAATCATTTATAAATATGATAATATCATATAGTCACGCTATTTCTATTAATTATTCAATTATTGTCCCTACACTCACCAATAAAAGAATTTTAATGTTGGTCCTGTTTTTGCACCAAGTTTGGTTAATTGGGGATCATTGTTCGCATTAACTTGTATAATTACAGCACATAGAATAACAAACAACAACGAACTTAGCTTTGTTTTACGCATTGTTATTTAGTCCATTTAATATGAGAAAATAATACAAATGTAATAAAAATAGTCACATGAAAATATCACCACACGCTTCAGATGAACCTTAATCTGCTTATAGCAGTTTATCAGGGGAGCCAAACTCTCTTATACTTCAAACTTGAAGTTTTTCATTTAAATAACATTTTCAACACTAGGTAGCGCTTTTAGAAGCGATATCAGCGCACCCACAGCACACGTAGATTATTTTAGAAATTCTTTCTTATATTTATCATCTATATATAAATATAATCCTCCTATGGTAATAATAGTATCTATGGTTATAATTTAAAAATAAAACATGAATAAAATAATTATTTCAAGTTATTAAAATTTGATGTAATATCTTATGATTATTGAATATTGAAAATAAATACTTTTAATTAAATTCTTGTTTATTTAAGCTCCCTTTTTAAAGTTTTTTACTCTTCTTCTTTATTGAATACAAACTTGCAATTATTTATTCTATGATTAAAAATTCATACAAGTGGTGTACACATTTATCTTAAGTTAAGTTTAATTAATATGTGTGAAAAGTAATTTATTAAATATCATATAAAAGAATACAAAAATAAAAAGAAGATTTGTAATTCATTATAAAAATGAGTTCCTTTAAATATCGTCAATTGACAGGAGCCTTTATGATAATCAGAAATATGGGTAAGAGTGAAAAGATTCTTTTTACAAATAATCTTATGTATTTAATATAAATATCATTGTTATTATTATACAGCAACTGTAAAAAGGTTTTATCGAAGGACAAACATCTTGTCGAGTGGTGGAAAATTTGAAATAACTTTGGATCAAAGGAAACTTAAAACACCCAAAGGGAAAATATTTGAAGTAAACAATAAAGCTTTGGCTTTAGCAGTGGCAGCAGAATGGGATGCTCAGAAAGATATTATTGAAAAAGAAAATATGCACTTGGTGAGTTTATACTATAAGTTATAATATTATTTAATTAACTTTACTCTTTCATATGTTGATTATATTTTTTCTTATTTTTCAGACAGCTTTATGTAATACCGTATTGGATAATCCAAATAATCAAACAAAATTAGATATAGTAAATTATATTACTAATTGTTTAGAAACAGATACAATTCTATTTCATTCTAGTGTAAGCAATCAATATCTAAATTAATTATTTTATATAATATTATGTGAGAGTTAATTGAGAAATATATTATTATAGGAAATAGATGATCTATACAAATTGCAAGTAGAAAAATGGGATCCTTTAGTACAATGGTTTTGTGATCATTATCAAGTAAATATTGTTAAAACCCAAAGTATAGATATACCTACTGTGCCAATAGAAACCAAAACCATATTATCAAGACATTTATCATCATATGAATTTGATGCTATTCATGGTAAAGTATCACATTTATTTTCTAACATGTTGACAGCATAATTCGAATTGTTATGTTATATGTTATAGGTTTTCTATATGCAGTTAATGCATTGAAATCAGTAATTCTTACCTTAGCTGCTATTGAAAGAGTAATTAGTGTTGAAGAAGCTGTAGAATTATCTCGTTTAGAAGAGAAATATCAGGTATTATATAAATAATTATTAAAAATGTAAAATATAATAATGTACAGTTTAACATTTCTATTATTGCATGTAATTTCTAGATTTCACACTGGGGAAACGTTGAATGGTCTCATGATCTCGGTAAATACGATTTACAATCTCGTGTAGCAGCGGCAGTCCTATTTGTACATTTAAATTCATACTTTGTCACTTCACTACCCAAAGGAAATAAACATCTCAATAGTTAACTATTTTAATAGAATATTAAATTATTGATTATTTAATTAAAAATATATCAACAAGGTTCGTGTAATTTAATACAAATATGAAGAATGTAGTAATATGTTTAGTTCTTTATGATATTTTGAAATTATTTATTAATTTGATATATGACAGGCTGATAGATTACTAGAAAAACGTTTTTCCACTGGTAAAGAACAATCCGGGCCTGTCCAATCCTTCGTACATATACAACTAAGAAACAGATCATGTAATTCATGGTAAATGAAAGAAATTATTTTTTACTGAAGGTAATAAATACCTATATGTAGAACCATGGTTCAAGCACACTGCACCATTTTTACAGGAATGACGAATACATTCGTTACGATGACATTCTCCTACGCCACGTCCAGTAGCTGGACTAGAACTGGTTACTGGGAAAATTGTATCCTTCGTACGTAATTCGATATCAAATATGCAACCAGAAAAACCAGTGTGTAAAGGTAAATCGTGCGGTAGCATTTCAAAATTTTTTGATTTGTGACCTCCTATAAAACACTTGGAAAATGTCAAACAATATGATCTAGAAAATAATTAAAATATAAATAAAATATATATTAGACTTTATAAAGAATAAGATGCAAACCAATGTAAAGTATAGGAGACACGTCAAGCTGAGACATAATACCAGCAGCCTGACCAGTAACATTGTATGTATCATCAACAGCAAGCCACGCATCTCTACCTGTTCTTCCAATGTGTAATGTATGTGGATTATGACTTTTCATACCTGGTGCAGTTACAGCTGATATAGAAGTTAACGGTGTTTTTGTGAAGATCCTGCGTACGCCTAGATAAATATCACTACACAAATGAATGATAATTGCACTAATAGGAGCATATGCTCCGAAACTGTTATTAAATGTAAATATTGATTTACCTGAACCGAGATCCCACGTTAACATAATATAACCACGTACATACGTTATAGAAAGATGATCTGATATTTCTTGGCGTGAGCCACTCTGTCCTAAATAAGCTATAAGAGATATTTGGTCTAAAGTATGTGGAATGAGTTTCATTTTAAGTTCCATAGTGTCTTTGATTGAATTTGAAACACCATAAGCAATATACGATGAGAAACCTGGTATCAGACTTGAAAAGGACGGACGAATTACAATAGTATCTGAAAAATATTTAATAAGAAATGGAATTATAAATTAAAATTAAATTATAATTTCGAGATATATTTCATATCACCTTCTTCACAAAAAAGTCCATGAGTTCCAAGAGGACAAATGCAAATAAAACCAGTTCCCGGTGAACTTATACAGGTTGCCCCTAGTGAACAAGGATTCTCGTCGCATATGGAACGTTCGCATAATGTTCCTGTATAACTATTGGATTACATATGTAAATTTAATGATTTGATGTTTAAACATAAAAATTATGAAAATTTATAAACTTAAACTATACTTACCCTGCAACGCAATGACAACGAATAGCACCATTGTTTTCTTCACATGCTCCGAAGTTTTGACATGGATTTGATAAGCAAAAAAATGATGTACATTCTTCAATTTGAAATGTCTCTGTAGAATCATGAATAAAATTTCTTTGGAGGCCATTTACCTTTAATTATAATAAAATCTTTAATTTATTAATATAGAACACACGCAAGTATTTAGCAATGAAAGTGTTTAAAAAAAGTGTATTTGTCGTTTTATATGAATAATAAATATAATCGTATATTTATCTATAATACCATCAATGAGTTCATGCAACCGATAAATCCCATAGCTACACGAGGAAAGTAGTGAGAAAAGGCCAATGGTATGCCACCTAAATTCAAAGTAGCACGATGTGGAAAATGTTCTCGGAATGATAACATTTGTTCACCACTTACGGCTGTAGTACCATTTACTAATAACTTAGCAGAACATTTATCACTTTTATTCATAATATAGTATTCAAATCTAAAAGAAAATACCGATACTTAGCGTTTATGTTTTTGTTTGTTTATATAAGTGTAAAAATAAATCGATAAAATTCTACCTCATATCGATTTCCGCTTCAAATCCATTATTAATGGCGGAATCAATTTCGCCAAGTAACATCGTTTCCAAACCACACGAGAATTGAAATTTCAATATACTACTTTCTAAATATATTAAAGCATAACGTTCATCGTCAAAATATACATGAAATATTATACCATTCTTAAAACGAGTTCTAAGTTTAACATAAATTCGAAGACTCATAGTATCATTATTAACGTTAATATTAATACTCTGTCTTGCGTAAGACTTTCCATTAAAAGCTGCGCTTTTAATACTTTTGCATTCTTCCTCCCGTTCTGTACAATTGCACTATAAGTGCATACGATTTTTAAGTATTACAATTATAAAATAAAACAATTCTTCTTATAACATTGAATACTTACTTCCGATACGTTGCGCGCAGATGGTATAGTGGTCCCAGTTGTACAAGAATTATCATTGCATTCACTACTAGTTGACGATTGTTCCGTCGCAATGGGAACTTGATCGTATTTTGTATGTAATGTACTATTTTCAAGATCAAGACTGACTGTAGTTTCAGTTGTATTTACAGTGGTACTTATAGTAGTGCTGTGTTGCAGAAATTGAGTTGTTGAACTCCTAGGAGTAATAACGGACGTTGGCGTTGATGTTGACGTTGATGTTGATGTTGATGTTGACGTTGATGTTGACGTTAACGTTGACGTTAATGTGGATGACAATTCTCCTTCTGCAATCGAGGAAGTAATCGGCGGTTCTACGGATTCCGTTGTAAAAATATTTTGTATTAAAGTTGTATTTCCCGACGAATAATCACTATCAAAAACAGATGCAGTTGTAGCATCAGTAAACACGCGACTAGATCTGGTTGTTGTATCGTTTGTAATATTCTTAGAATCAGTCACTTCTATCGTTGGATGATATCTGCAGAAATTAATTGTATTTACTTATTACCGTTAATTGTTTTCAAGACATATCGAAAATATTTCTTTATCCTTACCCAATAGTACTTGTTGTATACGGTAGCGTATTACTTATTTCTTTACTTGTTTGTTGATGAGCCGATGCTGATACCGATAAAAATGATTCCGTAATATTATCTTGATCAACATCTGATGTTCTTGTACTATCCGTAACGTTATGATAATTAATCGGTTCTGTTCTCGCTAGAGGAATCTCCGATGTAGAAGAAACTGTTTCTTCTTCGGTAATCCTTGTTTCTGATACAATATGAGTTTCTGAAGTATCTTTTCTAGTTGATGTATGTAAAAAATTTAATGATGTTTCCGTAAAAAACGACGCATTTTCTGTACTGGTCGTAACTATGTTTCGATCTGTTTGCGTAGGCAAGGTCGTTTCTATCGAGGGATACCATTTTGTATAATGATCGATAGTTTTTGAAACTGTCGTTGATAACGTGATCGGATGGGGATGTCGACTTGAGCTGGTAGGAGTAAATACAATGGACGTAGATGTAGGTTCCGATGAAGATACATCAGTTGATTTAATACTACTAACATTTACTTCTATCGAGTCTTTCGTTATAAACGATGTTGATGTTGATGTAGATGAGATAATGTATTCTTCGCAAATAATTCCACTATAATCGGGAGGACAAGCACAGGTATAACTATTGATTCCATCGATACAAGTACCACCATTTTCGCAATTAGCTGATTTTGATTCACAATCATCATATCTAAGTTCGCACAGTGCTCCATGATAATCAGGTACACAATAACAAACTGATTTATTGTCTTCGAGTAAACACACTGCGCCATTTTGACAAAGATTTTGATCACACGGTAAAATAACTTTGTCGCAATCTTTGCCAGTAAAACCTACGAAAAATATATAATGCTTTAACGTAAATCTTTGTGGAAAAGAAATTTATTTAAATTCCTAAAAAAAGAATTACCGAATAAACAAGCACACGTATAAGTAGCTGGAACATTTATACAAAGTCCACCATTTTTGCACGGTGAAGTAACACATTCATCGATATCTTCGTCGCATAATTGGCCAGTCCATCCTATAAAAAAAGATAAAGTAAAGAAAACATTATTAATATATAAATAAATTGTATATACCGTGAACATTCACCTGTGGGACATCGACAAAAGAAAGAAAATCCTGGTCCTTCGATACACTCTCCGAAATTTTTACAAATCGTATCGTTACAAACCGAAGCATCAATTTCACAATAATCACCTAATAATAAAGAATTATCATTCGCCGTTTCATTGATTTTAATAAAAATTATTTTATTTGTGATAAATCTTTTACCTGAATATCCATCAGGACATTGACATATAAATCCATCATAATCGAGACAGGTACCATTGTTGAGACAAGGTTGATTCGCGCATTCACTATACTTTTGCTCGCAATTTATTCCTATAAATATTGTATATGAAAATATTTTGTAATAAATACATCTAATTAAATAAAGATAATTCATTAAAATATATACCTATAAAGCCTTCGGAACAAGTACAATTGTAAGACGCTACGGCATCCGTACATATTCCACCATTGAGACAAGGATTTGACCAACAATCGTCCCAATTAATTTCACAATTAATTCCAGTATATCCATCGATACAATAACACGAATAAGAGCTACTAATTATAATATAAAAACAAAGATAATTAATATAATAAAAGATGTGACGATGTGTGATATTAATTAAAAATTCTGTTCATTTCTTATTCTATACTTATTAGATTTGTTCGATATTACAATATATGCGATTTTTAATAGATTATTTTATTGAAATATTTTTTAAAATGTTATAATTTATTAAAACAAAAAGTACCTATTATCGTTATCCAAACAAATTCCGTACATACAAGGATCAATGCTGCAATTTGATTGTATCAACGATTCGCCGATTACCGGTGTTGTCATACAAGTTGTTAGAATAAATATGATCCCATAAAAATAATTAGATACTTTCGTAACATATATCCACCTGTAAAACAATGTCAAATTAATTCGATCGATGACCTTTATTTATATGTGCATGCTGATTCTTTTACTTTTTTCAAATTACCTTCCCATATCTATCAAGTGGTTTGATGAAAGGAAGATTGCTTCAAAAATGATTTGTTTATGATGCTCTTGGCACAAATGTAAATTCTATACTAAATGTATATTTAGACATTGATACATCCGAATGACTTGGTGCCGTTGACCGGCTACCTACGGTAGTCTTAGCAACAGTGAAACTACACAAGGTGTTCGACTTATCGCTTACGCCTGCGTAAGGATTATCGTATCAATATATAATTATTTTTTATAGGACGATTACTAATTTATAATCAATTATAATTAACGAACTAAAGAGACTATGAAATGAATAAAAATTCTTTCTTCCTTTCATTCATACAAAGAATCAATTTATTTAATTCAGGACTATCGTTCATTTGTATATTTATTTTCATTTTGATCGAAATCGAACACAATTATGTGCGCATTCTAAGTATACATTTATATTTTATAAATGTTTAATATAATTTAACGATTGAAATAAAACGAAACTGGATCCAATATTTGAATTAAAATTGCATTAATTGTTTTCATATTAATATGTATTTAGATTTTTTAATAAACTTTCTCGCGCGTATGACTTTATAATGAACACCATTATATATCATACTTATTGTTTAATATTATTTTTCAACATAGGTTTTTTATTCTTATTGTATCCTTAAAAGAGATGCAGCAGTTCAGATATAAATACGATATATACGAGATATACAAATAGATATATTATATAAGTATGCAATGTTGTTGTATGTATAGTGCACAAGTATATGCACAGATGAGACGTTTATATCTTCAGGTAAGATCTGCAACTCCGAACTGTTCTCCTATTTTCTTCGCAATCTCTTTCTCTCTAAAAATTAATATCATGAGTGTAATGGAACCGGAGAAAACAGAGATCATTTTGAAAAATCATTTAAAAAGACATGAATTATTGTCCGTTGGATCACAAGCCTGGACTGTCGGTTATTCAACTTTCGATGGCCGTGGACTTTTCGCAAAACGTGATATCGAAGCAGGAGAATTGATATTTGTGGATTATGCTCTTTTATTATCACCGCGAAATTCCGAAAAACATTTACCATTATGCGTATCTTGTTACAAAGACAAATGTCCTCTTTTTTCGTGCGATCGTGGATGCGGTCTTCCTGTATGCTCTCAAACATGCGAAGATTCAAAGATACACGTGGAAGGCGAGTGTGAATATTTGAGAAAATTAAAACCAACTTGTGGTTCAAATTGGTCTATGGGTTTATTGCGTGGACTTTTGGCAGTACGAGCAATTACACTTGATGATGAACAACGCGATGTTTTGGCTGCACTCCAATGTCATCAGAACTTGAAGAGTGATCGTGAGGTATGCGTATAAATGCAATAAATTTATCTTGAAAGACAATTCTTCAATGGAATTAAAATTATTCTCATTCATTTATATTTATTTTCATAATTTAATAAATGCAAAATAAATAGAAATAAAATAGTGAAATTTACTGTAAAAAAAAATATCTTCTTTTCTCGTATACATTCGATAACTGTTGAAATTTCTGTTTTTTAAAAAAATATAAAAAGACATTTTGTTTTCAAAGGTCACATTACTTCGGAACAACGTTAAAAATGCTCCAGAACCTAAAGAAATTGATCTCATGATGTTGGTCAGTGGAATTTTTAATACAAATTCATTCGAAACTTTTGTCGTGCAAGATAAAGATCATCATACGAGTTTGCGTGGGCTTTATCCTATGGGAGCATTAATAAATCATGCTTGTGTACCTAACACAAGGCACCATTACGATTCACAGCAACGACTTTATGTCATAGCTGTCCGTCCCATTTCCGCAGGGGAAGAAATTACGATGACTTATATTGATCTTTTGTGGGATACCATTTTAAGAAGACAAGTTCTAAGTATTACTAAGAATTTTTCTTGCAGATGTAAACGATGCAGCGATCCTACGGTAAATATATTATTGAAATATCGTTCGTATAATAAATAAATACATATAAAAATTATTTATATATTTTCTTTTTTTATACCTTCAGGAATGTGGATCATTATTAGGTGCATTATATTGTGCAGCTGAAAATTGTTCCGGTATTTTATTACCTCGTGATCCTCTTAATAATGAATCTGTTTGGACTTGTAATAAATGCCAAATTGACATTAAATCAAGACAAGTTAGTTTATTCTTTTAATAATTACCTTTTTATTATGGTTCAGAAATAATATGCGATCGTTCTCATTTATTAATGTTATTTCAACCCTTTCTTTTATATCTATTCTAGATTAATTCGATACGTTCTGGTTTATCATCGATATTACATAAATATATATCGAAACCTCCCCGAAAATTATTAAAATGCTTACAGACAGAACTTTCGATCTTAATTCCACCATCTAATTATCTGATAGCAGATATAAAGTATACTATCATTTCTTATTTCGGTAAAATTGAGGATCTTCAATGGGCAGGTATAGTGTGGCATCCTAAGTATGATATTATATATATATATATATATATATATATATATGTTACCTGAATAATCAAGCTATATAATTTAATAAAACTTAAATATCTTTTATTTCTTCAATATGAAAAACTTTTAAAATACTTATATTCATTTAGATTTATCAGATGATGAATTAGCAATTAAAGCTTCCTTCTGCGAAGACTTGTTATCAATTTTAAATACCTTGGGCTCTGGACAATGTAGAAGAAGAGGTAAGTAATAAAACATAACATAAAATAATATCTTTCAAAATTAAACAAAAGAGATAAATTTATATAATTTTTTTTTTTTAATTTGAGGCTTAATTCTCTATGAATTGTACTGTACCATCAAAGAACAATTACGGCGGCTTCAAGGAAAAAGCAATTTTAAAGAAGAAAGCTTGATACTTCTGAAAAAGGTATAACAATTCAGCATATTAAAATTTGCATTTGCATAAAGTTAGCTAATTGAAGTTCTTTTTATTAGATGAACATCAAAGATAATGAATCACTTTTAAATGAAGTAATTAATATTTTTCAAAATGACACTGTGGCATCAACTTTCCTGAATGGCAATTTATGATATTGGTATATTGAAAAATGCATTGCTTCAAACAATTAGAAACTTGAAACGATCCACGATTCTTTTTGTAAAGCAATTCTGCTTTTAATGGCATATTATGCTCTGACTGAAACAAATAGAAAAGACATTATTTGTTATCTTATTATACATATATATTGTTAAATTAAATAAGAAAATATATTACTTTAATTCTTTAATATACGATACATGAGTGATCTTATTATTTTATCGAATTAAACAAATAGCTAAAGTATTCTTCCCATATTCATGGAATAATATATACATATATTTTCTTTTGTGCTACCAATTCAATTTTTTTACACATAATTATATATGTTACAGCAGGCTATGGAGCAAATAGTGATTTTCCAAATTATAATTTTAGTAATAGTTAGACAATTTTTCTTTATATTAATATGCTTTTATCAGCCTATTTGAAAGAAGTACATTGCCATTTTTTTGTTTCATAAAACTCATTTTCTATCTAGTTTTCTATATCATCTGTTTGTTTAGGAAATTTGTTTATTTCAGGCTTATTGCTTAAGACCTATTATACAATGCTTATTAATACTTAAACAACCGAGCGTGCTACGTTTGATCGTACACTGTCGTCCGTGTGTTTTTTGCAAATAATGTAAATTAGTATTCGCTATTTGAAAGCTATAGAACATATAAAAATGATTTTAATAGATGCTAACAATTTTATTTTGCATGTAGTTTATACAAAAATCGTATATACATATTTATTTCTTTTTTTTTAAATTTCAATAGATAGTTATAACTTTATTCCTTAACTTTAATTGAATTTATTTACCAAATTTTATAAAAAAAAAATTGTATTTTATAAAACCAGAAAAAGTATCCAATTAATTGTAAGTAATTACAGGTCAAAACTGATTATTAATAAAAGAAAAACTGAATTAGAAAAAAATGAAAGATCTCTCAGGTCGATCGGTCAGTGACTTGCTTTAAAATGAGGAGATTTTCTCATTCGGTTGGCTAAGTATTAATACTAAGTCCAAGTAATAAACAACAATCGTACATTTATATATATTTGCACGTGTCACATGAAAAATATAAGTGATACAATTTTACAATAAAAATTATTCACAGCAAACATTAGAGTGTTTTAAATTGCTTGCTGCAGCAAACACTTTGCTGTTTCATACAAAGTTGTACATGGATTTAAAGCATCTATATCATATTCTACATCATCATTATTTGCATTTTGTAATCTGCAAAAGAAAACATATTAACATAATAAAAAAATACAATAGTAAAGTATTTTATAATTCATAAATATACTTACCTATATACTAGATCATCCATAGATGCCAACATATTATTACGCAAGAATTCGTTTCTTGATAATGCTGTATGAACAAATGCAACCTTATCCAAGAATAAATCAGTATGATCTATTTACAGAATAAGAAAATAGTATAAGTAATCAATGAACAAAAATACATTATTCACACGAGTTTAAAGTTCTTTATTTAACTTACCTTCCTTCCCATATTTTTGAGATAGTGTATTAATAGTATCTTCGCCTGCATACTTAAAAGATATACCAATTCTGTGAAAAATTGCATTACACTGCCAACGATTTTTGGCATTTTGTTGTCCAGAAGATAAAGGTCGACGTGGTTGCATTTCTTTTACAAAACTTTCCCAATCAACGCCTAAAGCATCGCCTAAACCTTTACCACTTGTTTTAATATCCTCTTCCAATTCACCATCAGATATTTCTTCAAAGACCATAGATTCCATATTTTCATCAACCATATTTCTGTATAATTCATTTGTACAATTAATAATAATTCATTAAATTATAAGCTCGAATCAAATTTTAGCGAACTTGTTTTATTACCTAAATGTCATAGTAACAGAACTATCTTTTCCTTTCACATTGAATACGGTATCTTCTATAGATTCTTTAGGTGATGGTTGAGCTGTTTCTTGAATGACAGGTTGTTGTTCTTTCTGTGTAATATCAGGTGTTTTCTTAGGTAATCGTAATTTGTTTGATTCAGCATCCTGAAAACATGTTTTTTTCATGAAAATAATACATGAATTTATTATACTTTAGATATTATTATTTATATAAATTAAAGTAAACTATATTTTACCGTAACTTCTTCCTCCATATTAAGAATATCATCAGGATCATCACTGATATCACTAAGATCACTTTCTGTATGTAGAGTTGGTAAAGATTCTTCAATACAAGATCTTTTCGGTTCAGGTATATGAGTTTCCTTCACCTCAGATTTCTCCCTTGGCATATTTTTTTTCTGATATATTTCTACCGATTTTTCGCGATTTGTATGTAACCTACCTTCAGCAAGCTCCATTAATTTTTTATTAATTGGTTCTTCTTTCATACTACCATAAATAGCTGCTTGTTTAGAAGCATGAACTGAACATTCTTCCCTGACTTCTGGATTCACATATGGACGTCTTTTACTGTGTAATATAATCAAAGATAAAAAAATATAAAATATATAATTATTAATAATTCTAAATAGACATATATATGAAATATTATAATACTTGTGCGATGTTGATTCTCCTAATTCAACTTCTTTAGATCGTTCATTTCTGTAGTGACCCCGAATATGTATAGGTTGATTATCCCATTTTCGATTTTCATTAGCTTTCCAATCAGATAAAGAATTATCATATCTTGCAGCCCACTCATCGTCATGAGCCTCCGAACGTGGAAGACTATCTCTGCTACCCCAGAGTGCTCTTGCTCGCCACTCTCTCTCCTCCCAATCAACAGCTGTATAAGATCTATCTCGACCATGTTCAACTTCTCTATGATGTGCTTCCCAATCTTCATTAGGAAGAGGTTCATCTCTAATGCAAAATATATACAAAGATTAGTACTTCTTCTATTGGTTAAAGCCAATAAGAAATTAAAGTTAAACAATAAGCCACTGAAAATCACTGTGATACGGAACGTGTGTGTTGATACTATTATATAATAGAATAAAATAAATGAAAAATACCTTAATGCGCTATTACCGGGACGTAATTTATCTCCGCTATAAATTGGATGTCTATGATGATGATGATGATGACGATGATCATCGAACGAGGATCTATCGCTAGTTTGTACAACATATCTAGAATCTCTAGATCTTTCTTCGCGAACTCCTCGTCTTTCATCAAATGGACTATCGTATCTTCTACTTTCAATCAATTTTCTTCTGTCATCTTCATGTGGATGATGATCTCGATAATCTAAATGTGGATTAGGTTCTTCCTGATCCTCCCAATGATCTGCTCCAAGTCTTCCATAATTTCTGTTAAAACTTCTTTCCATTTCAATAGCTCGGCGTGGACTAGCATCTCTCCTTTCTACTACACGATCAATTTTAGTTGGAGTAACTCTAGACTCCTTCCTATCATGTTCAGATCCATGTCCACGTTCATACCTTGTACTAAATCTTCGATGCCTATCTCTTTCGTAATGCGTAGAGTCCACTCTATCGATCAAATGATCACGTGATGCAGATAAAGCAGGTGGTATTGCTACTGCAGAGGAAGATGAAGTTGTAGAAGACGCAACTGGTGGTAATAATGATGCAGATGATGCTGCTGCAGGAGGATGTACAGTTTTTTCAAGAAGAGGCGCTTTGTCTAACGACCGTTCTCTAGGAAAGCGATCAACTCGATCCCGTGGAGAATTGGTAGCTTTGCGATTTAATGTATCTTTATCAGCTCCATTTCTATCATACCTTGCGTCAAAACGCTGAGATGAAGTTCTATCACGTTCATTAAGTGCCTTCGTTTCAGATCGTTCTCGTTCTCTGTCGCTTCTACGATCACGTGCACCAGTTTTCTCGTATGTACTTTCTTTTCCTGGAATACGTTCTTTATCTCGACCGTATCGTGAATTTTTGTCCGCTGTTAAACTTATTGATGCAGACGGAACCAAAGATGGAACATCTCTATCTCTGGCTTTGATAGTTTCCTTATCTCTATCTCGATCTCTATCTCGATCTCGATCCCTCTCACGATCCCTCTCACGTTCACGTTCACGTTCGCGATCTCTTTCACGATCTCGATCACGTTCTCTCTCACGTTCTCTTTCACGTTCACGATCTCTGTCCCTTTGTCTCTCTCGACAACGTTCCTGTGTATCATCCTTTTCTTTATCACGCTGTGGATCGTTACGTTGTGGATCACGTTGATCACGATTAAATCTTGTATGATTTCGTTCATCCCTTGTATGATCCTTATCACGGCATTCTCTATTTTTTTGTCGTGCTTTGTCATTTAAATATGATTTTTCATCAAAATCTTTAATAACATTTTTACGATGTGCCTCATCTTGACCAGAAGATTGTCTTGGTTTTCCTTGTTCAGGTTTCCTAATATCTTCTCTATCCTTAGTTTTATCATTCTTATGATTCTCTCGATCCTTCTTCTCCACGTCTCTTGATCTGCTCGAAGATGAAAGTCTTTCTTGATTTCTTAATGGAGTTACTTCCCGTTTTGATCTCGTTGGTTTTTCAGGTGTACGACTACGTCGTGATTTTGCGGATACAATCTCTTTATTATACTGATGCTTCGATCTGTCAGCTATAGACGGAGTTCTTGATCTCACATCTTTTTCCTTACATTTTGCTTTCAATCTATCATCAGTTTTCATTTTTTCATCGACTGCCCGATTTTTCTCTTTGTCTTGTTCCTTCAATTTTTCAAAGGATTTAGTTTTCACATTTTCTTTAGATGATACGTCATCCGTATCTCTTAATTTTTTATAATGTCTATCGTCCTTCTCTGATTCTCTACCTTTTATTGTTTTAGGCGAATCACTTCTATTTCTTTCTCTTGCTTTATTAGAAGGTAAATGATGAGCTACTGAAACTGATGATCCCAATAACATAGGAGGTGTTGATGCAACTGCTGATGCAGATACCTGTACCGTGGGAGATCTAACCCGACCACCAGTCGAATGTTTTCTCGAAGTGGAAGAAGTTGGTGCACACTTCTTATTTGTTCTTACAGAAATATCTTTTTTGACAGAACCTGCATCAATTTTACGTTTTTTCTTGGCAACGGGTTTTTCATTTTTTGTTCCAAGCCTTTTTATCTTCAGCCTACATTAATTTAAAAGATTTCTATGTTATTTCATTAAATTGTTATGTTAAATTTCTATGTTATTTAATTTAAAATAATCTAAAAATTATTGATATACATACATATAATGGATTGTCTAAAAAGTTCGTACCAAACACGAATGTTTTGAACAACCCAATGTATATATATATATTTTTTTACTTAAAATTATTTGACAAAATCCAAACAATTAAAGACATACTTTCTTCTCCTTTCTTTTTCTTCATCATAGTCTGTAGAAGCACTATGGTGTCGCTTCAATTTCATTTTTTTAACTTTTTTCCGCGAATCTGATGTTGAACTCGAGGAAGAATCTTCGCTGCTGGAACTGCTACTACTGCTAGATGTACTGGAGGTATGTGAACTTGAGGATGAACTCATTGCTTTTTTTTTCTGTCTGACTCTTTCCTTGCCATGAACTTCTTTATCTTTCTTCATTTGTATTTCTAATTCTCGTTGCAGAAGCTGCCTACGCCTTTCTAACACTTTCTCGTCTTCGTATTCTAGATCTGTTTGATTCCACTCCTCTAAATTCAAATCAGGACTATGCGATGGTTTCTTAACAATTTTAGAAGTTAGTCGTTTAAATGGGTCCTCAACAAGCTAGAAAAATAAAAACAATGATTAACAATAGTGTACAATAAAATCTATGTGATAATGCAATTTCATACGTGTACTCACCCCTGTTGTATTTGTAATTGCATTATCCTTCTTCGCACGCTTGGATGGACTTATCAGTGTGTGAGTGTTTGCATACCTATTCATGAAGCGAAAGAAAAAGAAATTATATTTGTTCTATGTTGTTAAGTTGATTTTCCATTTGAAGTTATAAATGGTTTTATTATTATTATTATTTATTTTATTTTTTTTTTTTTTTTAACGACGTAGAAGAGATAGAAGCTGCAAGAGATATCTAATAACAACAATGTGCAGCACCTTGATTGTTGCACACCGGTATAGATTTTGATATCTTCTTCCTTCATAGAGAATACATGTAAACGTGTACTTGCTTGCAATTTTTCCCGTATGAACAGCTGCCATTCAATGCCCAATTCCTGCAGTAATCTGATGTATTTTGACCTATTGCTGTGACTGCTGGTTTGGTCCCCAATCTTTCGAACACACTGGGTCGACGAGAGTCAGTATTACATTTCGTAGGGTCAACTGTTATCTTCCTTATGTTTGATTTTGACATATTATCACCATAAAACAATTATGTTTTCACAATGGAAGCACATAACTGCAATATGCAAATGTCCATTTGCTATGGAATCGCCGTGAATAGACACCCTACATGCAAAGAACAAGCACAATTGTCAGATTATCTACACTAACTTTTAAACCATTCGTAATTGTTATAAATGAAAAAAAAAAAAACAATTTAAAAAAAGAAAAAAAGAAAACAAAGAAAATTAAACAGCGTAACCAAGTTCTTTATCGAAATTATAATGCATACAAATTGTTTAAAATATTTTATTTTCGAGATAAATCGGACAACAATAAATTAAAAACTCGGTACATCCAAAATTCAGTCAAGAATAATTAAAGAAATGTCACTATTCATGAGTACCACCTTTAGAATTTCAATTGTAACAATACATTGGGGAACTTTTATTAGTAACTTTTATATATATATAGCCAACATTTTTTTTTTATGAATAATTTATAATAACTTATAAAAGTGAGATGAAAATGTACAGATAATTTGATAATAATTTTTACTACATATATTATACTGATAGTATATTTTTTAGTATGTCCTACTGGACATCCATCATAATGATTTATTTTTCAGAGATTCTTAATAATTTAAAAAAATAATATTTCAATTCTTTGTTCAAATATCTCACTTGTTTAATTGTTGTAATTTTTTTGTATTTCTTTTCTTTTGTAATATAAACACAACAACTGTTTACAACAGTTCTACGCGATCTAGTAAATTATTTTTAGCTTTCTATTTCAATCATATAAAACTGCGAAGTTTATGGTGAAAAAGATCATATAATTTATAATTAAACTAACGTATTTTATCGTAATTAAAAAAAAAAAAAAAGTAATAAAAAGCACAACATCGCATTAAGACATAAAATTGAGAATGGCTCACAATGGTAAGAGTTCATTTGAAAATAAATAACAAATTGACAATTTGATCACTAATTAATTTTAGGTTATATTGTAAAGTATATTTTATAGAAGAAGACAGCATTGAAATGGATCAACAAAATGATAATGATGCAGAGACTGAAGACGCAGAGAAGAGTCTCATTATAGATCCTGATAGTGAAGTGTGTATACTTAAATAAATATTAAAACAAAACAAAACAAAAAACACAAAATACACACATACATAATAATATATATTATTTTGATTATATTACAGGAATTGGACTTCAATCATTCAAGACTTACAAAATTAGAAAATTTGGAACCATTAACCAAAGCACGAAAGTTATGCTTTACTTGGAATTTAATTAAAAAAATAGAAAATCTCGATACTCTCTCCAGTTTGATTGAATTACAACTTAGAGATAATCAAATTACTATAATAGAAAATCTTGATGCCCTTGTGAGTCTTGAGTAAGTTGATTTTAATATATCATATTTCTATGAGAAAGTATCCCTTTGTTTTCATCTTTTTATTTTAAGTTGACATTTGAATTTATTATTATTACACTTTTTCAGAATTTTAGATCTTTCTTTTAATCGTATAAAAAAAATTGAAGGATTAAATAATTTATTAAATTTACGTAGTTTATATTTATCGTCCAATAAAATTGTATCTATTGAAAATCTTTCATATTTAAAAAATCTTGAGACCTTGGAATTAGGTGACAATAAAATACGAGAAATAGTTAATTTAGACGATTTGACAAATTTAACAAATTTGTATCTCGGGAAAAACAAAATTACTAAAATACAAAATCTAGAAAGCTTGCAAAATCTCCAATTGCTTAGTTTGCAAAGTAATCGTATAACAAAAATTGAAAATTTAGAAGAATTAACAAAATTGGATGAATTGTATTTATCTGAAAATGGAATTACATGTATAGAAGGTTTAGAAAATTGTTCAAAGTTGACAACTTTAGATTTGGGTAATAATAAAATTAAAAAAATAGAAAATATTCAACATCTTCAAGATTTGGAAGATTTCTGGGTAAGAATCAATAATATAGATCATATTTTTTTAGACGATCGATTTGTTTCTTATTTTTAATTTTAATTTATAGATGAATAACAATGAGATTGAAGACTGGATAACCGTGGAGAGCTTAGTAGTTAACAAAAGTATAAAAACTGTGTATTTGGAGAGAAATCCTGTTTCAAAGGATCCAAATTATAGACGAAAAATTAAATTATTATTGCCTTGGCTCGTACAATTAGATGCAACACTTTGTAGATAAAAAGTGTAAATGTCAAGCGCGTTATAAAAGAAAAATAACCAAAAAAAAAAAAAAAAAAAAAAAAAGATAAATGGCATTAATATCTAAAATTATCTGTTTACAATCTTGCACTTCTTGTTTTAATATTTTGATAATTAATCACCAATAAAAGAGAATATAATATAAATGTGATATTATTAAATAATATAATAATATTCATATCAGTAAGTTAAGCTTTATATTAAATCTTATCATTAATAATTTTATTTTGTTTTAATTAATATATACTCGTAAGCTTTCATATATTTTTATGAGTAGTCTCATAAAATGATTTCATAAATATATCTAAATGAGTAAAAATATGTAAACACTTATATAAATGCACTTTTTTATTTGATGTTTAAAATATATTCTTTTATTGTTTGTTTTCTTAGGTATACGTAACATTGAAATGTAATCAATAATGATTGTATTATTTTTATGAAGTATAATGATATTAAAAATAAATTATTGCTGTCTGTTCATTTTGATTAAATATTTATTTTGTTGTTATAATGCCTGTTAATCCT
Organism: Polistes dominula; assembly: GCF_049000335.1. Lineage (NCBI taxonomy): Eukaryota > Metazoa > Arthropoda > Insecta > Hymenoptera > Vespidae > Polistes > Polistes dominula. The sequence goes on from NW_028300963.1 coordinate 1,665,358, forward strand.
TCTTTATAATTAAATTTATAAGATTTAAATGAAATTAAACTGATGCAATGTATTGTAAGTGTAAATATGAAGTATGTATTGATTTTTCAAAACTACAACACACACCCATGTGTTAAGCATAATGTGTAGTTTTCACTAAAATAATTTAAATGTTATATATTTATGGTTATATTATTTAATATAAGATTACTGTTAAATGATTACCTTGTTGAATGGTTAAATATGAAGTACGTTATAAAATTCGTAAATATGGAACTTTTCAAGTGATGTAACTCTAATCACGTGTTTCGATTATTACACTAATGAGCGTCATTGCAATTTAAAATAATCATTAATTTTAATATATATTAAATTTAGAAAAATATATATTTTATTAAATATTATAAATGAAGTTAAACAAACTTATTTAATAATGCAAATTTAATGAAACATTCAACATATGCTTGAACATATAATAACGATAAAACTTTCACATCTTAATAGACTAATTATTTATACATTATATTTCTGTAAATGTATAAATTACTTTTTTTATTTAAAAAATCGGTAATTAATATTTTTACTGATATTAATCCGATTTATTAATGTTTGTACTTATGTAGCGAAAGTTAAATCAATGATAAAGCTCAAATGCTATTGGTTAAAATTATTTATTAAGAAACGTTGATTGGTCTATTTACTTTTGGAAAGAAGTAGAGAAGATAGAGTTAGTAGGGGTATATATGAATCGTATATGACGTCACCATCAGCATCCGTGGTCGGCCATTTTGTGAGTGTGTGCTCGATTAGAATATTTGTATTAAGAAGCTTTTGCAGTCAAACCGAATGATTTAGTTTATAGATAAGCTTATTTAGCGTAATATTATATGTGCTAAAAGTGTATTATATTTTTCGGATATTGGATAGATTTATAAAATGGAGGAAAAGGCTTCACAGAAGGAGTTGGATCAGTGGATAGAACAATTAAATGATTGCAAACAACTGACAGAAAGCCAAGTGAAAACTCTATGCGACAAGGTACTTAGTAAAAAACCGCAAAAAAGCCGGTTCATTTTTTTTACAATTTTGGAATTTTATATATTTGTTTATTATATTTTATGTATAAAAATCATTAAATGTTTGAAATCGGAAACGATCAGTAAAAAAGTTACTGCACATTGCTTTACTATGATATATAACAAAGATATATCATACAATTATGAGAGATCAATTGCTTTTTTATATTTTCAAATAGAGTAATTGTACTTGACCTTTTAACATCTCATCAAAATAATTTGTTGTCTTTACAATTATTATTCTTTGACAAATTGAATAGTCAAGTTTAAGATCTTTTACTATGGAATTAAGTTTATAATAACTTCTAATATTTTGTTTTTATGCTTTTAAATATAATTATACCTTTTGCAATGAATAATGATAAATTATATAAATTATAGATATATCGTTGAACTACAAGACTACATAATTGGTTTTCTACATTTCAGAAATAATATCAATAATTTATAATAAAATTCATCTGTTGTTTTGGATAATACGAAAAATTTCAATATTATAAAATATAGAAAAATTAACAAATATTTAAATATATATAATAATATAAAAATATTCCAATTATCATAATATGTTTTAATTGAATTAACAAAATGAAATTGAAATTTATTAATTAAAATAGATTTATGAATCAACTTCATTATCTATGAATCGTCTTGTTTATCTATATGTTGTAAGTGTACTAAAATATTATTTCTGTTTATATTTAGGCAAAAGAGATATTAGCTAAAGAATCAAATGTACAAGAAGTAAAATGTCCAGTAACTGTGTGTGGCGATGTACATGGTCAGTTTCATGACTTAATGGAATTATTTAGAATAGGAGGCAAATCTCCAGACACAAATTACTTATTTATGGGTGATTATGTTGATCGTGGATATTACTCCGTTGAAACAGTTACTTTGCTTGTTGCTTTAAAGGTATAGGAGTATAAAGTTTATCTAATATTTATAATATCTTATCAAATTTACTCAAAATATAATATTATTTCTATAGGTAAGATATCGTGAAAGAATAACAATTTTACGAGGTAATCACGAGTCCAGACAAATCACACAAGTATATGGATTTTATGATGAGTGTTTACGCAAATATGGCAATGCCAATGTATGGAAATTCTTTACTGACTTATTTGATTATTTACCACTGACTGCACTGGTTGATGGTCAAATATTTTGTTTACATGGTGGATTATCACCTTCAATTGATACCTTAGATCATATAAGAGCTTTAGATCGTCTACAAGAAGTTCCCCACGAAGTATGTATAATATTTTTCAGTTAATAATTCTTCAATTGCAATATGACAAGTTATATATAAATAATTTTTCATTGTATTATTTGTAGGGTCCTATGTGTGATTTGTTATGGTCAGATCCTGATGATAGAGGAGGTTGGGGTATTTCCCCTAGAGGAGCTGGATATACCTTCGGTCAAGATATATCAGAAACATTTAATCATTCGAATGGTCTTACATTGGTATCAAGAGCTCATCAATTGGTTATGGAAGGATATAATTGGTAAATATACTTACCAATATAATTGACTCAATTTTTAATATTATTTGTAAATTAATAATTGATGAATTATATTTTCTTTTAATGAAATATTATGCATTTAAAATTTCAGGTGTCACGATCGTAATGTTGTAACTATCTTCTCTGCTCCTAATTATTGCTACCGTTGTGGTAATCAAGCCGCGATTATGGAACTAGATGATGCTTTAAAATATTCATTGTAAGTATCACATTTGAATATAATGTTTAAGAATAAATGTTAATAGGTTTCTCAAATTTATCATCGGTGTTTTTCGTATTTTAGCCTTCAGTTTGACCCAGCACCAAGGCGTGGAGAACCACATGTCACTAGGCGGACACCAGACTACTTCCTTTAAAGAGTTCAGTTTTAAGGAAGTAGTTGCCAAGGTAGGGGAAAGAATATCTGATTTTATAGAGATGCCATCGAACATAATTTATGATACAACATCAGAGTATCAGTATATAATTTGTTCTTACTTTGTGGTGTCTCTTCAAAAGATATAATATATGCTTGTTCAATGCGAGCAAGTTCCATGCCACATATAGACACAACATTCATTGTACACATAAGGAATACAATAATGTATACACATACCAAGTAAATTCACCTGCAACATTGAGTTTTTTCAACCATCATTATACTGCTTGTATTTTTATTATCGAGAAATATAAAGTAAACTGAACCATAATAGGTAGTGCGAACAAAATACGTATGTTTGATATTGCTTTGAAACCTTCAATGAGTATTAATTTACTACAAACTGTTTGTATGAGCAATATGTTCAATAAGCATAAATTTAGATAACAATATCACTTAAGGTTTCAAAGAATAAACTCAAATGATCATAGTTTTTAATTAAGAGAATATCACATAATTGATTGTATACATGGAGCTTAGAATGTTCCATTGAAAATAAAAAATAAATGAATAATAAACGGGGATTGGTGCAACAGTGATTTGACATATTAATATTGTGCCATGCAGTACTTTACAACATTGTTTCTATTATTTTATTTCTATAATTTTTCTCCTAATAATCAGCATATAAAAACATTAATATAAAGCTTTCATTTTTTTCAAACTCGATTATTTATTTGTATATTTGTATACCTGTATACTTTGTATAAAGCATATTTATATTTGGAATATATCCAATCTTTTTTTCTTTTATCAAATATTTTCGATTTATTAAACCTGGAATTTGTTGAGTTTTAAAGTGTTTTAGAATTTTAATTTACATGAATACAATGATAGAAAACGTTTCTAAGGACGCAATAAAATTTGGTACTTTTGCATCAATCCTGTATCGTATTTCTAAGTGAAACACGCACTTCATACTGAATAAATTCATACATTCAAAAAGTTAAATTGAAAGTTAATCAATAATCGCTTGTGAAAAAAAAAAAAACTGACAACATTTTTACTAATTAATAGGTATAACATGATGCTTCTGGTTAATAAAAATGTGTATTGCAAGCCAAGCCAACCTAATGTGTTGTGTCGAATTATTCATATTCGTCGATAACGAAGGCATTGTATACACGAACCTGTAAAACACACACAGATGTATTCATAGGAGTAAGCATGCAATTTGAGTAAATGAATAATAAAACCATATAGTAGCGGTGATGAGGTGAACATGAAATATAGATGCACATTATAGTAATTTACTAAGACTGTAAATCTAAAATGTACCACAGAAAATATAATCTGTAGATGCCTCGATCCTTTCTGCATAATGCAGGCTGAGCATTTTTCTTATTTTATATTATACAATGCACTTACTTTTTTGATTATAGTAACAGAAAATAAATTTTTCCTATAGAACAGAAATTTATAATATCATAATACATCAAATGACTTTATTAAAGAATTTCATATAATAAATAATTAAAAAAAAAAAAAAAATAGATACTAGACATTGTATAGATAATTTTGTATTTGTTTAATTTATATTGTCTATTCAATTTTTTTCTATTCAGTATTCGCAGGTACAATACTGTTAAAAATAAGGGATAAAATTGAAAAGATTTATTCTGTTATACAAGTATGCTTCATTTTGCAATGTCTCAAAGGATACATATATAAATATACATACACACGCAATAACTTATAATTTTTTCTTTTTTTTTTGGTCTGACTCTGGCTCAGAGTATATATTGCCAGTTTTTACATATACGGAATTTTCTTATTGTCTTAAAGCAATGTAAATGTTAATCTTATGCTTCGAGCATATGTGCTGATCAATTGACAAGTGCACACGTACAAATATAAAAAATAAAAACTTTATACATATATATATATATAGTAGTAGAAAACACAGAGGGTAGTAATTAACTAACTTCCGCTTACAGTAATCGTCTCTATTAGAATTAAATATTTTATACAATAAAAATAATAAACTTCTATCACTATTTATATCTTTTTTTATGTTACACAATAAATATTTCAAATGCCTATCGATTGTGCGTGTACACATTGTAATTACTAATATCAGCCTGCATCATTTTTTTTGTATTTTACATATTTTAAAACTGATTTTAATAATTTAGGAAGGTTTGCAAAATCTGCACGTAAGCAGATAATATGGAACAAAGAAAAAAAAACCATGAACATATGATAATTGTCATCTCATTATGAAAAACTAGAGAAATAAAGATGTTATCATATTTACAAATTGCTTTTCTCTATTGTCTCAATATATTCTTCATTCTTATAGATTGTAAATTGGTGTAATTGTTTAATATTCAGATTAATATTTTCTTTCAGGTATATTCTTGGTGACCTCATTATATTTTTTAATTAATCTTCATATCTTTTTTTCCTTAATAAAATGTAATTTTTCATGTTAACTAATGATCATGTTTTAATTCGTCCTATATTAATTTTTGTTTCATTACAGCAAATGTTCATAATAGCTTATAATGTAAAAAGTAGTAATAGGAATTATTTAAAAAAGCATTTATATGTAGAAACAAAAATTCATAATAATGCACTTATCAAAGTTTAAAAAAGTTAAATTGTATAAGTATCATTTATACAATTTCATTTTCATTTATTGTATATGAATACTTTATAATAAAATTAATAAGTTATATCCTGTGTATGTAGTTTTTCCACTTTATTCATTTCCGTTGTTTAACTTGGATTTATTTGATATTAAAATGACTATATAAGATATTTTTAAAGCATGCTTTACAAACATACTTATTTATATTACACAGCCTATATAAAATGCATAATACAAAACATGTATAATATATATTGCATTCAATAATGAATTAATAATACGATTAATGATAACAGTCTTAGATTACACTACAGACAGTTCATATTTACATTATTATTATTATTATAAGAAAATGTATATTGATGTGTTTTATTTAATACTAATAAATATAACCAATTTGTATAATATTCAACAATATTTAATTTAGTTATTATGAATAATTCTTGTGCAGTATCTATCGTCTAATTTATTTATATGATATTGCAGTTCTATTTTAAAGATCATTTAAATGTTTTTATATATTTTAATGAAAAAATGAATTTCATTATATTTAGCTCTTTTTACATACATGAAAATATTAATTAAGAATTTTTGCAAATTATTTCCTGAGTTACTACAATCACTTGGAATGTAAAAAAATATACAATCACTAAATGCTACTATCACCAATATTATTTTCTACCCTGTTTTTCTAAACATTGCATTTATGATTTTCATCTGTTGATTATCTACATATATTTCTATTTTCCAATAAAATATTAAATATGACAGCAAATTATATATTTTAATTATAATTAAATATAAATCATAAATATAAAAATTATTTGAAATTTAATTAACACATATCAACAACATATGGAATGTTCAACAAATAATAATAATAATAAAAAAACTATTTTCATTTTCATGGTAATGTATATAATAAATATTAAATTAAATTAAATTAAACAAATACTAATTATATTTATGAGGCATATTTAAATAATGAAAATAAACATATGTTAAATATGTTACGTTATTAAAAATATAAAATAATTATTAAAATATTCATAGTACTTATGCTTCGTATATAATATCGAATTGTTATTTTAATAAATGAAAAGAATGCTAATATTTAATAGCTGCTTGCTGGAGTAACATATTTGGTAAATTTTATAATACTTTTAATATATATATCAGTATAAATTTATATATTGCATGACACCTTCTCAAGGTTCTTTCTTCTAAATATTTGATATTAATGACATTAAATATTACAGATTACAAAATACTTGATATTATATGTTCATGCAGAGAAATGAACTGATTGAATTTCAATTAAAATTGACTACTTAAGTACATGTATTATACTTGCATAAAAATTAATTTATACAACTAATTTACTAGATGGCATTTATTATTACCCCTATTGAAATGATAAAGATCTTTTAAAAAAAAAAAAAAGAACTAATCCACGAATAAATGATGTACATTATATCAAGAAAGATATATTTTTAAGCGTGTGCGTGAACTACTAATAATTTTTATAAAAACATTTATATATGTACATATAAAAACAATTGATCGCACGTACCTGATATCTGTTTGTTTTTTATAGTCATGGTTATATTGAAATAAAATCTCTAAGAATGTGAAACTCAAACAAGTGAAGAAGAAATAATATCAAATATTAGTTATAAATATTAGAACACAGTGTAGTACTTTTAAGTACAAATATATAAATGTAAAATACAATTAATTATGTGCAGCCTTTTTACCATTCATATATCCGATCCACCTTTCTGCAGTTGCAGTAAAAATTGGATCATTATCAATGGTATTAAGAAGAAGAAGCTGATTAACATGTGTGGAATGATAATCCCACCTAGCTAAATTAGGAGCTATTTTTAAAGTAAAATGACGTAAATCATATGTCGTACCTGATCCAGTATCATACAAAGTTAACATATTTTTAAGTGAGATCATTCCTTGATTAAATAATCTTGATGCCTCATTGGCATCTTTACCTGTTGCTATACTTTTTAAATCATAGAGTCCAATGAGGGAGTATATAAATCCATTAAGAATAAACGAAGGTGGAGTTGTAGGATATTCTTCGTACCAAATATATTTACCTAAAAATAAAGCTGCTACACCTCCTTTACTAGATGATAATTTAAATGGCCTTAAACCTCTCACTGCAGCTTGTAAATATTTTTCTTCTCGAGAATGATAATATGCTCGCGCCAATACTGAAATAGCATGTCCTTGACCCATACCGGAATACCTAAAATAATATATCACGTAAACATAATAACTAATATATTATGTTTACACTGTAGGAAAGTTAACATATTAAAAAGTGAATGTAAATAAAATTCTACAATATACCATCCAGGTTCCAGCGTAGCCATACCAGTAGAAACTCTTCTTCTAACTGGGTTTGCCCATCCACCAGATGTAACATTTTGATTAGCTACAAACCATTTAGCAGCATCATAAAATTGTTCCATATGTTCGCTTGTTGATAATGTAATATTATCGATCATTCCAGAACCATAAAGGGTTATTCTAATAATCTATAATATGAAAATATAAATGAAATGATTTATTCATTTATGATCAACTTGTTCACCGTAAAACGATATATAGTTTACCTTTAATTTAGATCGCGAAAGTTTCTTTTTACTTTTATCATTCAAATATAATCCTTTTTGTAAATCAACAACTAAATCTCTGGTAAAACGTTTCCATTGATGATTGTTTTGTCCAATTCCATAATATATATGATTCCTAAAGGTATGTAACATTATATTATTTGCCGTATAATGTAAGTTATACATATCTTTCTTTTCTCTAGATTGCAATGTAACCATAATACTGCCATTATCCTTAATCTTTAAATCCCATTTTAATACAAGATCTAATACATGATCCAGTTTTAAACTTATTCCAGAAGTACTCGTTTCAGGTGTTGCAAATTTCGTAACATAACTATTAACTTGTTTGTCATATATTTGAGAAATAAAAGATCCCTGAGGAACAGACCATTCCAGTTTGAGTTTATCAGAATCTTTTATCAATTTTCTGTAAGGTTCAGGTTCTGTTAAATTTTTGCTATAATGGGACAATCCAAATTGGGCAATTTGAGTTGGATAATAATATCCTTGACTTTCCCATTGTGTGGATACTGGTACACCATCACTGCCACTAACACATTTTACTCTTTCTCTGACTTCAACATTATAATTTTCAAATGTCATAAATACTCCTCGAGGATCATATTTACCCTTGGGTGTTACAATTTTCGAATAACTGTGTAACCACTCAAATCTTTCTAATCCATCGTATGTTGCCAATTTACCATAAATCTATTCATATTAGGTTAGATAAATTATTAACACTGTCAAACTATATATATATACATTATTTTAATTGATACTTACTTCAAAATATTTATGAATGAATGAAAAAGGTATGTATACTTCATCTCCTTCTTTTCGACAACCAATTGAATAATCACCATTTATAGAACAATCTATTTCTTGATATCCTGGTTCATTATTATTTACTTTTTCCTAATTTATAAATATTATTAATACAGTTATAATTAAAAATGTTTCTTTTAACAATAAAACAATTTATAATTGCAATTAATTGAAATACTTGATTAACTAACTTTATGTTGATTAAATTGATATTTCCAATCTGTTGGTCTCAAGAAGAAAGGATATCCACAATTGTTCCATGATGTTAATAAGGAACTTATAACAGCAACAATTAATATTAATAAAATCGTTTTGTAATTCATTCGCATCATCATATGTAAACTTTCAAAAAAAACCTGTGTTAAGAATGGATGAAAAAGATTTGAGTAAAAATGGACTAAATCGTATGGCTATGTATATATACACATATACAACTAATTATATTCGAACCTTTCATTGTAATGTTTTCTTTATTTCAATCAGATTTTATATGTGCATAATATTACAAACGGTTAATACGATTTTTCACATTATTATACATTCAAAGTAGTTTCGTTCACTTTAGACATTGCACTTACTTGCAAGTAAGTAGTACAATACATACATACATATATATATATATGTATCTTCTAGTTATGAAAAATTCATTAATATTAACAACGTCAAAACCAATTGAAAATAGGTCGTCAAATACGTATGTAAAAGCAATACCATTTACTAATATACATTTTGCATTATATATTTAAATATACGTGTATATACATTAATTTATCTAATTATAAAATAGGTTTGATTAAAAGATCTCGTTATATGTTGGTAGCACTGCTAGAAGACATTTCGGTCTTTTAACTTGTTCTGTCTTCTGTCAGTTCGTAAGTAATAAATCTGAAAATTGTTTATAAAGCATTTCCCTGCAAGCTATTGAATTCTTTTCAAATCAACACATTTGTTCAATATTATAGGAAAAAATGTCTAGCGAAAGAGAAAACGTTAAAACTGTGAGTATATTCATGAAGAGATTTACACACAACCTAAACTTAACATATATTTTACAGTAATATTCATTTTATAGTAACCTATAAAAAAATAAAAGAAAAAAAAACAATAACAATATTTTATTATTTGTAGTTTTTGAAATTATTAATCAAATTTTATAATATTTATTATATTTTAACAAAATATATATATATATATATACATTTTTTGCATATCTTTAGTCATTTCCTTTTTCTCATTATTTCATTTTACTTAACTGTATATTTTAATAAAAATGTTATTAATATTTAACAGTTTACTAGTCCTGAAGCTCCAGGCTATGTAGGTTTTGCAAATTTACCTAATCAAGTGCATAGAAAGTCGGTGAAAAAAGGATTTGAATTTACACTTATGGTCGTTGGAGAATCTGGCCTTGGAAAATCAACGTTAGTTAATAGTTTATTTTTAACCGATTTATATCCAGAAAGAATAATTCCTGACGCTGTTGGTAAGCATTGTTAAAATCATTCAATATGTAATTAGTTCTGTTTTGTTTTTTAATTAGTTAGCTGTAATCGACGAGTATACTCGACAAATGCAATTTTTAAAGATATCATCACAGCTAACTGATTAAATATATTTTTGTTTTATAGTTGGATTTGATAATGTTATTAATAAATGAATATTTATATTTATATATAGAGAAAACTAATCAAACTGTAAAACTTGACGCTTCCACGGTAGAAATTGAAGAAAGAGGTGTTAAACTTAGACTTACAGTTGTTGATACACCTGGTTATGGAGATGCTATTGATAATACAGATAGTTTCCGAGCCATCATTCAATATATTGATGATCAATTTGAAAGATTTTTACGCGATGAAAGTGGATTAAATAGAAGAAATATAGTCGATAATAGAATACATTGTTGTTTTTACTTTATTTCTCCATTTGGTCATGGGTAAGAATGAATTTTTTTTTATCTATTTAAATATTTTTCTAAGTGAATTTTGTTATATTAATACATTTGTGACCAGTATTGTTTAGGTTTCAGATGTTTATAATTGAATATCGCATATAATAACTCAAAATATAAAACATATTAATAAATTAAGAAATAATATTACAATTTAACAAAAAATATATGTATAAACAATTATAATTTATTTGTTTTTTTTTTTAATAGATTGAAACCTTTGGATATAGAATTTATGAAACAATTACATAATAAAGTTAATATTGTACCAGTAATTGCAAAAGCAGATGTACTTACTAAAAGAGAGGTATTACGTTTAAAGAAACGTGTAATGGAAGAAATTGAAGGTAGTGGCATTAAGATCTATCCACTGCCAGATTGTGATAGCGATGAAGATGAAGATTATAAAGAACAAGTAAGACAATTGAAAGAAGCTGTACCATTTGCAGTTTGTGGTGCAAATTCTTTACTCGAAGTTAAAGGGAAAAAAGTAAGGGGACGACTTTATCCATGGGGTGTTGTTGAAGTAGAAAATCCAGATCATTGTGATTTTATCAAATTGAGAACTATGCTTATGTAAGTAAAACGTTTTAATAAAAAAGAAAAACTATATTATTGTAATTAAATGTCATCAGCAATGATTATATGTATTATTTTAGAACACATATGCAAGATTTACAAGAAGTTACACAGGAAGTACATTATGAAAATTATCGTAGTGAAAGATTAGCTAAAGGAGCTCCGGTCCCACCAAGACGACAAACGTAAGAATATATATATAACCTGTTTGTAATAATTTATTTGTAAACTAAAAAGTATTAATATGAAAATAATGTTCTTTTTTTGTAATAGAATTGTTGAGTCGGAAAAAACTACTTCTGTATCAGAGAAAGATCGTATTTTACAAGAAAAAGAGGCTGAATTACGTCGCATGCAAGAATTATTGGCAGTAATGCAGGCACAAATGCAACAGCAACAGCCATAATGAAATAAACGTTGGACAAACTGGAGGAAGAGAGCTTCGGCTCTATAGGTGCCAAAAAAGTTTATAAAATATATGTGACATACAAGAATGTAGCTTTAAGGGACAATTTCATTTTTACAAGCTTCTATTTAGCTGATATATGCTGATATATGAGAATATTCTTTAATGCATAGTTATTTTTAATTACTGCTTGCATACAAGTATATTTAATATTTGGTAGTCTAATATATATATATATATTTTTTTTTTTGAATTAACAAGATTTAATATGTAAGATAAATAGGACAATTATTGATACATAGTGCAAAATAATTATATCTTTGATACCAATACCATTGCAAAGTTAAAAGAAAAAAATGAGAAGAAGAAAGCGACAGTTGTCATAAGTGCCTTGTAATTCTTTATTTTATTTCAAAAAGTTCTCATTTGATAACTTCCTAAAATAATATTAAACTAAAATTATGAGAAATAGGTCTCCTAACGTAAGTAATTTACGTTATGATTACAATACATTTCATGTCCATTTATCTTTTAAAGAATTACTATACGAAATAATTAAAAAAAAAAAAAAAGAAACAAAGGAGGCGGCAAATATCAAAGTATCTCATATTGTGCTAAAACCAAAAAATTCCAAACTAATATATTATATATTTGTTTAGATACTGCGAAAAGAATCTCGTATATAATTTTAAAAATATAGAATTCATGTCAATGTTGTTATATAATATACATTATAATAACATATAATTTTAAAAGACTTTAGATATGGTATAAACATTTTTTTAAAAAAGATCATTGTTCACGAATAGTATATGAGTAAAATTATACTCATTTATACTATGAGAAATATGTCTTCAAATATACAAATATTTTTCGTATTTGTATATATATATATATATTATATATGTATACTTTCCTGACATATCTAATTCAAATAGATTATGTGATATCATGTACTTGATGTGTGATTGTGCAGAATGTTTTAAAAAAAAAATTGAAAATATAAGACTGCATTTTCTTTTAACAACAAAAATATATTGTAACTTAGAAAAGATATTGTTTCTCAATATGGAAAATTATCAAAAAAAAAAAAAAAAAAAAATAGATTACAACAACATTTTGCACATATTTATCTTACAAAGGTATTATGTGAAAAGTATTAAGGATTATTCCAAATATGCATTTAATTTACTTCATTTTTATTTAACAGAATATTCAAATATAACTTAATATTTTTATAATGCAATTTAATATAGTATTTTGAGGTATATAAAATAAATAATGAAAGAATAGTTCAATTGATAAGTGGGAGTATACAGACAAGTTTTAGATAATTTAAGATGAACAGGAATATCAATTTTCCACATATTTTATACCTTGACTATTGTACTTATTTTTAAGCATTTATACGTATTTATACATTATAAACGTGTTTCATGCTTTTTTTTATGTATTATAAATATGCGCAATATATGCAAGCTTTTATATCTTTTCTATAGAAATATATAAATTGTAATTCCATTAAACATTGTTTATGATCTGTGCATGTAATAATCTATCGCAGTTGAAAATGCTGCAAATCCCATAGCACCTATTATTCCTGCTTTTACACCAGCTAGAAACAAATATAAATTTAATGTATCTATCATCATATTATTTTAATCCTTTTGATACTATCAATGACTATTGACTTAAAGTTTGTATAATTTAAACATTTTTAAATGCATTATGATATACATTGTAATATTTCATTTTTTATTTACTTCATGATCAAATTTATGTTCGTGTTATAACTAGCCTGCACAGTAGACGTTATTAACAATGCAATTATCTATGCAGTAGAAGCATACTCGTAAATGATATAGCCATTTAATCGAAAGGATTAAATATTGACAGCAAATAATAAGTTAATACCTCTTAGACCTATTAGACCACCTGTCACACCACCCGCATAAGTACCATTTTTCCAATCAGTTTTACCTCTATACTAAAATTAAAATAAAGCTTAAATAAATTTGATTGAAATGAAAAAAAAAAAAAAAACTAAATTTGAGAAAGAACTTACAGATTCTATACTACATTCAACAGCTGAAAATACTAAACCCACAGCAGCGAAATTCTTAGCATAACTAAGCGTAGTCATTTTCATTTCTCTAAATATTTCACGTGCAGTTTGTTTTTTATCTACACTTGTCATATCTGGATTTACACTTGATGTGAATAAACCTATAGCAGCTCCTAATCCATATCCTACAAATATCATACTATTATATTGTATCTTTTGTTTAAGATTTATAATAAATATAATAACAACAAAAATGTTAAATACCAAGTACACAGCTCATAATACTCTTAAAAGCACAACTTTCCATAACTCCTTCAACCATTTTTTCTTCATTAGTTTTAATTTGTACAGGTGCTACTGTTGCTGGTATAATAATATTTTCTCTATATCTTTCTCGAATTCCCATTAAATAAACAGCTATTTTATCCCATTCTTCATTACTCAAAAAGACTTGTTTATTTCCCTGCTTTAACAGGTCTGCTGAATATTTAGATTGATCCATATAGGACATAATTGTAATATATTAAAATCAAGGTTTGTTAATAATTCATTTCACAATGTAACATCCAAATTTTTGTAGAGAACTAGTCATAGGAACTAAAAAACTTTATCATTAATTTTATCAATAAAAATTTTAACGATAACTTTTGCCAAATGTAATTTCTACAGTTTAAACATATATATGTACTATTTATCACATGTATATTTATATTCCAATTATATATTTCATATAAGTTGGTTTTTTATAAATCACGTGTTGCAACCAAGTGCAACTGCATAAGCCGACTGTAGTAGTCAGTATGATATAACAACTAAAATATTTAATTGACGTGTTGTGTATAATTAAATCACGATTTCTTCGCTAGATGGCAGTATGTACGTGTATAATTAAATCACGATTTCTTCGCTAGATGGCAGTACATGCGTGTATAATTAAATCATGATTTCTTCGCTAGATGGCAGTTAGATGCTCATATTTGAAAATTAAAAAGCGCGCCAACTTTCTTTCCATTTAAAATTGTACTATTCGATTTAAATTAAGTAATTTTGCAATTTTTTCTTTAAATACATTTTCTAAATAAATTGCTTATTTACTAAAATTAATACTTATGTAAAAGACGTATTTAAAAGTAATTTAAATAAGACAATAATAAAATCACAATTTCTTACAGATATAAAAATGGAAAATGTTATTGATACATAAGATAGAAATGTTATATTTAAAAAATTATCTTATTTTTCATTTTTTATTCGTATAATCAAGCATAACGTGCGAAAAATTCTTTAAAATATTGTATATAAAAAAATGTCGCAATATAAAAGCAAAATAAGTATACAATAGATATAAGATAATTATATATAATAGATAATGTAAAAAAAATAAATATAGTTTAACTCATAACAAAGAGACATACAAATTACATGTACGTATTGTTTGATTGATTAGAATATTTTTAATAGGAATCAGTGGCATTTTTATCATATTTCCAACCATTTCAATATTTTTGTTCAATACAGACACACTTTCAAATTTAAACAATTACCGAAATATACATGATTTGTTATCAATATCATATACCTATTATTTCGATTTAATTTATCTAATAAACAAAATTTATACAATTGAGTATATCTCTATGTAACTAGATGTAATTTTACAAAATATAATTTAGTCATGGATATAAAGGAAGGATACACTTACTTCCTTCACGAATTGTCATATTGTATTATAAAAGAAAAATTAAATATATCAGTTATAATAGTTATTAAAAACTGTAATTTGTTCATTTTTGCGTATCCTTTGGTTGAAAGCAACAAAACTTATAAAACATTGTGTAATTTTTAATAACACGTAATCATTGATTCAAACAAGCACTCAAGTATTCGAGGCATTATCATCCATTCGTCCATCCATTAATCTATTTATTTATTCATCCGTATCTTATTAACTCTGGAACGATCATGCTGAAGAATAAATATGGCTGATTTGCGAGCATGAATGACTAATGTCATTTGCACAATCACTCCAGGTATTTAGTACAAAGAATAAGGAACCGCGTACTTTGAGGGACAATTTATCTTTTAAACAAGATCATTAAGCAGGTATCGATGAAGTCGGATTACCTGGCATACGATAAACACCGCTGAACAATATACTATCCTTTGTTTTATCATAAATGAAATATATAAATGGATGATTAGCATTAAAGACAGCCGGTTCAGATGGCCTGCTTGAACGGAAAGTAAATAATGCTGTTGCTGCTGCTGCTGTCGTACCCTCTTCAGTAACCTCGATTTTAGCTTTATGAACAGCATCTCCCAAATGAAGAGTTTTTTCACCTTCAGCTACGAAATTTCCTAAATCAGCCGAATTAGTTCCTACTAGATCATCAAGACCAAGTCGAGTAAAAAGAGTTAGCAAATCTAACTCTCTTTCCAATTCAAATCGTGGTAAGGAGACTTCGACTGGTCTAGGTAACATCCCATCTTTAAGAAGTATTTGTAATTCCATAGCATTAGGCTCATCGGAGAGACGATGAAGAACATTCCTGATACCTCCGTCTCCTTGAATTCGACTTGAATCATCATTTAAAGATCTGGCTGCTGCGAAAGGTGGTAGTAGAACGAACATTGAGATTTCTAAACCTTTATATGGAAGTTCAAGAATGTGTGCGCCCAATTCCTCTGAGACGACTGTTGAACAAACGAAAATGATACGTTTTACTCTTCTTTATCGGTTCATATAATAATATCAAAATATATTTTACTAACCGTGATTGAATGTTTTCTTTTGACGCATGAATGTAATTACGGAATTTTGTCTGCCAGGTGTATAGAAGATATCTTTTTTCGAATTAGCTGCATCGAAACGACTTTGCCAAAGACCTTTGAAGTAAACGGCATTAGCCAAGACAAGATCCGTACTTCCATCGATACTATGTTCTGGTAATAGGTCACGGATATGACCCTTTGTGACGTTACTGACCCAATTGTTTATGACAGTTCTTACTGCTGATGGATTGCTTTTAAAGTCGGTTTTCACTAATTCATCACTGAATAAGTCCAGCATGCATTCACGCAACTTTTTCGTATCCGTTACCCAAAGCCGGTTTGCGGACGTGTATTCGTAATTGCTTGACCCATTATTCTGAAAAGAGTTTGAGTAAAAATCATCGCTCCTCATCGAGGTCGAGGAGAGTTTCGCTCTCGTTTCACGAGAAGTCTCACCTTGAAACGAATCATTCTTACCTTTTTACTTTGCTGTAATGATTTCTCAAAAGAATAATATCTCATGACGTCGACTTTCGATAAATTATTCGGAATATGTAAAGCTTTTTTCAAGGATGCCTCCGTGTTACCACGTGCACCAAAATACGCTATTAGCAAGGCATTGTAAATGCTATCCGGACTGAGAAATATACTGTCGTCGGTTTCAATTTCGGCAGACTTTATTAATACATCTAGGGCAAATTTGTAACGACCTTGAACGAGTGCCGTTTTCGAATCTGGATTCATTTCAGTGGGATTATCGTTGTCTGTTAAACATTGTGCCGTGATACTACCGATCAACGTTAATAACAGTAATAATGACATTGCCTGAAACAAGAAATAAATATGGATTACTTTTTAAAAGTTAGTGACATCATTTCTTTTTGGATGAATAAAATGCTTCAACAGTTTGCAGCATTCGATTGCCTATAAAGAAGAATTTCATAAACGTCAAGGATACAATTCCGAAAGGCTTACACTCGCAATGTCGCATGTTTTCCTAAGTATTACGAAATCATTTTAACGCATGAGCAAGCGATGTTTTAATCCTATGCTTTTTCTTTCTCATGAAAAAAGTCGAAGAACAATAATAATATATTTATGTATGACTCGAATAGAGGTACAATTAATTAATTACATGAAATGTTCTAATTTAATTTGTATCCAATTTTTCGTCTTATCTTTCGTTAAACAGAAAGATTTCAATGCGTGGATTTAAAAGGATTCATGGGAGGCTACCTATAGAAAGTTGACAACCCGTTTCTCTGTATAAATCATTTTCTTTCAAACATTTTATCGTCTGGAGAAAGCGATATGATAATTCGTATAAATAAAAAAGACAATGACATGAAAGATTATTAAAAAAAAAAAAAAAAAAAAAAACATCTTGTTAGTCGAATGATCAATTCTACACGTGTCTCATATAATTTCTTCATCATTATAATCTGACATTGCTACATGTGATATTAGATATCTCGTATTAACGAAACAGTTTGAAATATTCATTATTTTGTCTTCTCATTGATCTTACATTATCTAAAGTCGCATAGATCAATAAGGTTATTATTTGTTCTTCAACCGAGAAGAAAAGATTTCATAAGATAAGACACTCTTCATTGGTACGAGTGAAAGCAGCAACGTGTAGTAAAACCATGACATCATGTAATTCAACTTTCTTGCTTTAAACGAACGAACAACTTATGTATGACGAGACAACAACCATTTGTGTGACGAAATTTACATCGCAACGCCTACGTTTTATTTTGAAGATGAAAATATATGTACATATGTATTATTACAACAACAACAACAACAACAACTACATAGTAGTTATTTTTCTTAAGAAACATGCGAAAAAAATCAAGAAATATCTTCCTGGTATTGTTTAGATTAACTACTGACCTAATTGTTGCTACTGCTGTTGCTGTTGCAACTGCTTCTTATCATTATTCTAACAATTAGTCTTAACAAATTTAATTGAAAAATTGAATATATATATTTTTTTATTTTTTGTATTTTTCAAGGACTGCTGTTTCTTCTTCGTTCATCGCATAAGAATTCTTTACACGAATACGTAGTCTCATTCGTAAATCGATCACGCTCGAACGAATTTAACACAAGTCACAAGTTTAAATACGTAGGAGAAAATATATATATATATATGTATTTTCTTTCTCTTTCTCTCTCTGTTAATCTTGAAATATATTCTATTTTAAGTTAGAAGCTTAAATCACACAGATTAATTGCTATATATATATATATATATATATATATATATATATATATATATATATATATTTAAAGTGAAAGGTATATAGATGTGATACATTTATATACCATTGACGAAGAAGACGTATCATTTTTATCAGTATAGATAAGTATAGTTATTTAACGAATACAAAAATTGTTTATAAAATGATCGATAAGTTTTTCTCTAATGTATTTTCTTTTATATTTTGTAAAAATAACGTAGAAAAATAGAAAGAAATGCATTGATAACATTAATGATACATAAATATTTTCGTAAAGGATTTTGCGTAATAAAAATTGGATTATCACAGGAAATACGATGTAGCTTTGCATTCAAGGTGCGGTTTTCTTATCATATGAGGTTAGGCGATAAGATTTAGTATTTTCTTATTTAAATATTATATCATTCAAATGACATATATCATGATAATAAGTTAATCTTAGTACGAGGATCGTATAATGTCAAACCTTATCGTTAATAAATGCCTATAAATACGAGAACAATGTGATTAGGTGACCGATATTTTTGGAGTTTCGAAAATGATCATGGTCATTGGATGAATAATCATTCGTTTTTTGACAGTGAACCATCACCACGTGAATAAATTCATTAACATGAAAATACTTCAGTGAAAATCAACTGACGCGTCGTTCATGTTTATAAATATGAACACTTTGTTAGGTAAGCAGCTATCGGTATCGTTCATTCATTTTATTTTATTTTATTTCATTTCATTCTGTTTAATAAATAAAACTTCATTATAAATGTAAAAAAATTAATGAAACAAAATAAAAAAATTAATGAAATACAAGATGCAATGAGAGAAGACATTTGACTTCAGTATTGGACTTACCGATTTGGAGAACATTGTTTTGTTTTTCTTGATAACGATAACTCGAATAACTTTCTTGAATTAAGTTCTATGGAAAAAAATATACAAACGTAGTGCTCTTTATTGAGTTGTAAACGGAACTAAGAGATAATGACGATTCAGACATGGGAGAGATGGTAGTTTTCTATAAACCCCACCAAGAGACTCCGATGTTCGTCATACTTGAATCGAGTATATCCTTTCGAATGATTCGTGTTTCTCTTTTTTAATCCCACTCCTTTTCTCCAACCTACTACGTCTTCTCAACGTATGTAAGTATATATACATATATATATATTTACTTACATACATGCTTACTTCCTGAACATTGGAAATGCCCAACGAAGAGTCATAATTGTTTTCTCCTCAGGAAATTCCTCAAGGAAAATGGACATTGATTCGTATTGATTTTCTCAAGCTAAAAATCGATTTCGATTTATTTGTTCTTTGTTATCACATTCTTATGTTATTCTTTGGTAACTGATTATATGGAATATTCCACTATTAGCGATTCGTTAAATCAATCAATAAAAGGAATAATTAATAATTATGGTCAACACAATGAAGGAACCGTAAATTTAACGAAAATTAATCAATTAGTCAAATTAATAAATCTGTACATATTACTTTACAGTATTCAATGATAAACTAAGTAAAACTTGAGATTGAAAACAGAATAAATCTTTCAAGTAAACAAAAAAATATCTAGCGGTCATTTATGATTTTTATTGAACCTTATTTACTTATCGTTAATAAATCTTTTAACGAATTACTCCTTATTAATGAAAAAGGGTAAGTGAATGAAATTCTTTAATTATTTCAATCTCCGTTCTACGTTCGTTTGAATTTTAATATATTTCTTAGCTAAATTATTTTTATTTTCTTTCTAATCAGCTGTTTCTTCTATCTTATCGTTCATTCAGCATCTAATTCACCTTTCTAAAGATCATGTTCTGCTAAAGGTTTCACGATTTGACCAACAATTAATCTCAAGCATATTTTACGAGACAGAATTTTTGTAAGATTATATCATTGACGTTTTAAATTTCATTCGAACGAACATTATATCATTGACATTTCAAATTTCAGTCTAACGAATAGTTATAATAGGTTCTTATTGGGATTTAATATTGCAAAAAATTGTTTACTATTTCTTTTTATATTTTTTGTCAGTCTCTTATACTCATCATTCATGAGACTGACCTTAAGTAGGGAAAGTATGCGCTTGATAATCCTTTTAAAACTTGTATTATTTATTTCTCAAATTAAACGATCAACGATG
The DNA here is from genome assembly GCF_049000335.1 of Polistes dominula. Taxonomy (NCBI): domain Eukaryota; kingdom Metazoa; phylum Arthropoda; class Insecta; order Hymenoptera; family Vespidae; genus Polistes; species Polistes dominula. The sequence continues at coordinate 1,686,597 of NW_028300963.1, forward strand.
TCTTGACTCGAGAGAAGTTGTAAGGTCAAGATCATTTAAAGAGATTAAATGAGACAATAAAAATGGCTATAACCGAGGATCGTATTTATTCGAATTGTTAATAATTTTTAAAAATAGAAATAGACGTTTGATTGGAAACGTTATATTATTTTCTTGCTGTTTCTTTTTTTTCTTTTTCTTTTTATTTGCTTGCATATTTTGGAATTTATTATGAAACGAATTTTGTATTGGTTTAGTTGAATCAATAAAAATTCAGAAAATATCGATTATATCATCGATGAGATCGTTTTATATTTGAACATACCCAAGGCATGGGAATTTCCTTCTCGACAGTACTTTCAAATTTACGATCAATGAGTTTTTTTTTTCTTCATTGAAACGTCAATACCGTAATACTTGTGTGTGTGTGTAATGATTTTTATATTATTTCGTCTCAATAGTATATTTTGCTTTTTCATCGAATGTTTTCTTTTTATACAGACGTAAGTTATATATACGATTCATCTGTTCTATTACTTTTGTTTTTTTTTTTTTTATATATAAAATCTATCCTATATAACTTGTAGTAAAAAAATAAAAAATAAAAAATAAAAAATATTATACATATATTTTTATATATCTTTGACATGTGTTTTTTTTTATTTGTTGCATAAGAACAGATGTTAACAACACAATTTTTCAATGTCCAGTTCGCGTAACAACTGTGAAGCGTGAAGTATAATAATACCGAGGGCGAAGTTTTTAATTTGAACGAGTTATTTGTTTTTTTTTTTTTTTAAGATACGATATGTACGATAGAATCAATATGATTAATTTTCATTATCGATTCAATAATGAAAATCGATTGAAAGTCAATCTTTGACGCAACTGTACCGTGATAGTATTTCTTGATAACAAGTATGTGTAAAATTCTATATCTATTTATACAGATCCATTTGAATATAAAGATTTTCAACACAATGCAATTATCATATTTTTATTGATGTTAAGCAATAATTATCTTACCCGTAATTGCACCATTGTTCTCTCTCTTGTTTTATAAATATCAAAAAAAATGTTCTTTTAAAAAAACAAAACAAAATAATAAAGTTTGTTTTTTCTAATTGTAAGACACTCGTTATAATGACAAATAAAGAACAAACATTTGACGTGCATGTAGTGCACGAACTGCAGTACTATGTAACATCGTTGCTTTATATGCTCTTGTTGATTTTTCATAAGCAAATTATACGTCATATCACGTTGATTTGATTTTCCCCTTCCTCTATTTTTATTAAAAATACTTTTACGTCTTGTTCCAATTCACTGTATGTTTTTAAATTGATTTTATATAATTGCAATATGATCCAAAGGAAATTCCCCACAAGATATTACGATAAATACGTTTGTATCGATAATGCGATTTCCAATAAGACATTTTTATATCATTCGTACAATTTATACAAAAATATTATTTAACTGATTCAAAATATTCGCGAGAGATTTAATGTATTTATTTTATTATAAATATATCACGATTTAAATATCATAGAAAGTAATGATATTTTTTTCATTAATTTTTTTTCTTTTAAAAATCATTACTCATAAATATATTTAGGATTACTTTTATTTATATAGAAATTTTATTAATCTTACGAGCATATATTATTTTAGTTGAAAGAAAATATTATTCATAAGAGTAATAATTAGGAGTTAGATAATGAGGATACATCAATGATATTATCTTTTCTTCCGCTTAATTTTAATTATATAAAAACCGCAACGGACATACTTTGACATTTGATATTTTCTTTTATAAATGATACCGTCAAATTCTTTTATGCTGCATTATTGTTTTCTCCGTCACGAATAATAATACGAATGTTTTTTAATGAAAAAAATAATACATTTTCAATGCAACGAATCTCACTTAATATTGAAATGATGTTTAAAATATTGTTTCAGTTAATTTAAAATAGTCAATTGTTTCACTGATATTCATTTTCATTCAGGATGAAATGATATATTCACTCAATATATTCAAATAAAATGTATAATTAACAATTATATAAAATACATAATACTCTGTTATAATACGTATTATTCTATTATTTGTCTTTGTTCTCTCTTTTTTACTGGTTCAAAGTACTTTCCTACTAATACCTTCTTACATTTATTTAATACTACTAGATACGTCGAGTCTATAATTATTCCAATATTACTATACTTAAAATAATAAAATTGTTTATATTAAAATCAAGAAATAGTAAGCTGCCTTTGAATACGTAAAGAAATACAATGTTTAAAAATAAATTGCATATTTTTCTCTAGTTATTACATTTACATAATTAAGGAGTTAAAATAATATCGTTAGATGCCATAGAATTTGCACGAATACCAAGCGATTCTTCGTTTTCTATATTTTCGTTTGAATTTTGAATGTTCTTATTTTTAATCCATATTTTAAACTTATTACCACTTTTAACATGTTTTATTATTGTAAATATAGCTATTATTAAAAATATCGCAGCCAAAATAACATAATAACAGCCATAGATAAAAAACTGAAACAGAAAATGAATTATTTTAAAATAAAGTATAAAAAGTAATAAAATATCTTATCATATGCAAAACAATTTTATATGTTATTAGATTAATGATATTAATATTCAATATGTATCTTCTTACTTGAGATCTGATATCCTTTCCAAGATTGCCATTAATAACTATTAACGTTAACAAACTTTGGAATAATAATGCATAAAAGATATTTGTACCAAATATTAAACCATAACTATCTTCCGATATATATTTCGCAACTTCAAAGCTATAAAATAACAAAATATCAAATATACGAATTATATAAATAATTCAAATCTAAATAAGAATTACCTTGCAACAGTGACCATAGTATGATAAATTACTCCAAATACTACGTATGCGGCATATTGTACCCAAATATTATAACTATAGGAACATAATATGATTAAAGCACCTTCCATAAATGCAAAAATTGTTACCATAATATCTCCTATCAGTGGCCAATTCAATGGTATTTTAGCAACAGTATAAACGGTCAAAGCACCTAATGAGAATTCTTATTTTATAAATAATTTTATGCATACAATAATATACTGTTATTAATTAATATCTACTATTTATAGATACTAATATAAAATTGATAATATATATATATATATATTTTTTTTTTTACCAATGACTGCATAAACGGCATCAATTGCGCCATTATAAATCTCGTCGTAAGATTTAACAGTCGTTTGCCATACGAGCTGCGCATAACTAGTTATTTGTAAATAGCCACAGGTTGATAATGCCCACCACATGGACCATTTTACGACGTCACCATGTGTATATGCATTTACAAAATGTTTCCATAATAGCGCATAAGCATGTTTTATCTTGGAAGACCTAGAGGTTACGTTTATCACCTCAGGATTATTGTTTAATTTTTTTTCAAGATTAAGCATTTGACAATTATTATCTTCAAGCGTTTTCACGTTATCCGTTGATGATGAGGATTGAATATTTTGATTGTGAATTGTTGAAGAATGAAAATAAATAGATTCTCCCACGGATGGTAAAAAAAATGTCCATAATGTGGCAAGTCCAAACGCTGAAAAAAAAAACATATATATATATATATTTTTTTTTCGTCAATCAACTTATCTATCATCGATTTATCATCTGTGATAGAAGAAGAGACATAGATTTAATCTTATTATATCGAAGTTATCAAGATATATAAAAAATAATAAAAAATATATTTAATGTGATATAAATTTCAGGTCTGCTGATATATAATATTGTTCATAATAGATTGAAATAGTTATTATTAAAATTTGTTAATATACCTGCAGCGGTGAGGTAATTCAACTGATGGTAATCTAAGATATGAAATGAAGATGTTAATTGTGCTATGATTCCACCCATACATCGTCCAACAAGGGTAGCTGCTTTTGTATGACCTGTCACTTCTTGATAATGCGCTTTATCAACTTTTGCATAGATGTACGTATAATATGCCACTTCAGAAGAAAGAAACAGGCCATAAAAGAATTCAACGACCTGAACTACTATTACAGTTTTTGCAAGTATTAGTACAAAAAATGTAATAAATCCAGAAATGGAACACAGTATAATAACAGGCTTATATCTTACAAAATCAGTTATCAAAAATATTATAACTAAAGTTAAAAAGTAACAATATGTGCTAACTGGATATATATCTTGATTTACCTGAAAGTTAATAATATATTTGTCATTAAAACTGTTTGAGAGAGTAAGTATTAATTAATAGATTTAAATTTTCATTGTATTCACAAACTTCTGTTATTGTAAAATTCTTCCATGGTCCTGTTAAGTAATCAGTTATAAATGATTCTGATGGTCTGAAGTTTGTTAACATTCCAAACATACATAGAATGAGTGATATCTTTCTCCAATGCATTGTGAAAAATATATCGTTTATTTTCTGTATTTCTTAGAATATCTAATATTAAATATTTTATTTATTTTTCTTATACCTAGAAATATATAGATTGTTTTTATATATTTAAAACAATAAAAAACACACATTTAAAGATTTATATTAATGATATAAAATACATAATAAATAATATTATATACTGTAACATATATTTCATTGGAAATATATTATTAATAATTTATAAACAAAAGTTTTAAAAGTTATGCAGAAAAATTAATAAATAAATTGTAAATTAAAAGATTATCACAAAACTTCTTATATATCGTCAAGATAAAAAGATAAACACAGATAAAATCTGATAAATTGAACAAAAACAAAACAATTTAATATAAATTATATATATTCAATATGAAATTATTATAACAGATTCGTATTAAATTACCATTTTTTAATTCAATATCAATCATTTAATTTCTTATACTACTAAGCATTATTGATACTGCATTATTTGGAAATACATTTTTAACGTAAAATATAATATTATACATTTAAAATATTACATGTCAAGAATGTTATTTCAACGAAAATTTTATTATCTCATATAAAAATGTTTTGTTATGTTACATTCATGACTAGAATATTTAATTAAGTACCAATTGAAATAAATTAACCGGTTAAATCTCTACTTCTTCACTCACTACACGTTCAACGAAGTATGGTCAACTGAACACTGTCTGATGACAGCAGGAGTTACTTTCTATTCCTATGATTATACAAAATATGTAGTTGTAGCGGTACGACCGATGGTCGCGCCATCTAAGTTACTAGAAGGCTAGGGAACCACGCTAGCAAGGTCACCAGACGAGTACAGTCTGTGCGTAGCCGTTGAGAAGTGTACAACTAAGAAAAGCAAATCGCATCCGTTAAATAAAAATCATAAAACAAATTCAGTCTAATATTATCTTTACTCTAGAGAAACCCTCTACATAGTAAGGTAAACTGTCGCCACCTAGCACATTTCAAATGGTACTCAATATGTTACTAGATTATTGTTGATACAATTTCTTTTGTATTCTTATGTATAATCTTAATAAGATTTCTTGAGAAATATAAATAAATATAAAATATCGAATAATTGTTTTAATTGTGCATCATTTAATGCAAGTATGTTGCATCGCAATAACAACAATAACAACCAATGAAAAAATGTGCTTTTCCCCCAAGATTCAAACATATGATCGGATGTGATTGGATAAAAAACAAAAACTTGACCAAATAAAATTCCAAATTGTTGACATTTCATTTTTGATCCTGCAGGAGAAATTTATAAATATGTATACCTGTCTTCTTTCTGTGTATGTATATCATACATGATATGCATAATATTTTGACCTTTAATATTCCTTAAAAACGTTGAATGTTAAATAAAATTGCGTCGAATGTTTATCATGTTTTATGAATATTGGAGATGTATCGTGCAAATGTAATTATTAATAATATTTATACAATAGTGTAATTCTCATTGTATATTTTCTTTTTATCACTTTCCTGTCAATGTTAACATATTATCTTTATTTTTTTAGCAAAATGGACAACAACAAAGAGGAAATGTTGAACCATTACACCCAAATCGGATTAATGGAAGACAACCTTCACCTATAAATGTACCAATGTCGGTTTTAGAACAGTTTAGAGAATCATGGTTAACTGCAATTATTGGATCTATTTTATTTGCAACTGGCATGTGTCTGTTGTTTTGGAATGAAGTATGAATTTGTAAATCATATTTTATATTCAAATTTCTTGTGTGTATAATGAATACCTTTACGTTGTTCTCAGGGAAGAGCAGTAAAAGTAGCATATTCTTTAGACGAAGCTTTACGAAATGTGGCAGTACTTCCAAATCCATTTAAATTGTTACCCGAATTTGAAGGCCGACTAATACATATTTCAGGACAATTATCTATATCGGAGCCATTGACTGAACCTGATTATGGCATTATTGTGTCATGTGTTAAATTAAAAAGAAGAGTACAGATGTATCAATGGGTTGAAATTGAAGAAGAAAGAAGGTATTGTATTTGATCAATTAAATATAATTGATTATAAATATTCTTTAATGTAAGTAGAAATACTATTAAATCGAAATACCATTTTAGTTTTGGCGGAGTGACAGAAGAAGATAAACATTACTATTATACGACAGAATGGAAGGATAAGCTTGTGGATTCTGATCATTTCTATATTAGAACTGGTCACCATAATCCAAAAGAAATGCCAATCAAAAGTCAAATACAAACTGCTAATGAAGTTAAAATTGGAGCTTTTATTCTTGGATCTGAATTAAAGAAGAAATTTAATGAATTTATTGAGATTACCAGCGATGAAAGACCAGAACGAAAAGATATCAAAATGCATTCTGGATTGTATTACCATAGCACAGACTTATGGAATCCCCAGGTATCTCTCCATAATAAATATTTTATTATTTTAGTGTTTGAATAATATATTTATTGTTTTCTTTTGGTTTTATAGGTTGGAGACATTAGAATACAATTTTCTTATGCAGGGAAACAAGGTGATGTTTATTCCGTTGTTGGAATGATGGAAAAAGGAATTATTGTTCCTTATACCACATCACATGGAGAAGATATTTTACTTCAAAGAAAACACAAAATGACGGTGGATGAAATGTTTCATTTAGAACATTTTCACAATTATTGGAGAACTTGGAGTATCAGGTAATCTTTTATAATAATTAATTTATTTAAATATTTTTATATTTTATTTAAGTGTCTTCTTCACTTATTCTTATAAAATTATTTTTTAACAGACATTCTTTTTTTTAACAAAATGTATAATTAATTTCAGAGGACTTGGATGGTTGGTTCTATTTTTGGCAGCTACTTGTTTGGCAAATATATTGAGAACAGTAATACTTAATTCTACATTCTTATGTGGAATAATAGCGATTGAATCATTAACAATGTCTGTTTCCATGTCCATTAGTTTATTAGTTATCGGTCTGGCATGGGTATGGTATCGACCAGTAATTAGTCTTTGCTTAGCTTTAGCTTCAATTTTACCTTTTATTTATTCAACTTTAACAGCATCTCAATCGCAACAACGTGATAATTATAGAAGATTATAGTCTTATGCTGGAAATATTAATAATGTATAACACATCTATCTATAATATTTTTTTCAGTTTTTCTATAAAGTTGTAAAGTTTTTATGTACTTTACATAGTAAGTATTACCAAAGTGTGAATTTCATTGTTAATTGTGAACAGTATTACCAAGTGTGAATTTTATTGTTAATTATATATATAAAGTTATTTATTAAATATTAAAAATAAAACTTTTGTATTATAAAATAGCTATGTTTTAGAAATATTTATAATCAAATGTAAAAAATGTGAAATACATCAGCTATATCAGAATATGCATCATATACATTATATATTTATTGATAACATAAAAACTGTAGTTCATTATCAAAAGCAGTTTCAATGTTGGTTGAGAATATCAGTATTAGATGGCGTTGAATGTTTGTTAATTGATCATTGACTTATAGTTTTATCAATGAATTTAAATTAAGAATATTTTTATTGACTAACATTTCGGAGACAACATTTAAAGTTTAAATAATATTTGTTGAATAAAATAACTTTTCATTTTCTTTTTTCCTTAGAAAAAAACAAAAAAGAAAATAGAATCCTATATCTAGATAAACAAATTTTCAACAAATTGCTGAAGTAAGGAAATATAAATCTATGTATGTGATACATATAGGTACCTATGTATATATATATATCTGATTTCAACAGTACCTCAATGTAAATTCATTTCAACGATAACTACGTTAGAATATTGCAACGAAGAGGAAACTAGGCAAAAGGAGTAAGATAAAAAAAAATGGAAGGAAAACATCGAGCAAGCCGATGGCTGCACAATGCAAGGAAAATGCGCAGCTGTGCAACCCTTTACAAACTTGGCCCGGAATCGCACGGATTTGTAATGAAGTGAATATTACTCGGATTCCTCCCCTCTATTCTCATTCTCTCTATCTCTCTTTCTCTCTCTTTTGGTTTCTTTCTCTTTTGCACGTTTGGTATCTACGGACGCTGTTTCAGGAAATTGCATTATACCCGACTCTCGATTCAGTCGTATCAGCGACGAACAGCCATGCCATTGTACCAGACTGTGCGTATTATGTTACTCGTTATTCGTGATTTTGAAAGCACAATGCGTTCGTGATTTTAACTCGGTTGAATCACCTTTATCTCGAGTATACAGCTATTGAAAATTTTTGTCGACAGAAATAGTTGATATTAACTAGCACCGTTATCAAATTATATACATTGAAAATATTCCTAATTGTAAAAATTCTAAAGTATATATTTTCAATGGAAAAAGTTCATTTCCCATTATTAATTTGTGGTTTATTCTCTATCAACAATTTTAGTTCAATTACATTACAAAGGAAGAAAATAGGATATATATGTATATATATATAAAAAGAGAGAGAGAAAAAGAGAGAGAGAAAAAGAGAGAGAGAGAGAGACTAGACAGGAGATTGGAAGTTCGTAAACTGAGAGAGCATACGGTTGGTGAAATTATTCACTGAAACGTAGCACTCCGGTACGCTTCGTGCTATCCGTATTTGCGGTTAAAACGTCGATTATACCGTGATTTATGGGGACGGTGACACGTTCCGGTACGTTTGCGGACGCGACTGAGTTCAATTACGCGATAACACCGTGGAAATTCCATTTTGAATTAGTTGAAAAATAGAAATTAAAAAAGAAAAATAAGAGAAACTGAGAAAGGGAGAAAAACTGAAGAAATTTTAATAGAATTCCACATCTCTCTTGATCTATAAAACGATTTACTTTTGGTTTCAAGAACGATACAGAGTAAACCAAAAAGAGGATGGTCTCGTATTGAAAATATTTCACAATTGCCAACCACAAAACTATTTCATTGCATGCATTTCGTTCGACCATTCTAGATTTAATTTACATGGAAATAATATCGGTGTGGTCCGATCGATCAATAAATCGATTCGACCGCAATATCGACACCCTCGTAGAGTAGAAGGGAGGATTTCATTACTAATTGTAAGTACTTTCGTCGTGAGAGAAGATTGTATTTTTAACGCAATATATACTCGAGGCAGTGCAAATGCTTCATTTCTTTTTGTGTGTGCAATCTTCTTTTCTATTTTTTATTTCTTACAGTATTTAAATTTAAATGTTTTTTATAATAATAATAATAATAATAATAATAATAATAATAATAATAATAATAATTATTATTATTATTCACCCTTTCATTTCCTTCATAACAGGCAAAAAAAGAAAGGTCTAAGGTCCGTTCTTTCGAGGTATTGAAGTTCCATCGTTTAAGAATTTATTCGCAATTGTCCTTTTTTCTTAACATCGTATAATTTCTTTCTTGAATGTATCCGCTCGTTCATTCGTTCGTTTGTTCGTATAAATGAGAATTTACGTCTTCCTTCTTGCAAGGACCGGATGTAATTCAATCGCAACTAATGGACCATGTACGCTGGACCGAGTACATCGCTAATCTCGTTTTGCCAGCATTGTTACATGGAGGATACCTTGTTGAAAATTTGGTACGATCTTCATATGTGTGTAGGAGATCGAAAGAGAGAAACTGTATGTGTGTGTATATGTGTAAGAAAGACAGAGAGAGAGAGAGAGAGAGAGAGACTGGTTGATTGATGTAGGGACTGTGCTGTTGGTAAAAAGAGACCAAACGAATAAATGAGAAACGTTCGTCTTTGAAATCGGTAAAGGGGAGTAAAAAAAGATCATCAGTTGATATACATATACATGTATATACATATGTGCATATGTAAATGTAAAGAGAAAAAGTGGTGTATGTTTTGTAAAGTATAGGATAGATAGATATCAAGTAAAATCGATACAAAAAAATAAATGACGTTATCGCGGCCAAATAAAATTGAACGTTCAATTCAAAACTAGTACCCCACCCAACCAGCCCAATGCCTCCTCCTCATCATCATCCACCTTACACACTTTTTGCATTATTCAGCACTCGACGCTACAAGATCGATAGCATAGCGAGTTCCTGCGCTGACAAAATTTACTTGGACCAATACACAGAATTTACAATGTAAATTTTGGTCAAACAGCAAATAGCTTCGTATTATTACATAAATATAAGTATCTAATATACATGTATATGTATATATGCAATGGAATCCTAGGTTTTATAATAAATTACTAAACTTTTTTGGATTCTGCTGCAATTTATTATTCTTTTTTTTAACCAATCTATCTCTTTTATTATTCTGCATATAAATGAACTAACTTAAAGTCATCAAAATGTCACTACTGTTGTGAGATATTAAACATTTCGATAAAAAAAAAGAAAAATTGAGTTACATTAGTATACAATCAAGTGAACAATAGTACCTGGCGCGTGCATTGATGCATCCACAAGCAAAAATAAAGTCATAGAAAGTTAAGATATATTATGTCGTATGATTTTTTTATTCTGTAATCATTTTTTCTACTCTTAATATAAAAAAAGAACAGTATTATTGTCCCAATTTTCACAGTATAATGATACTAAATAATCTTGAATACCTTCTAAATTAATATGATAAACAAATCATCGAGTGTTTACAATACAATATATTGTTAAGATATTTATAGGTATGGGTATAAAAATGTGATAAAAAAATGATTCGTTGCAAAAATTTGTTCCGAAAAGTAGTGAGGTTTTTTCCGAAAAAGTGAATATTCACTGGACAAATATAATCAACATGTGAACTGCGGTAAAAGTGGGACTGAGCTCCTTTTGCGTTATAAAATGCGATTCCGTACCTTGTGACAACGTAGCCTCTGGTCGTTGCATCTCGCTGATGTTGTCGTCGACATTTATTCATGAAATACAAGGAAATAGAGAATGATTTGGGAGCATGGACAGGGAATTAATTTTGATCGATAATTCTTACATTTTCTTATCTTTTTTTCTCATTCTTCTTGTCTAATCGAGCCTCTCTCTCTCTCTCTCTCTCGCTTTTTATTTTTTATTTTTTTCCTTTTTTTTTTTTAATAATTTCTTTACGTCACACGGAAAAAGGAAATGCACAAAGAGTATCTTTACAAATCGATTCTTTCTATTTCTTTTGTAATGTTATAGTTGTAATACGCAGTTTTCTAAACGTCACCCTCTCTGTAACATGGAATTAATGGACCGTACCTATCAATTAGATAACGGTTAACCGCGTTTTATAATCGTTTCTGGTTTGCTACTACGTCTTATTATTTTGTATCATATATATATAATATATTCATATATATAATATTAAATCTTTGGAAATGTATATATAATACAATGTTGTGTATATATTTTTTTCTACGTACAAGGTGTTCCTGTTTTTTTTTTTGACCCGCAATATTTACAATCATATTTTATCGTGGAAATTTTTTGTTACAAATTTCTATAATAAGAAAAAAAGAAATGTGTTATATAATATAAACATAAGTTTTATTAAAAACTTATAACAACAGAATTGAAATTTTTGTTTTGATAAAACATAGATATAGATTATCTCGGTTCAAATCATAATTCCATTTCAAAATGTTGTTCGTTGTTATGAACATAAGACTTGCATATATCTACGTTAAATAGAATTTATTGCATTATTAATTTCTTGTTAATTTTTTTTTTTAATTCTAATAAATAGCTTACGAGTCTTTTGAATTAATTTCGCGAATTAATTCGTAAAAATATCAACAAAGTATTCTTATTTTACGTCGACGAAACATCGAATAATTATCATTTCGTATATTTTAATTATAAATTTAAGAGCCCTCGTTTATGTGTGTTATATGTTTTTTTTTTTTCTTATTTTTTCTCTTCTAAAATATGATGGTAAAATTTTTTGCAGAAAATAACTGGGACACCTTGTATGCATTTACTACGTACATAAATGAGACGGTACGTATATAAATTCCTTTTTTTTTTCTACTTTTTATTTGTATTATTTGTGAAAAATACGGTGAGGGAGGGAGGGAGGGAGGGAGGAATGAAAGAAAAGGTCGAGTTGTGCACGTTTTAAGAAAAATGTCTTCACCTTGTTGAAAGGAATTTTCAAAGTTTTGCTAAAGGCTGTCATAGGCATTGGCTAGAGAAAAGCACTTTGCTGGTTCGAGGATCGACGACAGGAAATATTAGTATCATGGGCGTTTATCAAACTTTTGGAAAAGCATCAAAGAGAGGTACATAAATAAAAATACATACTCTTTTTCCCTATCTTCGGATATTAAAGTTCTGTTTCGAAGGTAGATAGAACCTTTTTTTTTTTTCAACTTTTGCGATTCAATTTTACGAGAGGATTTAACGGTCACCTTGTGACGAGTTAGAGGATTATTCTTGATCGCTTATGTGATCGGAATAATACGTTCTCAATAGTAATAAAAAAAAAAAAAAAAAAAAAAAGAAAAAGAAAAAATATGCCAATATCCGTTTTTTTTTTTTTAAATTAAATTCATTTGTAAAGCGTTATCGTACGATTCTCGCGTATGAATCTATGTTTTTACTTTATTTTATTGAAAAGAACATTTGTGTTATAACGAAACTTATATTTTATCGACTCAGGCCATAGAAAGATAAGATAAAGAGAGAAAAAAGAAGAAGAAGAAAAGAAGAAGAAGAAGATGATTTTTTTCAAGAAACGAATTAATTAGCGCGAAATTCGATAGTACCTATATTTTTTTTTTATTTAAACAACGTGAATTCGAATAGATGGAAACTCGATATTCACTTGAAAAGAAATTAACTTGTTACTCGAATATTACGATATCCTCGACGAAATTCTTCTTCTTCTTCTTTTTTTTTTTTATAGATAACGTTCTAACGTCTATAAAATGATGCTAATTATTTAGATGTTAATTAAAGATTCCGAGGTATAAAATGTCGGGTATAAAATATAATAATATCTTTTCAATTAATCGGTCGAGATTATTTACTCTTGTTTCATTAAGAAGAGAAAGAAAGTCTTTTTGGTTAATATGACGAAAGTATCGTAGTATATATCGCGACCTATATTATTACGGGCAATGAGTTTTCACTAGTTTTGCTTCTTCGTTAACTAATATTCAAATTTTCTCAGCTTGAGTTTTAATGAAATCCATAAAAGAGAGAATGGTAACCGGGGCAAACGAGTAAGTTCCTCAGCGACGATTTTCCCTTTGGCCACGAAATAATAGTTGGTTTAACCAAAAGCGGCTTAAGTTTCTCTCTTTATCTTTCTCTCTTCACGGTTGATGATGTTCTTGCGACTCTACTCGAGAAAGGCCACGAATTTTAATAGAGAATCGTAAGATTAGTTTGGCAAACGCATTAGTTTCCTCTGGGAGTAATCCAAACAAGTTTATTTCAAGATTTGTGATAAGAAAAATAAGCAAGACACGTCAAATCGATTTCGGTTTATTTATTTTATAAATATCTTTCTGTGCATATATATATATATAATATTAATTATGATATATTGTTAATGTCTAATAGATAACATCGAGCTAAAATATAAAATGATAGAAACGAGATGAACTAGAAAAAGATGGAAAGGAAATAGGAAAAAGATGGAAGAGCTCCAAAGAAAGTAATCATTGAACAGGGGATGGGTATAATTGGCAGGAAAACTTAATGAAGTTATCGAGAAAAAGTTGATAAAACGAGTTCAAGTTGGCATCTTCAAACGAATAAGACGAATACAACAAGAAAGCAGTTTCGTATATTGCGAAAATTCTTTGTTTTTTTTTTCTTTTTATTCAATAAATAAACAAATAAAAACGAACAGAAGAATGTGATTATTTAGAAAATTTTCATTTATTAGAAAAATAGGAATAATTTCTAATTTATTTAATAAATAAATTATCATATGTAGTTTGACCAGCGTGGTCATGAAGAAGGTCAGATTCTGTCAGTGTAAGAAGATGTGATGGTCCTTTTCATATTCAAAAAAATGAATTAGCCAATCACAGCCAATGTTCTTTAGTTTCTTGGCGTCGTTTGTGGAGATTACTTCGGAGTGTCATCGTCCCGTTAATATCAGGTAATTAAAAGGTATTTTGTAAGATTCACACCTTCCTATTACAATATATACAGGATATAAGGATCAATTTTGATTTTTTTAGTATATTTTGACAATTTTTTATGCTCCTATATCGTATTTTAAATCATTCGAAATTTTTCTTAATTGTAGGTGAAAAAAAGAGATTTACTGCACAATATTTTCACGCACGCAGTTTTTTAACGCCAGTCTTACACGCCTGTTTTATGCACATCAATATGGCGAATCTTTCGAATTTTTTAATCTGTCATCTGTATATACTTGTTGCAGCGAATTTTATTATCCCGTTAATTATAGGTAATTGTTTCAATTAATTTTCTAACTTACACCTTCCTGTTATATATAGATATATATATATATTAAATGATATATAACGAATGTTAAATATCAAATGCATACTACATGCATAATTTTTATACGTGAGTTTTTTCATATTTTACTTTTTTTTTTAGCTTTCTGAGCATGGGGTGAGTTGCAACACGAATTCACTAACCTTTTAATCTTGTGGCAACTTCTTTTATCTTCTCCATATACGACGAGGTGAGCATTATTATTTTTAAGTATAAGCATATAAGCATATAGAAATACTACAGAAAGAGTGAGAGAGAAGGAGTGTGTAAGAGAGAGAGAGAGAGAGAGGAAGAATAAGAAAACAATACACTCGACATATAAGCTATTATAAATGTGTATTTATATTTGTAGGTATTTCTCGAGTCGACGAGAAAACGTAAACAGCCGATAACATAGGTATAATAGCCGAGCGTTCGAACTCCCGAGGTGTCTCCTCTAACAAGGTTACATAGTAACGTATCTCGTATTCGTCTTCTATCTTTCAACGAGACAACATCAACGAAAAATAAACGTATTAAATTATTGAATAATTTTATTTCTAACGTTATCGTTTTGATTTGAATAGTTAAAAAAAGTTTTTCATTGCATAGAATTATATAAAATGTGGTTTATTTTTTATATTACTCTTTATTAAATTTGCTAATACAATAACTGTTTTATTTAGACAACTTTAAAGATTTTTAATTAATATTTTTACTAATATTACATACTTGTTAGTTGCATACTTTGACATATTTCACAAATATTTAATAACTTTAACTTTTAATTATGTCAATTTTTATTGATCATTAAATTATTTCTTTCTATTTATCATTGAATATTTTTGATAAAATATTCAATGGTTTTAATGTGTGCCCTGCCTTCAGAAATGATTTACAGGAAATATTATAATATAGTCTTTAGTATGTTTCAGATTTTTTATTTAATTTTATTTTATACATCGTCATCCTAAGGGTAGGATACCCATCCTGCAATCATCAACGAAGATTAAAAGTTAGTATATTTTACTATTAAACATTTCTATGATAATTTAAATGGATTTTTTATTACGACGATGATATTAATTGTTCTTTTTCTTATTATGTTTCAGAAAATCATTGCAATCGAGCGTGTAAGCAATGAGGTTCTCGTGTGTTGCATCGTATTAAAATAAAATATAAAAATGTCGACAAGTAGATTCAGTGTTGATCGTCGCATGTTAAAGTTTCGTTTGCTCGGTTAAGAAACTCGCAAGTTTCTTTTATTCGGTTTAAACGTGTGCTCATCGTCATCCTAAGGGTAGGAGACCCATCCTGCATTCATCGTACATTCATCAAAGTGTGTATAATTTTGTATTAAATAATTCCTCAAAAATTTTAATAGTCTTCTGTAATAATAATGATATTAATAGTATTGTTTTTTATTTCAGTTTCAGATTTCAATCGTGCACGAATGGCCCATGTGAAGTGACCGGGAGTGAAATTTTTGTTCTTGCATTTGACTGCGAGCAATGCAGTCTTTGAATTAGTGCAGTCTAGAATCAGTGATCGGGCGAGTAATAAATTAAAATCAAACGCGAATTAGAATCAGTGTTGCTCGTCGTATAATAAAATTTCGGTTTCGCGATAAGAAACTCATCTATAGTTTCTTATTTTCGTTTATACCGCGTTTTTAGATTCACGCGAGGTGCATCACCATGATGCAATAGAGCTGCATCTCATTGGAATGCATTGTAAGTATTCATTTGTATTTACATTTTATTCGATTTTATTTAATATGATTTTAGATAATATTCCAGATAACTTATTCTATTTTATTTTACAGATATAACCATGGATTCTCTTCCTTTCAAAGATGTTGGATGAATTCTTCGATGGATATTTGGTGGATCTTTGATGAATTTTTGATGGATCTTCAATGGATCTTCTTTAATGGCAAATCGAGTATCGTCTTCCATGGTCAGACTACAATACTTGCTGCGAAGTAGGAGTGTTTTGGAGCCATCGTAGAATTTCTAAAACCGTGAGTTTTTATTTAAAGTTACACCAGTGCTCAATCATGCCGAGGACAATTTTTTTCTAGTTCATCTCGTTTCTATCATTTTATATTTTAGCTCGATGTTATCTATTAGAAAATATCGTCAGTGTACCTGTATATTCTTTTTTTTTTATTTTTTCAAAATTTAACATTTAATTTACGTTACATTTTATCATCGTTTTTTTTTTCTTTTTTTTTTTTACACGAACATTTTTATCTTCCTATTATTTGTTTTTTTTTTTTTTTTAAATTTATTTTTATACACAGAAGCTTCACTTAGAAATAAAGGAGATGTTTAGTAGATCTTATTTCTAAAAAAAGCTATCTCTTTCTTACTCGCGAAGCTTTTTAGCGAAGGTCAACAAGAATGACCGTTTTATCTCAACTCTTACAACGAATAACGAAGATAAGAAATAATTTCAAGTTACATTTTTATTAATCTAAGATCTGAAAAGAAAAAAAAAAAGAAAAAAAAAAGAACAGAAGAAGAAAGAAAGAAAGAACGAAATAAAGAATCATTATTTATATATTTATTATTTATATATTCTTATAAAAATGTTTAAAAGATAACAAACGCGATTAGAATATTTGCAAAACATGTGATGAAAGATAAAACGTGTTACGACGAAACACATCAGTTTATTGTTATTTCGTATTTTTGTTATGATTTGGTTTTAAATGAAAGCCATTTCACAAATGCTTTCACATGATATTTATGTAACACATATTTTTTCTTTGCTTTTAGATTTGAAACGCGTAAAACGTGCCAGTCAAATTTGCCGGATTGAAAAATAAAATCGAAACAATATCGTGAATTTTTATCTTTAACTTGGACGACTATAGTAGTTATCTCGCGTTTGATTCTCATTGATCATTGAGAGAGAGAGAGAGAGAGAGAGAGAGAGAGAGTGAGTGAGAAATACTATCGTTCCTCAAATTGATCCTTTGTTCACAATCAGTGCTACAAACGAACGGTGACGGACAGTGAACCACTCCAAGTACTCATAGTGCGTACAAGCGTGCTTTGAATAGATGTTGAATAGAAGCTTCGGTATAATCCTACAATAGTGGGGGTTAGCAGGGGGGAGGGAGAGGTAAATGGAAACGCAATGTAACGTTTACGCAGTAGTAAGTATAGTAGTAAACTCTATTCGAATGGATTACGCACGTTCACGCATACGTGAACACATGTACTCGCTATGTATACATATATATATATATATATATATATATATGTAATGCATGAAAGAGTAAAATACGAGTACGCGAAAGAAGGAGTAGACACTTCGCGTTCGTTCGTTCTCGCACGAGGACGCTTTTTACACGCGTCTTTATTTGCATTCGCATATGGTTACTCGCGTGTAAAACGATTGTCAAATTTTGTTTTCTGTTTTCCTTTTTTTTTTTTGTTGTTTTTTTTGTATATTTTCGTTTGACAGGTAATCGATTGTGAAGAGAAACATACGAGATTTTTCTCTACGATTTTTCGAGAACACGTTTTATCTTTTATCTTTCATCTTTGTCCAAAATAGAAAAATGCCTTTCTTCAAGAAACTACGTGGATTCTCCAGGCATAAAAGTGAGTTTAAAAATTTAGCAAGAAAATTTGATGTATTTTTTTTTCTTTCTTTTTTTTTTCTTCTTTTATTATTTTCATTTGGTAAACATTTTTTTTTTGTCCATAGTTTTAGTCGGTATTTTGTAAAAGAAATATTTTTCTTAATATCAATAATACTTTGTCGGTATTTTAAATAAATAATTAGTTTCAGAAGTACGTGAAGATAACATTTTGACACTAATTAACATACTGATATTTTATATTAACGTTGATTATTTATTTTCAAATAATGATATGATGAATAGCAGTTTTATATTTTATTTATATATATATATATATGTGATTGTGAATTAAATTAATGCATGAATAATATAAATGAGCCAATAGTCTGGCCATGTTGAATTACGTTAGTTTCCGTCAGATAATTAAAGTCAAGAAACGTAGGTACGGTTAGTATAAAATCGATGGATGAATCTTCGTTTGGAAAAACAATAACGACAGCAGTGGTAAAAAGAAGACACGAACACTTTGGTAATAATGAATAGGTGTGAGAGAGGATGTTCGTAAAGAAGTGTGACTTGAATTCGTAAATGGAAAAGTTAAAAGACACAATGAATAATATAAGTCAATATTTAAAGTCTTATTAGTTTGAAAAGTTACTACTAATTGTTTTCATTATTAATGCTCTTTAAATTATTTATACTAAAACGTTCGTGTGTATGTGTGTTAAAGTGGCTCGAATAAAAACCTTTAAATAAGCATTGAAAATGTCCCCTTTAAGGTGTTATATTAGTCTCGTTTTATTTAAAAAAGAAAATAAATAATCTTTGTGTAACGCTTCGTTTGGTCCACTCTGTATAAATAATTTGTATCTACGTAATTGAATATTATCCTTGTTAAAGTTTTACAAGAGGGAGGAGGGAAAGCCTTCGTCAACGATTTTTGATTGGATTACTTTTCTGTTCTTTTTAACGCGATTTCGAGTTACTCAATCTACGGAGTTCCCTCGAGTACGAATCAGCATTTCACCGCAGCTCGTTTTTTTTTTTTCGTAGTATTTTCGAGCAACGAACACGTCCTGAGGTGATAATCCTTGATAATTTCTCCAAAGAGAAAGAACGTCTTTAATGGATAATATATTTTTAAAGAGAACTCAGCTATATTATTATGTTTTCTTTTCAATAAAAATATTCGTATAAACAAAAAATTGAATATAAGAAAAATAAATAATGGGAATGAAAACAACAACAAAAAAAAAATAAACGCACGTACGTATTTCTATTATATAAATATAAATATATATGTGTCTGTATGTGCACATATATACTACTCATACATATGTACAAACCAAGCATCTCGTTTCCGAATTTATTTTCTCTTTTGCTTTTAAGCTTATTCGATCGATCACAGCTCTTTGTTCGAAATCGTCCCATGCTACTACTTTGTAAACAATAGTGTATGAGAATGCTTTTTACGTACGTACGTATGTTTATATATGTATATATATGCACGTATAGTATATTATATGTATATATGCAAATATATATCTATAGGGACACTGCTATATGTAAAAACGAATTATTCTCTATTTTACACGCATTCCAACTCGCATTATTTCCCAATAGAATTTCTTTTTATTCCATGTTATTTTCTTTTTTCTTTTTTTTTGACTAATCTGTTTTTACTTAATTACGGCCTTTATCGAGTCTCTCTCTCTCTCTCTCTCTTTTTTTGCGTAGAATTTCATTTCACTCGATATACTCTCAGAGCAATAATTTCTCTTCACGTGATTTCACCGATTATTTGGCGCCGACCGTTTCAACATGCAATTCTTTAAAGCCTGTAATTTTCGTCCCAACGCATAGTTTTACATAATACTATACAGGAATGGCGTTACCTATTCCCCTTTTACTCATGCGTATATCTATTCATCCATAGGTAAAGAATCATTAATGTCCGTCACTTAAATTCATATCGATTAAAATCTCTTTCTATTTTTTTCTCTCTCTCTCTCTCTTTGGTCTTTTTTTTTTTTTTATAATGCTTTTAAAGTCTCGTATTAACTGAAATTATAAAAATCTCGTGAACGCGTAAATATCTATCGAGGAATTTCATTTTATCGTGTATAAAAAGATAGGAAATAGACTATTTTATTTTCTCATATAAAAATCTTACCACACTCGTAAATGAAATGTTTAATGTAAAATAAAAGACGCAAAAAAGAAAAAAGAAAAAGAAAAAAAGAAAAAAGAAAATACTTGAAATATTCCTGCGAATAATTTCAAGAAAAATGTCTTTATAGGATAACTATTAGGATTCTATTTCTTTTTTTTTATCTCTCAGTTAATAAAAAATACGACCTTTTACAATTAGAAAAGACTTTTGAAATTCTATTAAATTGACGGATACTTTGAACATTTTTTTTTTTTTTTTTTTTTAATTTTCTCGCATGCGTATCATAAGATTCTTGTATTTCTATTATATTTTTCTTGTTGTCCATTTTTTTTGTTTTTTTTTTAACCTCATTCTTCTTCTTCTTCTTATTTATTTCTTATTTCTTTTTCATTTTTCTGGACAAAATGTATAGGAATAGATGAATTTATCGACGCGATAGACTACTAGGAGCTTCTTGGATATCGTTAACCTTTTTTTTATTATTTTTTTTTTTTATTATTTCAAATCGTTGAGGCGTGGTTTGTTCGAAATAAAACGTCTGGAAGCAGACTCAATTCGAATGCCGTGAAATTTATATCTATGTACTATTTTCTCTCTCTCTCTTTCTCTCTCTCTTTCTTTCTTTCGTTCTCTTTTTTATTTTTTCTATTTCTTGCAAGAAAAAGAGCTACCAGGGTCCTTTTGAAAGCAACCATCTCTTAGGCTCTTTCTATCTCTTTGCAACCGCTAGCTTTCGATGCACCACTTTCGAACATTTTATCTCCTTCTCTGTTTCTTTTTCCTTCGTCTGTCTCTTTCTCTCTCTCTCTTTCTCTCTCTCTCTCTGTTTCCGTTTTTCACGATAAAGTCGAGTAATACCCTAGAGCAGAGTAATGAGTTCCATTCCTTTTACTCTGTAGTGTAAGCGTTGCGCGTTACTCTCTTGAGTTTGCCCTCTGAAAAGACCGAACGATCCATGGATTGCTATTTGAGGCTAACAGACTTAAGACGGATAAATATTTATTTATTTATTTTTTTTTATTTTCTCGTGTATCTAAGTATAGCACTGTTGACGATAAATAATCAAATTTAAAGTAAACAAAAGATAGGAAAGTTTAACACGAACAATTTTGTAATTACTTGTAATTTCAATCTTCGTTCAAACGTAGAATAACTTTGATCGTACGAAGAATTCTTATTAAAATGATATTTGAAATAGAAAAAAAAAAAACAAATAATATCAAAGGGAAGTTTAGTTTTTAATTAAAATTTAATAGGTTGTTTAATAATTAACTATCAGTATACTTTAATGATCATGTGGAAACAAAGTAATATTACCATTTACTATTCGAATCGCAATTTTAGATAAAATTACCAAATATTTTCACGTACCACAAGGAAATAACGTGAAAATAAGAAAAAAAAAATAAAAAAATAGGAAATAATTGTTATGAAATATGATCAAAAAATAAAAAGAGATATATGAATAGAAAATAAAAAAAAGGTAATAAAATTCAATGTAAAATTTGTATAGAAAATTTGAAACCAATCGTATTCAAGATCGGTCGTTGTACGTTGTTTAAAATAATGTAAATGATAAACATTAAGAAACTCTTACACAGCTCGACAATAAGAAATCTATACGATTATCTTTAATAATATTATGCAATTGACTTTTTACGTTTTTTGCATTAAAAATAGTCGAGCACTTTGATCTTTGCTCAGCATAATATTTCTTTCTCGTTGAAATCCAAGGCGTAGATATCACGAATCGCTGACATGGTTTGTTTCTTCGTTCAATCCAAAAGTGTCAAGTTCAGTTCATAATGTCATTCATTTGAAATTCGCGCGGGTTCTTGCATCATGCGCTAACTTTTTTTTTTTTCGTTAAATTACTTTTTTTTTTTTTTTAATTTTGTTTTATTTGTTTTATATTACGTAACGTAGTATAGCTTTGCAGAAATTATTTTAATCAATGTGTATACTGAATTATATATATATAAAGGATACAAGAAAATATGATGAAATTATAAACAATAAATGGATCACGATCAATCGAATGTGATTGGTTTTTAACGTCGAACTTAAATTCTTTATTCATTTTTATTACTTTTCTCTCTTGGACAATTATTATTATTATTATTAACAAATTTAGTATTATTTCTTGTAAAAAAAATATATATATATATATATATAACATGTATTAGAGATGGGTCATTTGATTGGTATACACAAAAAAAAATATTGATCGATATATTTGTCCGGATTTTTTTTTATCGGAATAAATACTAACAAACGGAATTTCTCTGGTTGTTTCTTTTCTTTTTTTTTTTGTATTTTCCAAATGGAGAAAATTTGACAGATATATATTATACATATATAACAAACCAATATATAAATTGTTTAGTCAGTTTAGTGTTGAAGAGGAGCTTTTGTTTTTTGGGGGTCTTTATTTGTGTTTTTCTTTGATTCTCTTTCTCGTTGAATTTGTTGTTGTTGTTGAAATATCATGAAAAATTAGAAGCGTGCGTATGTCCGTGATTTACGCTAAACAAAATTTAATACTTAAATAATTACATGGCGAGAGATGAGGTTGTTAAAAGAAAGAAGAAAGAAGGAAGAATAAAAATAGGAGAATAGAATAAAAAATCGAAGATATTTGATCGGGTTGTGAGGTATTATTACACAAAGAGAGGGATATGAAAAAAAAAAAAACGTAACTACGACGATGAGGAAAACAAAGTAAAAGAAAAAAGAAAAAAAAAAAGAAGAGAAAAAGTTGGAAATATCGTTCGTGGTTTTCGCGTTCGTTGAATTTAATTTAACGCCTTGAGGATATTTTGTTGTTTTCATCGACTATCGAAAAATTGGAAAATGCATATTATGAACGTACGCCCCCGATGTTGTGCAGTTTGGCATCGTTCCGATCTTCGGAGACGACGGACTCTTACGAAGAAAAAGAAAATTAGATCGACGTTCACCGATCGTGTTTTTATTTTTTTCCTTTATCGTTCTCGTCGCAACGAATTGCTCGAAGTTGGATGAACGGGGAAGAAAAAGGGAAGAGAAAGTAAACAAAAAAAAAAAAAAAAAGAAAGAATTAAAAAATGAAAAGGGAGAGGAGAAGAAGAAATAAAATAAATAAATAAAAAAAAAAAAGAAAGAGATAAACGAGGAGAAAATATTTTGCATCCTTTTTTCGCTCGATAAATAATTATTTATCCCAGCGAGACGCACTGAGAGAAACGAAATGTTTTTATTTTTGTTTTGTTTTTGTTAGAAATTAACTTAAGAGGGAAGAACACTCAAATGGAAAAAACAAGGGAATAGATTTATCTTCATTTTTTGTTTGTTTATTTATTTTATTATAGATATTACATTATATTTCTTTCTTTTCTCGAATAATAATTCTTCAATACCACATATGTATTTTTCTATAGTTTTGTTCTATTTTTATTTTATTTTTTTTTTTTTTATTCAGTTGGCTTTTTATTTTTCCTTTCTTCTTCTTCTTCTTCTTCTTCTTCTTCTTTTACTTGTCTTTTTCACGATCGTATAGTACAACACGCACTAAGGTGCATTTCCCATGCAGACGGAAAATCAATTTCATGCGCATACGGAATATTTTATGGGCGCGCGTTTCTGGATGAGCCTTACTACTACTACTACTTTTACTATTACTATTACTACTACTACCACTACTACTACTTCTACTACTACTACTACTACTACTTCACTTCGATATCGTATATCAAGGAGAAATGGTAGTCGAGTAGAAACTCACGTGCAGAACAGAAAAGTGAATAAGCTGGAGCCTTTATAATTCGTTTTTCCTTTACACTTACCTATACATGCATATATATATATATATATATATATATATATATATATATATATATATACATACGTATTTAAACTTACGTAAAACAATGTTTACAAAATGTAAGAATATTATGGTCGTTTCGTTTTAAACAAATTGATGATTTGATAATAGACGATTTTCATAATTACCACTTAACTTGCATTACTTTCTTTTTACCATAAGTATTATTCTCTTATTATTATTATCATCATCAATTATTATTATTATTATTATCCTCGTACAGATACATTATTTTTATTCGACAACAGATCGTAATAAAATAAAAAGTGCAGCATCGATTAGGCTTGTTTTATACATATATGTATATATGTACTTTCTTATCTTTACATGTATAAAAAATACATATATAAAAGAAGTACATGGCAATTTAAAAAAAAGTATCCAGTCAGTATTCTTCAGAATTTAAACGAGCAAACGTATCAGTTTTTTTTTTCTATTACACCGGAAAACTCAAACAGAACCGAACCGAACCGAACCGAACCGAACCGAACCAAACTGAAACGATTTTAAACGAACCGAACTGTCGTCTAGGAATATTTTTACTTTTTGGATTCACTAGATTATTTCTTTCTAGGAATATTGCTTTCTTCTTTCTCTTTCTCTTCTTTTCTTTTTTCTTCTTTCTCGATCTCCTTCCCCTTTCCTTTTGCTATGGTGTCTCCTCTTCCTTTCCCTTTTAAAGAAACGTTTCTTGTCGAAATGACAAGAAAAAAGGTTGCTTCCATAAGTGATCGATGAATACCTTTCCCTTCTCTTTTCTTTCCGATGTCGCGACAGTTAAGAAAAGGGTTGCTTCGAAGGTCGCTGAGTACCATTTTCTATCTTTCTTTTTTCTGTTTTATTCATCCTACTCCCTCTGTCCTCCATAGGAAAAATAAAAAAGATCTTCTTCTTCTTCTTCTTCTTCCTTGCGATTTCGTGATCGGAATAAAAAAACAAGAAAAAGAAACAAATGGAAGGAATAATCGTAGAGTAGAGTAGAGTCTTTGATCTCTCGAATAAAAACCCTATTTGATATAACGTAACACATTTTATTTTGAAATTTATTTTTAATAATATTTTATACTTATATTAAATGTTTGTTAAATATATATATATGGATATTTTGTTAGTTAACAGTCAATATAATAATTTGTTAACATTGCAAATAGATGATCAGTAATTATACTAAAGATAAGGGTTGTGTTAATATTACATATTGATATACAGGGACTACTGTTAAGGTAAACATATTGATATACCATCAATGAAAATTATCGATAATTTTTGTATTAATTGGTATAATACTATAGATACATATTATTACATCAATATGTGCTTTAATAAATCTTTGTATTCTAACACACTGTGTACTATTACATACAGATATTTTATTATGACTATATCTTTTAAATATTAATCAATAATATTGAAAAATATTGATCCAATCTAAATATCAAGCGTATTTTTGACACTCCTAATTCTTTTCTATTATTCACAACTATAATACAGTCATTTTTATGAGCATAAAATATCGTAATACTTTGGCGACTTTAAAAGCTATCCAAGGATTAAGTTTCTCTAAAAAGATAATTCCATTTTCGTATATCTCTTCCCGTCCCCTCCTCTTCCACCTCGTCCTTCTCTCTTTCTTCCATTCCTATTTTTCTCTTTTTTTTTTTTTTTCATTCTTTCTTTTCATTATACGTATACGATTTTCATAGTCGTTGCCGAGAGGCTAGTATATTTCATGGAAATCAGCTTTGTGTATCTAAATCCTATGGGAAAATGCAACGGTCGTTTATCTTTCGTAGAAGAAATATCATGTTTTGGCTTACAGATGTATAAAACCGGGCATAAAGAGAAAGAAAGAATGAAAAGAGGAGTAGAGAGGGAGAGAGAGAGAGAGAGAGAGAGAGAGAGAGAGAGGAGTGTAGAGAAAAAGGGAAAAGGGGATGGAGGAAAGGGGTTAGAGAGGAGATATTCTACATCGCAATCGCGCTTCACACTTGCTTTACATTTTTCTCGTCGACTTATCCGCGGAACGCGGAAATAACGCGAGATTTTACCGTACAGAGATACTACACGGTTGTTGGATTTGTTGTCTGCCTTGCGATTCGTCCGCACGGAATAAAATGATACGATCACTGTATCCTATCGTTTCGTGTATATATATATATATATGTAGTATATGAATATTACTTTCTGTTTGTTTTGTAATTTTTAAATTTTTTTTTTTTATTTTACCCAAAAAACCCGAGTAAATAAACTGATCGCAAGCGATAACTGATAATAACTACAACGATATTAAATACGAGCCGTTTTATTTTAAAAGTGGTCTAACTTCATTTTCCAAACAAAACAAATCGACTTATCTATCGTAATTTTTACATTTTTTCTTTTTTTTTTTTTACATGATCTTTTTAATTTTAAGATTGTAACAATCACAAATATTATATATATACGTAATGTTTATTTATCATTTATTTCCAACAAATTTTGAGAATCGTTAAAGTTTAAACAAGTCTTATAGGTAGCAAAGAATTTTTCATTTCTTGACGTATCGAGAGACGAATTGTTGAAAAAAAAAAACAAAAAAAAACTTCATGCTTTTTTACAGCTAGCGGCGTGGCAAAAATGTTCCTTCGCTCGTTTGAAAGTAGAAAAACACTTTTTCAAATTTATTCCAAACTAAGAATATATATGTATATACACTTACTCGTGTACACTTGGACCAAGTTTTAAGAAGAAAAAAGAAGTAATAGACGAAGTAATAGAAAAAGAATAGGAAAAGTAAAAGAAGAAACAACAAAAAAAAAATGGCATTCCTATAGTTGAGTCAGTTTACCCCGTGTGCTTTTTCGAAAAGAAATTACTCGATTTCCGTCGAGAGACGTTAGCTTTTTTCTTTTTCACCTTTCTCCTTTCTTCTTTAATTTTTTTTTCCTACGTTTTTTTTCTCTCTCCTTTCCCACCCCCACCCCCCCATCTTTTTTTTCCTCTCCTTACTCCTTCGCAAAGTTCTTTTTTCCTCGAAAGCGAAAAAGCGCGTTTGCCGTGGCCCTTTTCCGTTAGATTTATGACTACTTCGTGGCTTTCGAGAAAGAGAGAGAGAGAGAGAGAGAGAGAGAGAGAACCAACCCGTATTTTCAAGCTTCTCTTAACTATTATAAAAGGTAACAAAAGGTGGACGTGGCCTTTTTTTTTTCTTCTTTTTTCCTTTCCTTTCTTCGCTCTCTTTTAATTTCGTCTTTATGATCGTTAATCCTTTTTCTTAATATTCCTTTTGCAAAAAGAAAAAAAAAAAAAAAAAGAAAAAAAAAATTAAAATCCACATACACGTTTGTTTTTCCTTTCTATCAAAATTCACGTCAATGTTTCGCTTGTAAAAATCATCGTCAATTGTAATACAATTTATTTTATCATAATATATCATTTGTATATTTAAATAATTATAATAACAAACAAAAATATCCGACCAACTGAGAGAGGGTGTTATCGTACGTTGAACGAGAAAATATTTTGTCCAAACAAAACTAAACGTCGAACGGTAGAATTAATAAAAAAACATACCTATGGGAAATAATAATTCGAGTTGAATTAATAAAAAAAAAAAAAAGAAAAAACAAAAAGTTGATCTCTCGATCGATTCGTGAAAGGTAACGTGTTTCGAAAGTCACAGATAAATCGTCATCGATCATTTTTACCATACTTCCGAGAGATCGAAGAAGGAAATGCCGCGTATGGAGAGTCGATTCTTACATCAGTCGACCTATATATATATACACATATACACATATGTATACTTGAGTACGGCCCAATTATCCCTTCCCCCTATTAACCCCCCCCTACCTCTTTTTTTTTCCTCCTCTGTCTGTCTGTTTTGCTTGCTTGCTTGCTTGCTTGCCATTTCTCCGTTGTAAGAGCAAGATAATCGGCCTTCCCCGACAGCAGACAGCAGACAGTAAGAGGACTCGTTATACTTACACACTTTCAACCCTGAATTCTTTCGCGTGCCTTTCCATCGCGAGAAAGACTGCAACGTAGTTGCATCAGCCGATACTCTACGACGCGACAATCTTTCGATTCTTCTCGATCATCACCTGCATCGTCGTTCGTCGTCGTCGTTGACAAGCTAACGGTTGTATAAATGGTTTCTTTTATTTTTTTTATTTTTCTTATTTTTATTTTTCTTATTTCTCTTCTCCTTAGTTACTTACGATCGTTATATATCATTTATTATCTTACCTATGTAACGTCTATTTATTTTATTTTTCTAATCTTTCATGTCATCAACAGATAGATAGATAGATAGATAGTTATATATTATAGGTTTTTTCTTCTTTATTATTATTATTATTATTATTATTATATCTTACTTTGTGATTCTGTACTTGACAACTTACAAGTTAATTTATCGAATTTTATTGTGGTTATTATTATTTTTTGTTGATGCAGGAAATTTAATAAAAAAGAGATCATGCAAATATCAAGTAACCTATATATATATACATATATATTTATATGTTCATTTTCAAACTTTTTACAATTTCAATTTAGTAATCATACGTGTGGTATGTTAATCGATTTTTTTTTCATGACCATTTTCTTTTCATTGCGAAAAGTTTTTTCTAATATATTTCTATAAGTGGTAATTTGAAGAAAATGAAGGAAATAAATAGAAACCTATAGTTTATGGATATTATCATATAACGAGTGTTGTCTGCGTGATGCAAAATTGAAGTCGAATACGAAATCGACTCTGACAGACAATGAGAGAGAAAGTATCGAGATGCGTCAGACGGTGTAATGACCCTTCTTCTTCTTCTTCTTCTTCTTCTTTCATCCATCTTTCGATCGCTTTATTCACGGTAATTGCCTCTTACGTGAGAAGAGAAAATTTCGATATTTTTTTTATTTTTTTTTATTTTTTTTTTATTTTTTTTTATTTTCTATTATAAAAACTAATATTTTTCCCTGTGCAATATAATATTACACAACGAGTCATATAAGAGTACATCATTATGTACATGTCGATTTTTCAAATAATTTTTATTTCATCATGTAACGCAATATTTTGCAAATATTTTTTAGGATTAATAAAATTTTAAAAGAAAATCAATATGAATTTTATTGCAAAAGAGAAGTAATCTTTTCTCATAATTGATAAGTAAAAATAGGTCTCGTAATTCGTTTTATAAAGCATTATAATATAATTCTAAAGAAAACTTAGCCTAGTATTATTTATAGAAATAATAATTATATTTTGTTTTATTTATTTTCTTTTTTTTTGTATATAATAATATCTTTTTATACTGAGATTTGATATTTAACACGTTAGCGAAGGTGAATGTTATAATAGTACATTTCATTTTCATTGTAATTTGAAATGACGTGAATGTTATTCCATTCAATTTTTAGAATCAATTATTATTATATTTAATATTATATATATAACCATAAATTTTTATAATTATTATGCATTTCAGACTAATGCATCTCAATCGATTTCATTTAGCCTTGTATATTTTTCGCAGTTCACTGAAAATTTCGTCTGTCCACGAATGTGTTAAATAATTGAACTTTTTTCCTCTTTCTTAATGGATTCATTACCATTATTAATATTATTATTATTATTATTATTGTTAAAAGATAAAGTCAACATTATATCGTATAGTCGTCTAGTCTTGAAAATAATTCAAGCTCGTATCATTTGTTCGGTCTTGCAGCCGACTGGTCACGAAGTACCAAGCGTTCTAATGGAAGGATGCACTTTGTGGTTCAAAGCTCGCAGACGACGATGGACTATGACTATAACTATGACTATAACTATGACGACGTAGACGACGTAGACGACGTAGACGAGAATGCTACTACTACTACTACTACTACTTATTTTATTTTTCTGAGCTCGGTCTAACAGGCCCCTTGAAAAGTCGAGGTTGGTAAGACTGGATCAAGGCTACCCGAAACTCTTTTAAGTATATGTATATGTGTGTGTGACTAAAAGGAAAAGATAAAGAGTAGTAGAAGAAGAAGAAGAAGAAGAAGAAGAATGAAGGTGGAAGGATGAAATAAGAAAAAAGAAAGAATGAGAGGGGAGAGAGAGAGAGAGAGAGACGGTACTAATGGGTGGGGGGAGGGATATAAGAAAAAGAAAAGAAAGGGTAAAGGTAAAGGAGAAATTCGATGGGATTTTAAATGATGTGAGTGTGTTTATGTGTGTGTGTGTGTGTGTGTAAGTTAGACAGAGATAAAGAAGAAGAAGAAGAAAAAAACGAGTGGTATGCAAGACAAAACCACAGTAGAAACGAAGAGAACAACTCGGTTCATGAGGGACTCTTGGTGGGTCCCTTTCTCTCTCTCTTTCTCTCTCTTTTTCTTTTTTTCTTTTTCTCTGTTCGATTTTCAACTAC
Source organism: Polistes dominula (assembly GCF_049000335.1). Taxonomy (NCBI): domain Eukaryota; kingdom Metazoa; phylum Arthropoda; class Insecta; order Hymenoptera; family Vespidae; genus Polistes; species Polistes dominula. The sequence goes on from NW_028300963.1 coordinate 1,717,514, forward strand.
TTACACGCACGTACCTTCGCAGAGAACCGGAACAAGTCTCTTGTAACACGCGCGGGCTCTCGCTAGGTTGATGCAAGTCTCGTCGAGACTTTCGTCTCGAACGGTTAACTTCACTCCAGGTTTCTTCTTTCTTCTTTCATCATCTTCTTCTTCTTCTTATTTTTCTTCTTCTTCTTCTTCTTCTTTTTGAACTTCTCTTCCTCTTTTCGGTCTTTCACCCTTCGGCTATATACCGTGTTAAAAGATATCGGCTCACTTCTTCTTTCCACGTGCTACAACGACGTGCAACTTCACAAGACGAGTCAAAACGTCGTCTTCGTCGTCGTCGTCGTCGTCGTCGTCGTTACCTTCTTAAATTACGAGCTGCATTTGTTTATTTTTTTTTGACATACAAAAAACAAGGTCCTTCTTCTCATTGATGTTGTCCTTTTCCGTCGTTTAGGAAAATTCGTACGAGTGTTATACCACGTTTGTTCCTTTTTAAAAAAAAACAAAAATATTTTTGAATGATTTATAATTGTTCATCAATTTTTAAACGATATTGATAATAATAATAATACGATTTTAATCGTATCTTTTGAAAACTTATTAGAATAATTTATTTTATTTTTTTTTTTTCGTTGATACATTTTTTGTTTTAGGGAATGATTTAACGTTGTTCTTTGTTCTTTGAAGATTCGAGATAAATTTTGTCGCAATTTTGTGTTTTGGTTATTCCGTTATTTCGTTAGAAATTTAAAACAATTTTTTTTTTTTCTAGTATTTTATTATTTTATTAAAATGATCAATAGTATACTTTGAATCAATAGTTATTCAGTCGATTGTCTAAATTGTAAAGTCAAACATCGTAGAACACGGTTAAAAGAAAAACAATACGACAAAAATCACGTTATGTGAATTCCAGAGAGAGAGAGAGAGAGAGAGATTGTAAAAGGTAGAATAAAAAGATCAAATTAAATTTAATACTTCGATATTCGATTAATATTGTGTATTACTTTTTCCATGTTTTTATTCTTGTTTGATATTTTATTTTATATCAGTTGCACGACATTTTTCAACAGAAAATTTAACTACTTATGTTATCGTATACTTATACATTTTTATTTTCAAACAAAATCGTTAAATATGTTAATGAAGTGTATACACGTCATTCCTATTGAAATTAAGAACCCAAATGACCGTCTATTTGCGTCATTCAAAACGAATGTATTAATAAGTTAAAATGTTCATTTCAAATTCGTCAATTAAGAAATTGAACAATGTTTTGTATAAAACAAATCTGTGATGTTATTTATTTTTCACTTAAGAATATTCAATTGATCTTATTTTATTCGAATAAGATATGCATATCGTATTATTATTATTTCGTGTCAGATTTTAAGTAGTAAACTGTACGATTATTCAGTCATATTCAAGTGTACATATTTTTCTAAATAAATAAAAAACGTGATAGTATATCTATTAACTATTTTGATGATTTTATTACATTGTTGTTATCACATGAATCGATTGATAGAAAAATGATTCGCATGGTGTTACATCTGAATATCTATTTCAAACGAAGTTTGTAGGTAACACGCAGATATATACAAGATATCTTCAAATGGTTCGTTCACGTTCTCTCGAGTTTACGCGTTTGTATGCGACACGACGTTCACGTTTCAGAAACTCGATCGAAATTCGTTCGTCTGTTATAACTTTGTCGATGTCGAGACCTAACTTTGATGATATTATTTGAGATGAAATGCTATCATACTTTTAGCCTAGTTTAATATCACTTTCACAGAACATTCCTTTTGTATTACGATTGATTATAGATATATAAATATAAACAAAAAAGAATTTAGAAAAATTCCCAAAATTCGTAAAGAATAAATTATTTGTTAGATCAGATCTTTTTAAAAAAAAAAAAAAAAATGAAATCTTTCATAGTAAAATCAATTTTTGTTTAATACATTTACCAATATTTTTTCATTGTAATTAATAATTATAATATTTTGTTGACCATCATTTTCGATTATAACGTTGATAAATTCCTATGATTGATAGGACATTTATTTTCATTTTATATTTTTTATTTAGCGAATAATTATTACAAGTTTTTTTTTTTTTTTTTTTTTTTTAATTTTCGATTCAAATTTGATTGGACAACTCTGCAATATTATTATATTACATCGATAAAAATGATTTCTATACTTTCTTGTTTTGGTGTCAAACGTTCACATTGTTTCGACGATTGCCAATCGCAATTAACGTAAGACAAAGTTTTAAAAGCCAATCGAAAATGCTTAAAACATCGAGAGCATATAATCGAACAATTCGATGATCGAAACTTTAGACTCTCGTTTTCACCCTTAAGACGTTCTCGTCACAGTACTGTGTCTATCTATCTATCTATCTATCTATCTATCGGTTTAAAGGGTCGCGATCCGATAAATTACCATCGACTCCTTCAACGATGCTAAACTACCTACCCTACCGTTCCCTCCTCTTATACCTTACCCCCTACTCGTTGAATAATAAACGAAGGGTGAAAGAGAGATAAAACGAACGCTGAGATTCATCATCCTGAAACGTCTTAGTCTATTATCTTTTTCTTTTTTTTTTTTTTGTCAAAAGATATTCAAACTATCGGTCATAATAATTATCTATAATAATATCTTGTCTTATCGGATCTTTAAAGTTATATATATATATATTTATTTTCTTCTGTCGGTAGACAGAAAAAATGAAGGATGTAAAAGGTAGTTGATTATAGATCGTTTGAAAAGGAACTTATACAAACGTTTTCATATTTTTTTTTTTATCTACTTCTACTACTTCTTCTACTTTTACTTCTTCATCTTTCGTAATTGGATCGACGATAATTGCATCGAATTATGTTGGACGCTCGGCTCTCTTTACGTTGTTTGCATATTTTTTTTATTCACGGTCCTTCGTACACCCAACTTGAAAGTCGAGGTAAAAGCAAGAGAGAGAGAGAGAGAGAGAGAGAGAGAGAGAAAGAAAAAATGAGGGGGGAAGAGAGAGAGAGAGAGGGACACCAATGAAGCTGGAAGTCCCGTTAAATCGAATCAGACTAATTCCCCCCTTCCTCACCTGTTCTTTTTTATTTCCCTTTTCTCTTTCATTCTCTTACTCACTCTCTTGTTCACTCTCTTTCTCTCTCTTACTTAGAGATCGTTAACTTCTACGAGATTATCCGTCCAAGTTCGACTTTACTAGGAAGTTTACGGAAATAAGGAAGGAAGGAAGGAAGGGCATCTCCCCATGAAATTAGGTGGTAAAGCTTTCCACTCACGACAAGTCTCTGACGGGGGTGGGGGTGGGGGTGAAGGTGGGGGTGAAGGTGGGCTTAAGGAAAACGTTGTCTACATATCAATTTCTTCGCAAAGCTTCCCATAGAAGAAGATACTAGTTGAGAGTAAAGTAGAAGGGGTATGGGTATGGGTATGGGAAGATAAGGGTAAGGGAAGGTTGGTAGGAAAAGATGATATTTTGTTCTAACTCCTTCCTTAAGTATTCTAATAACGCGCGTTATACTGAAAAACGAGTAACGGCGTGATGCAGTGCATTTTCCGCAAAGTATGCTTTTATCGTGGAAAACTTTCGTCCCCTTGAGAGAGAAGATAAGTTTTCATTTATACGAAAAAAATAAAAAAAAAAAAACGGGAAAATATTACTATAAAGAGAGAGAGAGAGAGAGAGAGAGAGAGAGAGAGAGAGAGATTTTCTAAGTATTGAAATTGTTCTATAGTTTGCTGTTGAAGATTTTCAATAGGGGTATTTTTGTTTATAAACATTGATCATTTTGTTACATATATATTTTAATCGATTTAAGTGTGATCATAATATAATGCATAATTAAAGTAATAAAATGTTGAATTACAACTGAAGGGAGTGAGAATCAAAATGGTTTTATATATTAAAATATTATTATTAATTTGTATAAATTTAAAGAATAAAAATTAGCTCACGTATTTATACGATTTCTTGAAAAATATTTCTTTTTGCTACGTCGAGGTGAGCTAAAAATATATTTTCTCAAATACTCTCTCTCTCATGGTTAACACACAAATGTTTCATTCATACGAGCGAATACTTAAAAGTTAGAAGGAAACACAAGTAAATACTTTAGTCTATATTTACTTATACTACTACTGACCTATATAAATCGATAATTTGACCTATTTTATTTCTAAGAAATCTTTTTTCCTCTTTCAATGGCAATATAAACATTTACATATTTAGTTATTCGATTGAAACATCCGTGAAACAATTTTGAATTATTAATCTTTTACAAAATTATAAAAGAAATGATAATATCTAGGAAATAATGCATTCTTTTTTCAGCGAAATGTTTTTATGTTTAATTTCTACAGTTAGATAGATAATTATATTACTTATCTAGTATCTATTATTACAATCAACAACAACAAAAATATATTAAAATGGATTTAGGCTACTTTAAAAAAATACATAATACTATATATATATATGTATTTCAAAAATTGAATGCACCAATGTATCCACATATCATAATTGCATATTGAAATTAAAGTAAAAAGAATCACGTGGTAGTGTATTATTATTATTATTATTATTATTATTAACATTATTTTAAAAATTGAATATACTAATGTACCCACATATCATAATTGCATATTGAAATTAAAATAAACAGAATCACGTGAAAGTGCATTATTATTATTATTATTATTATTATTATTATTAACATAATTCATTTTCGTGTTGACGAAGGAAGGATAAACGTTTGTTTGACAATCGGAAGAGCGTAACCCGAAAAAAAAAAAAAAGGAAAAAAAGTAATCTTTATCCTTTCGACCGGATTCGGTTAGGAAGCGGAACCGGAATCTCTGGGAAGTGTGCGAACCGAGATATGCGCATGTACCAGTTAGGGGAGCGGAATAAACTGGATGCGCCAGAGAAGGACGCGCCAGTGGACGACGACGACGTGCTGCTGCTGTTGCTGTTGCTGCTGCTGCTGCTGCTGCTGTTGGTACTTGCTGTTGCTGCTGCCTGCGAATTTCTCATATCGTGGCGTACCGCCTTCAAGGCAACACGTATCAACTATTACCGCGAATACACGTACAAAACTTTGGAGAATTTTTTTTTTCTTTTTGAAATTCATCCCACTCCCCCAATTCAGTTTTATTTTTTATTTTTAACTTCTGTCTCTTTTTATCAAAACATTTTGTCTTTAGGTACTTCGTTTTGTTTCTTTTTTTTCTTCTAATATTTTAATTGTAATAATGGTTAACAACGTGTTTTGTTTTTTTTCCACTCGTCTCGTCTGTGAAATTGAAAAGAAAATAACGGGGAAAAGGATATAGATTTCTTTTTTTTTGAAATATACGAAAGAAACAACAAATCGAGAAAAACAGGGGGTAACATTTGTAAAACTCGCGTGTGTTTCGATTACTTTTCTTTACTTTTCTTTTCTTTTCTTTTCTTTTCGTTTCTTTTCTTGGGGTTGTTTTTCATTTTGTTTCTTCTTTTTCCCATTCCTTTTTCCCTTTGATTGATCATCATCACCATAACTGTCGTGCGAGTGTTTTTGAACTTTTTCGATATCAGTCAATTTGTGGTTTTTTCTTTGTTTTTTTATATACGTATATATTATCATTTATATATATGTATATAAAAAAGTTGAAAAAACATATTTAGAAAAGGAAGTTGGTTTTTTAACAAAAAAAAGAAAAAAAAAGGACATTATTATTATATTTACGGATTTGTTGAAGAAAGTTTGCATTAAAGTTTGGTTCGACGTTTTAAATCGCTGGGATGTCGTTCTTCAGAGGCTTATGGAAAAGCAGTTCGAAGCATAAGAGTAAGTCAAGGTTTTTTTATTTTGTTCTTAATTATATTGAAAAAACAAATATATATACATATATACATATGCGGCTATTTCGTTTACATGATACAAGTTTGTGTGTGTTTAGCTTGTGTGAGAAGAAGATCTTTGTTTTCTCGAATTTCTTATCCGATTAATCTTGAATAAAAGTTTACTATTAAAAATTCCAAATGTTATTAACGAAGACAAACGTTATCATTTTTAATTATTTATAATATTAATTATTAATATTTAGAATAATAAAAAATAATATATATATATATATATATATATATATATATATATAATGTATAATAATAATTTACATACATATATTTCAACATACAATTTCAATATTTAAATTAATATATTTATTTAATTTATTTATATTAATTTTTTATAAATTATTATATATATATATATAATAATTTAAAAAAATTATAATATTATTAAAATTTAAAATTTATTTATATTTAAATAATATTAAATTATTCCACAATATATATATATTTCAACGTATAATACCGTGTGTATGTGAAAAACGTATTACATATAATAAATACAATTTGGGACAAATTTTCAATGGGTAAAGGTATGAGAGAGTTGGAGTTTTATTTACGGGGGCAAAATTTTTTTTCCACCTACGCGAAAAGTGAGAAAAGTGCGTCAGAGTTCGTAACACACGCACACACACACACACACACACACACACACACACACACACGTATACACACATATTGGGAAGGAGGTGGTGAATGTCGGGGTGTTTAACGGGCGTGAATATTTTTGACTTTTTCGACATATAGGGGTTAAATCGTCGTCGTTAACCCCCCTTGAAAACTTTTTTAATGCTATCTCGCTAGAGAAAATACTCGTTCTGGAAAACGTCGAAAAATGTTTTTCGCGTCTTCCTTTTTTTCTTCCACTCATATATATATATATATATGTGTGTGTGTGTATGTATGGTTTGTATTTATCTATAGGAAAGAGTTTTACTCGTTGAAAGTCAGATCGGAACAACCGCATACGGGTTAAATAACGATAAGTTTCTATTTTTTTTTGTTTTACTCTCTTTCTCTCTCTTTCTCTCTCCTTTCACTTCCGAGATGACTGGGAAAAACGCATAAGATTTCCACTGTTTTTTATTTTTTTTTATTTTTTCCTTTAATCGCGATTTAATCCAGTTTTTTTTTTCTTTATAACATTTAAACAAACGATAAAAATCCGATTACAATATCATCTCACGTGTGTAATTTTATTATTTTGTTAATTTTTGTAAAATAGAAAAAAATGTTCATACTTCGTCTCGTCTTTGAATCATAATAATAATAATAATAATAATGTTTCGTTGAAATTTTATTATGATTTGTCCTTGTTATTATTATTGCAACGATCGATGCAATTAAGTACTACTATAGGAACGTTCAATAAATTATAGGAAAAAAAACAAAAAAATTGATATACCTATCGGTGGGTATGCTGATACTTATTCCTTGTTTGTTCTTTTTTTTTTTTTTTGCACAACGACGAAATATCGGAAAATAATAAGTAAAGGAAAAGAAAGAGAGAGAGAGAGAGAGAGAGAGAAGAATCAGTCCGCGGCAAGCAGTTAACGCGATTATTCGTAATAACCGGCCGTAATAGAGCCACCTTTAAGGTTATGGTAATGCATATACCAGCATCTCGTTATATACGTAATATGATCCTCTTTCTTGTTCGTGAGAGTGAACCGACACTGATTATTGATCGTAAAATCTGCATAATCTTTCAAACGTTAAGTCTCATCTCGTTCTTACTTGAAATTGTTACTAACATGTATGTATGTATGTTCATACTGATGATCAATTGGTTTTGATATATCATTAAACGAAAAGAGCAAAAGAAAAAGAAGCTTTTTAATTTATTTCTTTTTTCTTTTTTTTTATCGAACCCCTGTATAAAAACTTAGACTTTGAACGTCGCATACCGAATTATCCAGAGATTTGTTTTTTCCTTTTTTTTCCTTTTTTTATTAGCCTTTATTTAATTATTTGCTACTATATATATCGTTACTATATTTTTGTTCTATAAAATATATAATAATATTTCATTGATAAATGATAATATTTTTTGTAAGAAGCAAATAAATCTTCAAATTATTGCGAACGTTGTTAATGATTTTAATTCTTATCTATAATTATTGATATTCGATTTATTATTATTATTATAATTACAAATAAAAATATTCTTATTACAAATATGTGAAGGAAACAAAAAAAACACAAACATATAATAAATAAACATACAATGTGATATAAATTATATAATATAAATTAGAAAAAAAAATTGATAAATAAAAAATAGAATGTAAATAAATATAAATTGTACTAATATAATAATTTGAAATACAAATATTCGAGAGGAATGATATTACATGAATAGGCACTCGTTTTTGTAGATTTTAGAAAAAAAGAAAAAAAAAAACAGGAATCGAGTATATATGAAGAAAAGAAACTGGAATATAGAATACTATAAACCCATATTTGGGCTATTGTTATCTCCGAAAATGGTGGTGGTGGTGTGTGTGTGTGTGTGGCCTTCAATATTTAAAAACAACTTTATATAGAATATTCAGTAGTATGCAGAACTATGTAGAGAGTATCGTTTAGAAAGACCGGTACTACGAGATTCCGAGATAATAGCATAGGGAAGAAGATCTCGCCGATGGAGCGTATTGTACTACTACTAAATGTGCGCCCGTTTTGTGCAAAAGGAGATGTAGCCCATTCAATTACTAAATGCAACGGGCGCGTTAAAGCTTGCAGTTTGCCAAACGAGCTGGCAATGGGCACTAGGAGTAGGTTATCGACTTTGATGAAAATGGAACTTGATCATCATACTAAACAAGATACTAATGATGATTCCTCTTCATTCACATTCGATGTGTTAGGTACATGTATAGATTTTTTTTCTTTTTTTCTTTTTTTTTACTTCTATGAATTATTATTTTTTCAACATCATCATTCGCATGAATATTTTCAAATGATTATTATTGTATTTATATTATAATAAAATATTATATCTTCTCTTTCATTAAAAAAAAAAACATACCGTTAACAGTAAATCAATATTTTCTTTGAAATAATTTGTTCTATTATAGTCAGATTAATATTTGTTACGAAATAATATCAATGTTTAATGAAACTAATACGATTGTACGATATATGATGGTTATTGTGACTAAATAATGCGATTTCAAAATGAAATCAATTTTAATTATTTATCTAAAAATTTTTGTTATCATTTTATTTTCATTCGTGACAAATTAATATCTGTATGATTTTTTTTACATTTGTCGTAATATTATGGGACTGTTATATGTTCGGTATTATTGGTGATATTTCTGATAACGATAGACATAAATTTTCTAACATTATTTGTATCTTTAGAAGATCGATAAAATGAATTCATTATGAATGATATACTAATCATTTAATTATTCCAATAACATTAATGAACAAATATAAATACTGATTCGAACGATTAAAAATATTTGTATACTCCCATCAAAAATAATTGAAAAGAAATATCTGTCGATAAAATATAATGAATGAATAATGTTGAACACATCTAATTTTATACGTCATACATACTAAATATACATATGGTGTAAATGGGAGATGCTTTACAGTAATTTTGTATCGCTTATAGGGATATATTTGAACGTAGGTTAATTATTCGTACAAGTAGAAGGTAATATTAATACATACATATATACGTGAATGCATACATGCATATATACAGCAGCTTTACGGGTTTCGTACTATGTAATTATATTTCCTGTATAACAGGGTCTCCGGACATCGCGGCTTCGTCGTCGTCGTCGTCGTAGTCTAGTGCAAAATATACATATATATAATATATATATATATATAGATATATAGATATATACTATATCTATGTTCTTCTCTATGGTGAATATCACCACGGATCAAATTGGAACGTCGGCCTTGTCCGTCGAGTGCCATCACCGTTCTCTTCTCATACACACACACACACACACACTCATTTCCTCTGTCTCTCTCTCTCTCTCAAACACACACATATATACACACACTCCATCGAAAACTAATGCATCTTTAATGTACACCTGTATACCATTACGCTAGCACGCAATCATTCTACTATAGCAGTACATAACTAAATACTATTGGCATCGAGATAAATCCTGGTACATTTGATAAAAGACAAAAGGGATATCGAATGGGGAAAAGGAGGTGGAGGAGGTGGAGGAGGTTGGGGGAAGAGTGAGTGAGGGCTTAGGGGGAGTAGGAAACGAACGATCGGTGTTTTTCACGAGGCATTTACGAAGCACATAGACAGGATTCGTTTGAATCGAACGAAAAGCCATGAACACTGTAGGTGCTTTTGTAGTATCCTGATTTCTGATATATATGTGTATGTGTGTGTGTAGGGACGTATATACAGGTTCGATACGTAGGAAGAACTATTTTACTTTTCTGTCTCTTTTCTTTTTCTTCTTCATTCGTTAAAGTACCAAAAGATTAATCTTTCGATATGCAGAGAACACATATCGTTATTACATATGTATATTATACACGTATTACTTATGTAAAAATTTTGTAAAAAATTCTTATGTGGAATTAATGTTGGATCTCTTGGACAATGCATTAGTGAAAAAATAAAAATTACACGACTCTCTTTCATATGTTATACCGTTCATATGTAATACAGGTTTATATGTATATTATTATACGGTGTTACTGGTATCACATATTGTTTAAGAGAAAACGTATATCATTCGCGGTTTTATTTCTTTTTTTTTTTTTTGTAAACTATTTCAAACGATACCTGTGATAGTTGTGTTATAAATAAATAGTTATACCATTCGTATATCTAGTAATTGGAATGTTAAAACTTTATAAAAAGAAACTGTCCCATTGTGGTAGTGTGTATTCCTGTCTGTTATAAAAAAGAAAAAAACAAAACAAAACAAAACAAAAAATGAATAGACTAGTCGGTTTTACGGTGAACATAAATATAATCGTTTTATCGTATCGTGAAACGATAACGAAATGTCTCTCGTATCTTTTTTTCTATATCATTCTCTCTGTCTCTCTCTCTGTCTCTCTCTCTCTCTTGCTCTCTCATTTTACCTTTATCTATCTATCCAACTCTATTTCGTAACGAAACGAAGCTCGAAACGGGGAAACTGATACCGAAATTTACTCTGAATGCAATTTACCCTCGTAGTATGATGCAGCTACCACCACAGGCACATTCGATGAGTGTGTGCATACGGAACATGTATATACACGTTCGCGAGTATTAGTGTCAAATTCATTTCGTGCCATTTAAAACGCTCTACGATTGACAAACTTAAAACAAAACAAAACAAAACAAAACAAAACAAAAAAACTGAATATCTGAATGACTGAATGATTGTAAATGAGAAATATACAATGTTGCAAAATATGTCAAGATCTTATCTAATGCGACAGTGCACTTTAATGCAATGCGTTAATGCACACTTTCAAAATTGCAAATTGTATTTTTAAATATTTCTCAGTTTGTTCTTTCGTTAAAAATCTAGCGAACATTTGTATTAATTAATACGTATTCTCGTCGTTCGATTTTTTATTTATATATTATATAAAAAATTATATATTATGAAAAAAAAAAATAAAAAAAAAATACAATAATTTTATTCTCGAAAAAAAGAAATAAAAATACTTCTTTCCAATGTTACCGTGATACAAAATCAGTTTCATTCGTTGTTTTAGGAGTTCAAATGTTCGAAAAAGGTTCAAAGGAAAAATATTGAGGAACAGGGGATGGGTGGGTCAGGGGGGGGGGTGAGTTGGGAGAGAAAGGGAAGAAGAAGGATGACTAAAAGTACTAATGTCGTTTTGTCATAAGTTAGCGAGATGCTTTGTAAACGCGTTGATCAACGCCGTTTCTCTCGTTAATTACCGTTTAATTAACGTACATCCCCTACCACCACCCCACCTTTTGGTGGAAAGGGAAAGAGGAATTTAATCGAGGCCGACGGTGTTTTAATTGTACTCGAGTAATAACTACGTACACACACCACCTCCACCCCCATGTACCTATTTCCCTTCTTCCTTTACTTCCTTTCTTCCGCCCCCACCCCCATCCCCGACCTCTTGATGTTAGTAAAAGCAGAGAATGCGAACCTTTCGTGACTGCTTTATGACGTTGAACAAGAGTCGGGGCACTGTGATAATGAAAACGTATATGCCTTGGCATACGTATTTATTGTATGTAAGTACATGCATGTTCTTCGTACGTTTTGTATTATACACGTGAAGTATTATACGTGTATATATATATATGTATATATATATGTATATGTATATGTATATGCATATGTGATGTACTTTTATAACACGCTCGTCCTCTGACTTATTGTCAAAGAATGGAAAGAAACACGAGAAGAAGAAAGAACGAAAAATAAATAAATAAATAAATAAATAAAGAAAGAAAGAAAGAAAGGACTCTCATGTGATATTAAAATTTTGATTAAAGTCAATAAGAGGTCCGGACGAATAGAACGATTCGTTATTAAATAATTCAAAGACAAATTCACTACTCGAAAGGCGTTTTAGCTTTATTGTTAGGTTTGTTTGTTTTTTTTTTTATTTTATTTTATTTCTTTTTCTTCTTCTTCTTCTTCTTCTTCTTTAGTAGGTTACTTTGTATCGATCTATCTCGTTCTAACTCACACCCTCTCGTTCTTGAGTTTTTTCTTCTTCCTTTTCTTTTCTTTTTTATTTTTTTTATCGGCTACAACTCGAACCGATTCTCATTGACAGTCAATTGGCATAAACGTATTCTCATCACCCCTTTTTTTTTTCGTTTGGTACTTTGGCGTTCCCCCCAAAAAAAGAGAATTAAGAAAAAAATAAATCGAGACGAGAGTGAGTTAGTGTTAAGCAACGTGCTCTGTTAGTAAGTAAGTAAGTAAGTTAGTGAGTGAGTGAATGAATGAGCGAGAATAAGTGAGTAGTGTGCGTGAGAACGAGTGGGTCTGGAAATAGAGTAAAACGATAGTTCGAACTCAATTTAAAATACAAATTAAATGACAACCTCGTTTGTAACCGAACGTCTGCCATTTCGTTGCTTTTCATCTCTTCGAATTTTCTTTCTCTCTCACGTACAGATTTGAGAATACGGAAAGAATGACAGAGTGAGAAATATATATATACATATATATATATATATGTATTCCTAGACTAATTGCTTTCGTGTGATACAACAAAATTCCTGAACAAGCATTTTTTTGTACTCCGTGATAGCTATCGTGTCATCGTTGTGCACCCCTCAACCCCTCCAGTTACCCATTCCTACAAATTTTGTTCTTTTCCTTTTTCATATGTGTTTGTGTGTATGTTTGTTTTTTTTTTTTTATTAGAATACGAGACAACAGCTCGTTAACAACTAGACCTTTGCAAATTGTGTGTCATCTCTTATTATCATTATTTTTTATTTTCCATAATGAAATTGTGCATTTTTCTCATGTTATCAAATAACCTCCGTTAAAGACCATTTTTTCCCCTCATCATTTTTGTAAGAAAGATTTCTTTCATCGTAGCAAACGATAACATTAGCAGTGACATCTTATATACTCGATATCGAAAGTGGTTTATTTTCTTTTTCTTCTTCCAATGGTAGCAAAGTATTAAAGTCTATGATCAAAACAAGTAGGAAACGAAATATAAATAGTGCGACGAATTATTAAATTATTTCACGTAAAAATATATTTTATTTTTATCTTTATCGTCACTTACAATCAAGATTGCAACGAAAGATAATAATAATTTCGAATTATATTATCTCTTTTTTCTTTTTGTTATAAATATTTTTTCAAAGAATAAATATAAATAATTATGACGTGCGAAACAAACCGAATGATAGCACATTTATTTTTCTTTTTTTTGAATTTGGACTCATAAAAAATATATATATGTTTAATTATAAACTAATATATTAATTATGAAATATATATAATTAATATAATATTTAATATAATATTTATTTATAATAGAATATTTATGATATTAATTTATAATAACATTTAATTTAATATTTATTTATAATATAATATTTATATATAATATTAATTTATAATATAATATTTATAATATTTATTTTTAATATAATATTTATAATATTTATTTATAATAGAATATTTATAATATTTAATTATAAAATATATATATATATATATATATATATATATATATATATATATATATATAAAAGCAATGAATGAATTATATTAGTTATCTAAAATGTAAATTGTTATAAAAAAAAAAAATAACTAATTAGAAGATTTACCCCCATATTTAATCTCGGTTTACCGCACTTGAAAACATGGCAAAGAACGATTTATCTCAATCGAAAGATCAAAAGAGAGAAAGAGGAAACAAGTTAAAGGTGGTGTGGGGTGTGGGGTTGGAGACGGATTGGGGTTGCATTTATTAGCTGATACCGTTATTTTCGAGAGGGTAAAAACTCGATACAGTATGGGACTTGGCCGATGGCCAGGTCAACCAACTATCTTCGACGATTTGCCATCAGGTTTTTTGTTGGATTTCACAATGCAAACTCTTCCTTTTCTTTTTTTTCTTCCTTTTTTTTTTTTTAATTAATTTTCTTTCTTTTTCTCTTCGATTTTAGCATTCAGTTCGTTTCGAAGTAAAAAACAAAAAAACAAAAAAAAAAACAAAAAATAGAAAAAAAGTTTAGTTATCTGAGATTTTTTCACGTACGATTTTCATCCTGGTTTCCATGAACTTTGCCTATATATATATATATATATATATATAGTTTACCTAGGTACTAGGGAAGTCAATTTTATCCGTAAAATTCTTTTCCTTTTTCTAAAAGTTAGGATGGATGGGAGGAAAGGGGAAAAATAGGATGCAAGAAGGAAAAAGACTTTCGATGGCAGCAACCAACCATTTATGTTCGAACTCATTTTTGTCGGACAAAATCGAAAAAAGAAAATAAAAGTATAGTAAGACAGGTATAGGGGGTTGGGAGTGGGGGTTTAGGGGGGAGGGGGTGGATTCTGGGCTACTTTGGTATGCCTTGAAACGTTTCATCGATCGACGACTGACTTTTTCTTCAAACGTGTGGAAGTATATTTTATGGTATTAGATTTATCCTCTCACCCCCATCCCCCATATTCAACCCCTTGCTTCTCAACTCTCTCTCTCTCTCTCTTTCTCTCTCTTTCTTGAATTCTTTTTTTTTCTTTAACCCTTTCTTTTTTCTTTTCTTTTCTTTATCCACCAATAAGACGATGAAAGTACTCTTTATTTTCTAAGGGTAAGAAAATATGGATAATATTGTTTTTTCTATTTTTTTTTTCTAAGATAAAGTAAATCATTTTTTCCGTTCATTCTGACTAACAACGGTTCAATTTTTCGTCTCTAAGGATAAAACATTTTTTAAAAAATGCAATATACAAATTATCATCACACTATGATTAGAAATGATAAATAATGATAATTGATAAATATTAATCAATTAAAGAGATATGAAAATTTAATACTTTTGTTTGATTTTTTTATAAATGGACAGAATTTTCCGAGTAAAACTAATATATATATATATAAATATTGTTTATATAGAGAGAGGATATTAGGGAGTATTGTTTATATGAAAGTTAATCTAATAAATATTGTTAAACAATTATTTGATATATATTTACATAAAAAGCCTCTTAAAACATATTAAACTTTGAAAAATATGACCTCGAGATAACACGAACTTAATTAATTTGAACAACAATCCTCATATATACCTGAAATTTCATTTTCCCTTATTTGTATTACTTCTGGGTTTTGCTTAACAACACGTAACATAACCAGGTTCTATATGAGAATTGAGTGTAATTAAAGGAAATCGATAAATGTGTGTATACAAGTGATCAGCAATAAATTGTTTAATAGCAATCAAGTAACAAATCGATCGTTAGAACCTGACGATGGTATAAATTATTAATTCATTCAGGAGTAATGAATTAAAGAATAAGAAGAAAATAATAATAATAATAATAATAATCAAAAGAAATGAAAAGAGAGTATACAAACTTCCTATTTTATGACAAACGAATAAAAAATAAAAAAAAATAAAAAAATTATCAAAATAAAATTAGACTTTACTAAACTAAACGTTTCTCATTTTCTATTTGTCAATTCGTATATTTTCAATTAATCATCGTAAAAATTTGTCTTTCAAAGAATTCGAAAAGTATATACTGTATACATATATGTGTATATATATATATATATGTATTGACCTATTCGTTTCGGAATCTTTTCAATGAGGAAAAATCAATTTCTTTCCGGATATCGTAGTAGCTTTTTAATCATAGCTTTTGAAATCTCGAATATGAGCTTTTCTTCTTTATTTCCTCACAATTTATGTTAGTTTAAATCGAGAACAGTAATTTATTTTATAAATGATTATATTATATTTCTTCTCATTGGACGTTGGATCGTTAATTAATTTCTACACTCCACCTTTAACGTTTAAAGTTAACGGAAATGAAATTGTAGCGGTAAAGAAAAGAGAGAACTTTGAGAAATAATTTCCAATGTAATTTCTCTCTCATATACGTGAATATAAATGTAATATTATTATTAAAAAAAAAGAAAGAAAAAATAAATAAATGTGTTAGTTTATCAACGATATCGAGTAACTTAAAGTATACACAATTTGATGTTGTTTCATTTGATTTCGTTTAATTTAATATGAACGATTATATTTTGTGATTTTATTATATTAATTTTGATCAATGTTATATGTTAAATTTATTTAACAAAAATTTATATTAATTTGTATCAAAAATTCAAATTAATTTACAACGAAATCGTGTAGCATATTTTAGACATGAAATCAAAAAAAAAAAAAAAGAATATTCTAATATAAAGTTCATCAATTTTATTACTTATTTCATTGCAATTCGTTTAATTATAATTATTATTTATTATTTATTATTTAAAATATAGTATCGTTGATATTTTGGAATGTTTGTTTTATATTTAGCTATCGAAAAAAAACAAGTTTTTAATATATATTACAATATATATTACTTTTTTAATGTATTAAAATATATTAAAATATATTGCAAAAAAAAATTATAATAAATATTTAAAAAAATATAAATAATATAATATAAATATAAAATATATATATCTTTTCTAATATATTATACATATATGTATGTATAATACTATACTAAATATTTAAGTAGGAAATGTTTGATTTTAAATTGATAGTAATTCAAAACAATTTGACTTGTCGTACTTAATTAATTTATTATGTGTTTTTTTTCTTTTTTTATATTTTTTTATTTAAGTTGGCCTAATATAATCTTCGTTACGAAGGACTATTCTATAATATGTTACGATTGGGGGAGACTTGTATCGAGGAAGAAACTTTCGATATGTTTACATATATATACACACACACACACATATATATATATATATGTTGTTCGTTCAGTCGTTCGTGTAATTAGGATAAAGTGCTTTCGTGCGGTTAATATTAAACGATGATAACTATCGACTGGTGGATACATGGTTTAACGTTTTAATTTGCCGAATGACAGGTTAATACTAATTTTCCTTTTAACTTATTTTCACCTTTTGTATTTACATAACAATAATAATAATAATAATAATAATAATAATAATAATAATAGTAATGATGATGATGATGATGATAATAATAATTTCGATCATTTTATCGTTCGAAATAATTTCATTTTCCTCTAGAGAATGAAATAAAGAGAATGCGAGAAGAGAATATTGAGAGTGAGATAAAATATCATCCCAGTTCAATCAAACCTCCACTAACCAACATTTATAATATTCCGTGTTATTGTTCGTCGAACAAATTTAATTTTCTTTTTTTTTTTTTTTGTTAATTGGAAAAATCTGATTTCAAAGAAAAAAGAAAAAAAATGTGATTTCTTTTCCAGCATATTACTGTTGATGGGATTTTTATTTTTTTTATTTTTTTTTTATTGAACATTGGCTAATATAAATTCGTATAAGAAAATATAAAAATTGTATTAAATTGTGTAAATGTGTGTGTGTGTGTGTTTTTTTTTAATAATAAAAAGTAATTAATATATGTAAAACATAAATAATTTTATATTGTTATATATTTAAAATATATAATATTGAAATATATTAATTTTATATTATTAAATAATAAATTTAAAATATTATAAATAAAAAAATATATATATATATATATTATTAAATTTATTATTACAGTATTTGAAAATATAAAAATATCTAATATAATAACTTTAAGCATAATAAATAGAATTGCAAAACATGTCATTTAAAAACTCTTATATTTTAGTAAAATACAATTTTTTCATATATACACTTATCAATGTTATTCAATTTTTCATAACTTAAGATTATCTCTTATCTTTTATTTATTTGATTATTAGTAAAAAGGATTAAATGTAACAAAACAATAAGATTATGTTTGAACATAGTTTAAAATTTCATTTTTCAAATGATAACGCTTCAAAGTTTATCAATTTTCGACTCGAAAATGAAATGAAAAATAAAGAAAAAAAAAAAAAAACGGTATGATACTCGTTCGTTTCATTTGTCGAAAAAATTAAACTTAAATAAAGTTTGCACCTTTAGAAAGAAAGAAAGAAAGAAAGAAAAAAGATAGAAATATACTAAAGGTAGGAAGAGTGAGAATAAGAGGATAGGCGAAAATAGGTAGTACGATATAAACGCTTTTACGAGTTTCTAAGTCGCTATGCCACACTCTATGGGGGAGGGGTGGTAGAATAGGAAAGGGATGGGGTTTGAGGATAGGATATCTTGGTTGTATAGCGTTGATGTTTCTCTAGCATCACGGATTGGTCCATACCCCTCTCAGCACCCCGCTTTTCCCAGTATCGTCTTGGGATACGAAGGTGCTATATATATTGCATTGCATTTCGCAGCTGGAGATCGTAAATGTGGTTCGAAACTTTATGAAACGACACGCACGATCTGTCTACTACCGGCTTTTCCTATAAACAATAAGATAATTCTCGGCTTTGTTAGAAGATAAACATAAACTTAAGTGTTTTTTAGTTTCCTTTTTTATTTTTTTCTTGTTTTTGAAATTTTTCTCTCTCTTGAAAAAGTAAATAACGTGTAATATAATTTAAAGGATTATATGTGTGCAAACTTTACAAATTAATTTATTATACTTTTGTAAGAGATTTATTTAGTTTTTTTTTTTTTAATGTATAATAATTACCGAAGTTACTTCAATGTTTATCATTAAATATTTTATTAATTATAATATATGTATATTATATTATATAATTGTATTTTTTTTTTTTTTTTAATGTACAATGTGATTCACGAAATTATTTCAACGTTTATGATTACTTTATTTATTGTAATAAGTATTTTCTATAACACTTGTAGAAATAATATTAATGTTCTATTTATGTTGTTATACTTATAGTAATAATATTATTTCTGTATATATATATATAAATGTTGATATAATATTTGAAATTTTACTTACAGTACAATCTAAAGATTTACACACATACTTAATCTATCTTACAATATTAATATTAATTTATTATTAAATATTACAATTAATAAAATATTTAATGATAAATACTATTACGAGTTACTGTATATAGAAAAAATGACGTGAAATGTTTTTCTCGATTGATTGATTTATTTCTTTTTTTTTTTTTTTTTTTTTTGGTTAAGAATCTTTTCATTTGATCGTACGATGACAGAAAAATTGTTCAAAGGGTAAACAAACTTTACTGCGACACGTTTGTTGAGATTTTTTTCAGTCCAAATATAAATGAAAAAAAAGGTAAAGAGGGGGATAAAAAAGAAAAAAAATACAAAAACATGACACATATGTATAGGTATATTATACGTTGAATAACGTACACGTAAATGGTCGCTATTTCGTAGCTCTTGAAAAGCATAACGTTCAGTCGTGGGTCAAGCGGTAAAATAAATATGTTACGTCAGCTTACTGCGCCATAGCTGTTACAGGTTATAAATTAAAATAAAAAAAAAAATGAAAAAAATAAAAAAAACAAACAAGAAGAATAAAAAAAACCTCATTTTACATCAAACAAAACGAACGATAACAAAACGCACGCACGCACGCACGCACGCATATATTCCACAATTCTTTTTTTGCAGATTGCTATTTTTGTTTGTTACTCTATTACAGTAAGTATTTTATTTATAAGAACATTAATTTGGTAATTGAAATGAATATATTTTTTTTTATTTTATATAGATAAAAAATAATACAACACGTTTGATTGATTTTCTATTATAAATAATGAACAAATAATATTATAACAGGATTCTATTATATATTCAATGATAATTACTTAATATTAATCAATCGTGTTATAAATATGTATTATATTATTACAAATATTATATGATTAATTGAAAAAATATTCATGTGATAAATATTTCTAAATACTCGTATAATAAATTATTAACTTCTTAGTTGTGATCCCTCTTAATGTTTCTTTTATCAATCAAAAACAATTTGTTGTTTTATTCATTTTCAACACTTTGTATTGAATCTTTAATCGTAAAGCTTTACAAAGTTTCATAGAAAATGATGACGATTAATCCACATTATATTTTTCCTTGATTAACAATGAAGGTAGAAGTACAAAATATAGAATGTTAGAACTGTTAACTATGGTGGAGAACGATTACAACTTTATTTCTTCAATGACTTTCTACATCTACTAATTGCAAAGTTACTTTTGTCTCGTATCTCATTATAATATATATTATATATATATATTAATATTATAATATAAATAAATTTATTATTTTTCACTTGTATCACGCGTAGAATGCACACACTCACGTTATTTTATTTTTTAAACATTTCCAAACAAAATATACAACGATTACAAAATTCGATGTTCATGGGGGAAGAAAAAAGTAAAAAAAAAAAAAAAAAAAAAAAATACAAAACACAAATATGTCAAATTTAATTATCGAAATGTTTAGATAACCGATTATCGATTATCCAATCATAGAAGCATAGAACAGCAACAGGAACAGCAACAGCAACAGAACTTTTCGATTTGCCATAAGGTGACAAGGTGAGAAGTCAAAGTTGTTAGTTGAGTTTAGAGAGAGAGAGAGAGAGAGAGAGAGAGAAAGGGTGGGAGGGAGGAGGGAAAGGTTTAAGTAAGAGTAATAGAAGGGTATAGGGGAGGAGGGGATTGGGTCATACAGAGAGAAGGTGGGAAAGGCAATGGGGTTTGTCGTGTTGGTGAAAACGTTGCACACACGATAAGCGTCTTCGTCTAGAATCGATGCTACCTACCACACCGCCTCTTCTGAGTAATCCGTTCATCGTAATAGGATTTTGCCATCGTTCTCTTCCGGGTCGGTTGGTTAAAGGGGATGATCGGGGGCGGGAAAGGGATGAGAAACGAATCGTGGGCGTGAGAGTAAGAGTGAGAGAGAGAGAAAGAGATATGGGGGTTTTAGTTGGGAAAACTATTCTTTTCCCTTTTTGCTTTTTTGCGAATAATACGAGAAAGAGAGAGAGAGAGAGAGAGAGAGTAACCAAGCTTTAGGATTAATTTCGTTCAAATTACATCAAACACAGCGGGGGTAGTATTACTGAGGGTAGTTCGTTTTCCAATTGTAATAACGTCTGTTCCTAGCATAGATAATAATAATAATAATAATAATAATAAGAAGAAGAAGAAGAAGAAGAAGTAAAAGAAGAAAAGTACTACTACTACTACTATTACTACTACTACTATTATTACTACTACTACTACTACAATGATGTAAAAGTTAAGAGAAGGGAAAAGGGTAAAGCGAGAAAACAAGAGGAACCGGAGCAAGAGGGCCGAGATCGAAGATCCATGGGGGATGTTACCGGGGAAACGGTCCTGGAAAATTCCTGGGACCACCACATAGAGCTCGAAGGATCCCCCTACCTTCTTCTCCTTCTCCTCCTCCTCTTCCTCCTCCTCCCTCAATTCCTTTCTCCAACAGCTGTGTCTCACTTTCTCTCTTTCTTCTTCCTTCTTCCTTATTTCTTCTTCTTCTTCCTTTTTTTACTTCCTCTTTATTTCTCTATCTATTTCTTTTTTTCGTTCGTATATGGGTTTGTGTGTGTGTGTTCTTTTTATCTATTCTTTTTTTGTATACAAATGCGTTAAGATTTAATTAATGAGATTCTTTTCTTTACTTATTTGTATTCGACATCAAACAAAATTAGCTCGAGTTTTATCGTTCATTTTTTCGAAAAACATTTATTTCGAATACTATTTGTTAAATTGTTTAATATCGTTTGAAGTCATTACGTCGTTGTTAATTATTTCTGTATTCTAATATCTATCTCTTTCTTTCTCTGTAAAAGTAATTGGATTTATTATTATCTCATAAAACGTTGATAAGAATAAACGTAAGAATAGGATTCAATATTATTGAGGGACGATCGGAAAGTAATGTCATTTTTTGTACAATGTTCTAATATATTTTATAATTTATTTATTATTTATTTATTATTTATTTAGCAGCTTAATGCGTGTACTTAAAAACTGAAACTACAGAGTTACTACTATTACAAAATATAATAATTTTTATTACAAAAGATAATAATTTTTATAAATTTTCATAATTTTTATCTAATTTTTGATTATTTATACTATATATATATATATATATTTAAAAAAAAAAACAATTGTACCTACAGAATAAAAAATAATTTATCTTTTTCTTTTCTTTTATATATATATATATTTTTTTTTTGTAGAAACAAAAAAAAATATAGTTAGATAAATTCGTCGAATTAGGTTTCGTATTTTTTCCTTTTCGACATTTTCTTCTCTCCTTTTCCTTATTTTTTCTCTTTCTATCACGAGAATCTCCATTTCCTTGGAAATTTTTCTTTCTTTCCAACCCATCCTTATCCCATTTTTATTTCCTTTCTCTCTCTCTCTCTCTCTCTCTCTCTTCGAAACCGAGGGACGACCGACGTCGTTTCTGTTCGTCGAGTGTGTTGAAAAAAAAAGAAAATAAAGAAAAAAAAAGAAAAAGTAGAAGAAGAACGTACACGTTCATATCTCTCTCTCTCTCTCTTTCTCTTTCTCTCTCTCTCTCTTTATTTCATTTTATTTTATTTTATTTTTTTCTCGTTTTTTTTTTTCGTGTCTTCTCGAACTCACCTCGGGTTCGTCGAAGTTAACTCCTCGTCTGTGGGGAAAGGGGAGGATAAGGGTGAGTGGGTGGTGTGGGAGGGTTAGCAAAAGCTTTTATCCAAGAGTTAAAAGCACGAATCCTCCTCTCTACGTGTGAGGGTTTAAAGCTCGAACGATATGCTTTGCTTCTCTCTTCTCTCTAGCGAAATCTTTCGAATCTATCTGTCCGTTTATTTCGACTATTATTTAACGAAAGGATTATTTTTATTTTAATTTGTTTATTTATTTCTTCTTTTTTTTTTTTCAAAGATGACGAGTAAACCTAAAAAAAAACAACAAAATGCGTGGGAGAGGATAAAGAAAGAAAGAAAGATAGAAAACCACGAACGATGATTCTCAATAAACTCAAAATCGTTTCAACTGTAGTACTTTAACAATCCTCTTCAATCTTCACTTCAATTTTTCTTTGTATCCTCACCCCCCTATTCCTAAAGAAAGAGATAGAAATGATGAAAAATAATAAAAAAATATAAAAATATGAATTTTGTCTGGCTGATGTTTATCGATCGTTTCATTTGGTTTTATTCGTTCGGTTGATAAGAAATTGAAAAAAAAAAAAAAGAGAAAAAAAAGAAAGAGTACACCCGACATAAAATATATCTATATATGTATATATGTATATAACGTGATAACATTTTTTAAGTACTTCCTCAACCTCCTCGAGCAAGTTTTGTACGGGAAGTTGAAGTTACAAGTACGTCTGAGTGAGTGTTCTCAAATGTTAACTATACTTGACGATATATTCCGGAAAGAATTTGAATCAATTAAAATGAGTCTTCGACTTTTGATGTATTTTAAGAAAAAACAAAAAAAAAAAAACAAAAAAATCGACGAGTTTTGTCTCGTCGTCAAGTTAAGTCTGAACCCACGTCTCACAGACACACACAGCACACACAACTTAGTAGCTAGGAGTGAGGACCACGAATCAAAGCCAGAGAATAGGAAAAACTGTAGAGCTATATTCTGTCTCTTTCTCTCGCAGGCTCAATCCTATATGTTTGCCTACCACTCTCCACTTGATTTTCAAAAGAAAAAAAGGAAAAAATCATATCAATGTTGAACAATTTGTGTTACGTAATATATCCTTTAGTATGATTAACATCAACACGACAGTAGTGTAGGGTATTTTAACGAGACATTAAAAATAATCTCAGTATATAAGTCAGTCAGTCAGTTAGTCAGACAACACATATGAAGAAGAATTTGAAAATTATGTGTTATATGTCTGTCCACCTACACGGAATACTAAATCCAAGGATTTATTAGACACGGTAGTAAAGTATCATTTGATAAAATGGATAACACGGATCTTGGGTATCGTTGAATAAATCATTCATCTTGGGGGGGGGGGGAATAAAAAAAAAAAAAAGAAGAAATATCTCTTACGTGTAGCATAACGTACGATCTTTAATTGATACGATTAGTATTATCATTTTTATTTTTAATCAATGGTTAAATTATTATTTTCAATTAATATTAAATGTATTATGATTTGTCAAATGACTGAGTTCTGTAATTTGTAAAAGTGTGATATGTTTTTATGTTGATTGATATAATAATATTAAAAAATAACAAATATATATAATAATATAAATTTTGTAATTAAATATAAATATAATTTTATAATAAAATATAAATATATATATTTAATAAAATATAATAATAAATATATATTAAATAAAATATATAATAAATTTATTTATTATTTATTTTTTTTTATTTTTTTTATTTATTTTTTTTTTAATTAATATTATTCACGAACTTATCTAACTATTTTTTTTTCCTAAAATAAAAAAATATAAAAGACAAAATAAAAGAGAAAATACATTGCTTTTTATTCTTTGTTTTGTTTTGTTTTGTCTCTTTTAGATTTTTAATTAACATTAACATTTTTAATTCATTACCAACTCCCTTTGTACCATTTTTCTATTTTCTACAATTTCGTTCTATTTATCTAATATCTTTCTATATTTTTCTATCTTTTTTTTTTGTTTTGGTTCAAAGAGTATCAGGGTTGATATAGGTGGGTGGTGGTGGTGGTGGTGGTGATGGTGATGGTGGTAGGTAGGATTTTAATTGACATCGATCGCGTCGCAACCCATTTCACGGGGTTTGTAATTTTATTCCACGACCAATTACATTTTGAATATGAAAGGGTACAAAGAGAGAAGAATGGGAGGAGAACAGGGCTGGGTGAGGGAGTATAACACGATAGATCAGTTTTATATTAAGGGTGTAAGATTAAATGATAGACCAGTTAACGAAAGTACCGAAAATGTCAAAAATTTAAATGTGCTTCCAATTTGAAAATTCGTAATTCGTATTCGTTGTGTATTTATCAAAGAAAGAAAAAAAAATAAAAAATGTAAAAAAATAAAAACGCTCAAAGTTAACACGTTCCGTGCCACGTGTACCACCGTGGTGGTACACTTACCATTACACATATTTATTTAATATACTAAAAATATATGTTTTTCTAACAAATTAAAAATATTAATGCATTATACACAAAATGCAGTATCAAACAAAGCACATTAATTTGTTCAATTGTTATATTTACAATAATTAATAATTACATGTGTAACGATTGATTTTGTTCAAGTAAAATGAAATGACAAGCTTGAATGACAAGTCAAGTAAAAATGGGGCTTGACATTAAACGTGTTATAACCTTGCAAACCTTTTCGACTTCATTTCATTCTATCACTCACGTTTCTTTTATTTTTCATTTTATTTTTCTTTCTACTTCCACACACATTGTAACATACAACCTTTTTCGAAGTAGATACGAAAAAGATTGATACAATTTTCTTCAGTGAACGATGAAGGAAGAGTATGATCGAGAAGGGTTGGGCGATTTTCCAGAGTGGAAAGGTAAAAGAGAGGAAAAAAAAAAGAAAAGAAAAGAAAAGAAAAAAAGAAAAAAGAAAGAAAATTGACGAGAGAAAAAAAGGAGGAAGAAGAAGAGAAAGAAGGAACAAAAAATAAAAAGGGACAAAAAAGTTCTCGCGAGAAAAGGGAAAAAGAAATTGCTTTGTATCCTTCCAGACTATCGTCTCTCACCCTTTCTTTTTTTTCTTTCTTTTTATTTTTTTTTATTTTTTTTATTCTTCCTCTTCTTCCTCTTCTTCTTCTTCTTCGTCTTCTTCTTTATTCTTCTTGATAGAAACTAAAAGTAATCGACAAGACTTTCTCTAAGGGCTCGTCTTCTTCATCTTCTTCTTCTTTTTTCTCTTCAAAAGAAATAATGTGATAATGAAACTGGACTACTGTAATATCATTTTGTTTGCTGTTTTTCTTCACTTCTTTTCTCCTATTTCTCTTTTTCCTTTTCTTTTTCTTTTTCTTTTTCTTTTTCTTTTTCTTCTCTCGTTAATTTTCATTGGAACGTAAAGAAGTCATTATAATATTATTAATAATACATATATTTTATATTATTTTATATTGAATTGTGAATATATATATAATCTATATAATATAATATATCATTATATATAGGGTGAACCAAAAGTTCGTGAATTTATTATTATATTATAATTATTATTAATATTATTATTAATATTATTATATTAATAATAATTATACAATATTATATTTATAATATAATATTATTATATTAAATTATATATATATATATATATATATATATATATATATATATATATATATATATATATATATATATATTTATATATTTATTATTTTATAAATAATTATTTGTTTATAAAATAATACATTAAAAAATTGCATTGTAAATAAAATCTATATAATATATTATTAAATTATATAATATTAGTGTGTATTTCACAAAAGTTCATAATTTTATTATTTTCTAAATTGTGTTATAAAACTGCATAATGGATTGTTTTTCATAAAATTTACTTTTGAAAATATTAATAAAAAAAAACCAGAAAAAAAAATCTCACTAACTTTTAGTTCACTCTAATAATATATATATATATATTCATCTCTTCCATTCATCTCTTTTTTTAGAAACGAGCCAGGATTTTTTTAATTATTCGCCGAAAAGCATCATCTCACGTTTTTTTTTTTTCTTTCTTTACCTCGACAGTATGAATGCAATTAGTCGGCTCACTAACGGGAGTTTAAAAAGTTTGCGTGGTGTGCTTTTCTCCCCCTACCCCTCCACACCCTCCCCCATCTCTCTCTCTCTCTCTCTCTTTCTCCCTCTTTATAAAAGAAAGAAAAATAGAAAAAGAAAGATTAAGGGTGGTGGTGGTGGTGGTGGTGGTGGTGGTGGTGGTAGTGGTCACGAGTGTTACACTCATACTAACTCATTGGTTTCGTTGTATTAGTTTTTTGGCTTTTGTCCACGACCCCTTGTGCTTGGCACGAGCCAAACTAACCGTTCCTCTATTATTCTTTTGCATAATAACCTCGTAAAACAGAAGGAGAAGAAAAAAAAATAAACTAAGGGAAAATAACTTCAGCGTAGATTAAGGTATCGCGAAGGACAATGAGAATTAAAATCAAAATGGGAAAGGAAGGGAAAGAAAGGGAAGGAAAAGTTTTTTTCCTTGGTAACCTCGAAATACGTATTATTCTTCTTCCAAACTTTCCTTTAACCCTATTTATCCCTTTTTTCTATATAATAGTATTATATATTATATACACAGTTAGGATCAACTATATAAAAGTAGAGAAAAAAAGAAAAACTTTTTAATCAAAGATTTCTTTTGTGAAAATAAAAAAACAAAAAGAAATAAAAAACATTTCAATATTCTTTCTTTCTATTTCTTATTTCGAGTAGAAGGAAGAAAATCAAAGAAAATAGAATAAATAAAAAATAAAAAGAAAATTATCTTGTAGGTACTCTTGATTATTCAAATAAGTATGATATATTTTGTGGTATAATATTCAAGTCTGCATTGAAAAAAGGGATAAAGAAATAGAAAGAAAAAATAGAAAAATAAAAAATAAAAATATAAAAAATAAAATCTTAATTTTTATCGGGATCTATTTGAATCCTACCAAAATAAATATAATATATATATAATGTAATATAACATAAATATAAAATATATATATATATATATATATATAATATAACACAATAAAATAAATAAATATACTTTTGATATAATATTCAAATCTGTATCTAAAAATATGTAATAATATTTTAATTTATTTATATTTTAATTATATTATCATAAAGTCTTGTATCTAAAAAATAAAAGATAAAAGATAAAATTAAAAAAAAGTAGATGAGTATTTGTTGTTGTTGTTGTTGTTGTTGCAAATGGTAATAATGCATAAGGGAACGAATAGAAGATAAAAAATAAATAAAAAACAAAAATGTAGATGAATATGTTGTTGTTTTTGTTGTTGTTGTTGCAAATGGTAATAATGCGTAAGGGAACGAATAGGATGTTATATTTATAAATAATAATAATAACTAGTAGAGAAACTTGGTAAGGATATAGGAAATGATATAGATACAGTGAGAGAGAGAGAGAGATAGAGAGAGAGATAGAGAGAGAGAGAGAGAGAGAGAGAGAGAGAGAGAGAGAGAGAGAGAGAGAGGATTGGGATACCGGAGAAGGATATATTCAACGAAACGAGCTTATAAGGTTACGAGGTGAGAAAAGCCATGAATATTTTACGACAGACTGAAAATTCGCTGCTTCTACTGGTGTTGCTGTTGCCTGCTACTGGTCTTTCTTGTGTATCAGAAAGGAGAAAAGGTAGAACAGGATCGTGAGGTCGAGTTCCTTTATATCGTACGAATTTAACGTGAAGAATAAAAAAAACTCTTTTCGAGATAGTAGCACGTATTTACCTTGCTCATCCTACCTAGGTAGAATCCTAGGTAGGACTGAGGTAATCCTCGAATGGATTCATTTTGAAAAATATCAAGATTCCTTATTTTCAACAAAACATTACTACTTTTTCAACTTATAGAATAAGAAAGTAGAAAAGTTTCGTTTTTATTTTTTTTTTTTTTTCATTTTCTTTTTTTGGGGAAGAGTTAGAAAATTTTTCCCAAGCTTACATATATATATATATATATGAGTATGAAAATAGTAGGAAATGTACGTAAAATGATGATGATAGTAGTAGTGGTAAATGGAAAAGGAATGGGTGGTGGATGGGTTGGTTCTATATATATATATATATATATATATATATGAGATTTGTGGCAGAAGAATTTGCAAAGTCCCAGAAGACGACTTCCACGACAGTTTTCTCGAGTGTGCTGTAGAATATCGGTGTCTCGAATAAGTTCTTTCCCTTATTTTTCTTTTTTTTTTTTTTGCCTTCTTTTTTTCTCTAACTTACATTTTCGGAACACGAAAAAACCCTTTCACGGAGAAGGGTACATCGATCCCTTTACTTATACTTAAACCTACGAAATGTTGTCAGGAAAGTTATTGCAAATGTTTGTTATACGAAATATATCGTAGTATTATTTATAATTGGTTTAAAAATTATCAATGAATAATTGTAGCTTCAAAAATTGGATTTCTTTTTATTTTTTATTTGACAACATTTTTGTATGTAAATATATATATATATTTATATAATTAAAAGTGCTTATGTGTGCGCTTATTCGTGAAATCTTATTTAATGAATTAAATAGGATATATTAAAAATATATATAAAGTATTTTATATTAAATATTTTTAATGTTATATTATAATGTAAAAATATAAATTATTAATTAGAAATAAAAAAAATATAAAATAAATAATTTTTATTTAAATATAAATTAAAATATTATATAATAATATAAATATTTATATTAAAATATTTTTAATATGTCCTATTATTGTATTATATATTAATTATAATTATTATATTATATTATATTAAAATAATATTATATATTAAAAATTATAATATATATATATAATAATATGTGTAATTATTATATATATTTAATTATATATATATATATACGTATATTAATTAATATTATATATAAATTAATGTTTATTTAGTTTCTTTTTTTTCCATATTATTTATTATTCAATGATCATAAAAATATATTAATCATTCGATGACATTTAATCTGATTATATTCACAAATTTATATGACGTTAAGATTTGATCGAAATTTTTGAAAATCAATGAAAATTCGTAATCATCAAATTTGTTAGATGAACAATTCATAGAAAAACGAGTATAGTTTATTTTTCTTATTTTGTGTACACGTTGGTCTTTCTTTTTTTTTTTTTTTTCAAGTGAACGAATAGAGAAGAACCCTCCGACAAATTTTCTCCTCGATTTGCTTCACACTTGGGAGTCCATAAATATGTTAGCAGCTGCTGCTTGTGCTGTACGACGACGAAAAACTTTTGGTGTTTTTTGTGGAAAGGATAGGGATGAAGTTGAGGGTTATGGGATTGCAATAGAAATAAACAATCACGTTTAAGTGAGGACTATCCTACCCAACCTTAACCCCATAATTTGGTAAAAACGGGCCTACCTCACAATCAGAGCCAATTTACACGAACCAATTTTACCGATTTCCACTATGGGCTATTTCCATTGTTTCGTTTTGCACGTTCTTTCGTTGAAATCCAGAATGTTATGTGAATTTATCAGTCAATCGTTTTATATACTGGATTGAGTTGATAACAAAATTTATCAAACGAAATGTTAACATCGTTATAATGTTTTTTTTTCTTTATTTCATTTTTATTTGATAAAAATAAAGTTCATGGGGATCAAATTACAGCGTTGTTTATAAAAAAAAAAAAGAATATTTGGTTGAGTGATAAAAATTATTCTTTTTTTTATTTTTTTATTTTTTTTAAATATTTTAACGTGTTGAAGAATATATTAATTTTTACGTAAATTTAACAAATGTTATTTATATGTTGTTGCTCATCTTTCGAATTTGTTATCATATAAAAATACAAATACGTTAACGTGTTCTTATATATGTGTCGTTGAAATATTTTTTAGTACGAATTAATTCAAATGTAAAATCACGCGTTACGCATCATTTATTTCTTTTTCTTTTTTCTTTGCTCACCAGTGATATGATTTTTGTAACGTTACGAATAAATTTAATTTTACGTCACAGGTAAATCTCATGGGTATTTCGACGTGTTAAAATTATCGATAGATTTTTTTTTATTTTTTTTTTTTTACAGAATTCTTTTGCACAAATTCTTCTCTGATTTTATAAATAAAAACGAAATAACGTTGACATGATATAAAAAAAAAAAAAGAAATTCAATAAATCAAGTTATTACAATGAGCAGCTTTAATTATTTTTATTTTTTTTTTTATTTGGAATGGTAATTAAAAATTCAATGTGTTAAATAAAAACAAAAATGATGAGAACAATTTGAAAACGTGAACAACAATATTTATGATATTAGAATTTTATAAAATAAAATGATGCACGTGAATGCATACAAATATGCATTCGAATGCATTCATTGATTTTTCTTTATTTCATTCTCTCCGATAAATTCTCGGAAAGTGGACAAGAAAAGGAATAAAACAAATAAAATAAAAATAGAAAATATAAATAATGTTGGACCGACTGATTTCAAACGATAGGTTCTTGTAAACGTAAAGAAAGAAAGAAAAGAATTTTCAAAGAGAAGATAAAACAGAGAGAGAGAGAGAGAGAGAGAGAGAGAGAGAGAGAGAGAGAGAGACAGAGACAGAGACAGAGAAAGAGAAAGAGAAGAAATAAAATGGAAATCTAAAGAGAATTTTCTCAATATATGTAAAATCGCTTCCCTTTGAAAAGAATAATCAATAGTAGGGGTAGAGATAGAGGAGGTGTTGGAACAAGAAAAGATAAGAAAAGTCTCGAGGAGGATACCTAAAGGTAGAAAAATGATAAAAAGGTATGCAGCTAGCAATACAGAACTCAGAATATCGTTTCCACTGTAAAATAAATATCTTTTATAGGTGTCTTTCTTTCTTTTTCTATTTTTTATTTTTTTTTGTTTATTTAGTTTATTTTATTTTTACTATCTGGATTGAAAACTTTTCAATTGATACTATATACAAGTGATGAAAACAAATATCCTAGTTTTTATATTTTAAACAATCGATTTATCGTTCTATCGATATATCGAACTTCAATATATCGATTATCGAACTATCGATATATCGAACTTCGATATATCGATTATCGAACTATCGATATATCGAACTTCGATATATCGATTATCAAACTATCGATATATCGAAGTTCGATATATATCGATTATCGAACTATCGATATATCGAACTTCGATATATCGATTATCGAACTATCGATATATCGAACTTCGATATATATCGATTATCGAACTATCGATATATCGAACTTCGATATATCGATTATCGAACTATCGATATATCGAACTTCGATATATCGATTATCGAACTATCGATATATCGAACTTCGATATATATCGATTATCGAACTATCGATATATCGAACTTCGATATATATCGATTATCGAACTATCGATATATCGAACTTCGATATATATCGATTATCGAACTATCGATATATCGAACTTCGATATATATCGATTATCGAACTATTGATATATCGAACTTCGATATATATCGATTATCGAACTATCGATATATCGAACTTCGATATATATCGATTATCGAACTATCGATATATCGAACTTCGATATATCGATTATCGAACTATCGATATATCGAACTTCGATATATCGATTATCGAACTATCGATATATCGAACTTCGATATATATCGATTATCGAACTATCGATATATCGAACTTCGATATATATCGATTATCGAACTATCGATATATCGAACTTCGATATATATCGATTATCGAACTATCGATATATCGAACTTCGATATATATCGATTATCGAACTATCGATATATCGAACTTCGATATATATCGATTATCGAACTATCGATATATCGAACTTCGATATATATCGATTATCGAACTATCGATATATCGAACTTCGATATATATCGATTATCGAACTATCGATATATCGAACTTCGATATATATCGATTATCGAACTATCGATATATCGAACTTCGATATATCGATTATCGAACTATCGATATATCGAACTTCGATATATATCGATTATCGAACTATCGATATATTGAACTTCGATATATCGATTATCGAACTATCGATATATCGAACTTCGATATATCGATTATCGAACTATCGATATATCGAACTTCGATATATATCGATTATCGAACTTTGATATATATCGATTATCGAACTATCGATATATCGAACTTCGATATATATCGATTATCGAACTATCGATATATCGAACTTCGATATATATCGATTATCGAACTATCGATATATCGAACTTCGATATATCGATTATCGAACTATCGATATATCGAACTTCGATATATATCGATTATCGAACTATCGATATATCGAATTATCAATATATCGAACTATCGATATATCGATATATTGAACTATCGATATATCGATATATTGAGCTATCGATATATCGATCTTTAGAACTATCGAACTATCAATTTATCGAACTATTTATTGATGAAAACTCACTTATGATTCGAAAGAGTAAAACGTGAAATGATTCGTGTCGATTCGTTGTCATAAATTTACCCAATTTTTTTATATTAACCTTTCCCTTTTAAAAAGGGGAGGATCAGTTCCCTCCAAAATTTGCATTTTATTGTTCTTTAAAATTTCGAAACGCCTTTTTTTTTCTCTTTAAAAAAAAATCTATTCTACTACTAATTCAAGAAAATGGCAGATTTCTTGGTGAAGGTGAATGAAAAAAAAAGATCTTTCGTATGGTATACCGTTTTATCCCTTATTGCCTGTTATAATTCTTAAGAGGGTAGACGCACCTTTTCTTTATAACAAGAATTCTCCCTTTACCCTGTTACCGAAAATAAAATTAACCCATCTCAAAGTATCTCGTTGTAAAATGTCTTCTTCTAGATTTTCTAACAATTTATTAAATATTATTTGAAAAGTTTGCTTTTTTTTTTTTCTTCTTACAAATTTTTACTTGCATAATTATTTTGCATTTGATATTATTTTGTGTTTTTAATTATAATATATGCGATATCATTTTGTTTCTATTTAAATTCTCATTAAACGTTTACTTTCACACGCTTAATTATCATTAAACGTTTATTTTTACACGTTTAATGTTCATTACATGAATTAAAAAAAAATATTATTATCATTCGTATATCAAAGTTTGTCAAGATAATAAATTGAAAAATGTTTATTAAAATATTACGAATATTTATAATATTATAAATACATTTCTTATATTATAGATTATTTTCTCTTAATTTATTTCTCGGTTGTTGTCGATGAAACTTTGAAATTCGTGAAATAAACGTTAACGTTTAAGAATCAACAAGTCGTTCTTCTCGATGTAGTAGTAATAAGCTTTGCAATATTATTAACTCGTGCAGCAGACGAGCTAATTAAGAACGATCGATCGTGAACGTTTGGCAAGTAGTGTATACACGAAACATGATATCAACGATACAACGATATGCGTTATGGCGTTGTTACATGGACCGAAGCATTGGAAATTTGGGCGTGGATCGATGAAGAACGAACGGGTTCTATCTGAAACCGATCTGGTGTTATCCCTTTTGCGGCACGAATTGTTCCACACTATATTGGCAACGATCCAATGATTATTCTACCGTAAACCCTGATCTCTGGATTTTCCTAACTATCGATGATCGTTTTCATTTGAACACTATTTCGTTTCTTTACAATATTTATACATTAACGTGTGAGTAATATTATTTTATCATCTTTTTTTCATTAAAAAAAAAAAAACAAATATAATTTGCGCCTGTAAATAGATTACATTCCACACGCAATGTCAGTAATGTCGATTACTAACGCCATCTATTAACAACAACGAAATATTTAATATTTCTAACTATAAATAATACATTAATAAATTAAATACTATTAATTATATTAAATAAAAATATACTTACAAATATTTAATTTGAATAAAATGAACAATTATTCTAGTGGTGTATGGAGTGTTGCCTAAGTTTAGGCGCGTTTTTATTTCTATTGATAAATAATACACTAATATGTAACTATTAACAATAATATAAAATTAAAAAATTTACGAATATGTAATTTGAATATAATGAAAAATGATTATCGGTGTATTTAGTGTTGCCTACGTACAGGCGCGAAAATATTAGATACTTTTGAAACGAATATATGAACTTTCGTTTTTATTATATTACATATGTGTAATCTCGTATAATTTTAGATAACATAGAAAAGAATTTTTCACAAAATTAATCTTTCGAACAATTTCGATCAAGAATTCAGCCCGTAAGCGTTGATTAATCCAATGAAGAGATACGCTTCTCGATAATATCTTTTTCTCTCTCACGAATGGAATAAAAAAAATGTGTTCTCTTTGTTTTATTTTTTGGATAAAAAATATCAAGAAAGAAAGAAAGAAAGGAAGATAGAGATAATCGAGATTTTTCTGTCGAACTTAAAGTATAGGTTTGGTTGGAAGATTGGGAGAGAAAGAAAAAAGAAAAAGAAAAAGAAAAGAAAAAGAAGAAGAAGAAGAGATCCTTGGAGCTGTTGGTCGAATAAGAAAAGGAAATAAAAAATAAAAATTGGTAGTGGTAATGGTGGGTAGTGGTTGGTGATGGTGGTGGTGATGATGTGCAGCGAGCAGAGCGTTCATGAAGGCTGTGGTAAAAGGCACCAACGAAGATTTAATTTGCGGTTCGCCACTCGTCGGTCGAGCTAACGGAGAATCGTGATTCGCCATTTTTCACCTAACTCGATTTCGTGGTTCTCTTTCGATCCACCAACATTTCTCTGCCTCTCTCATATACACACACACATACATACACATTCTTATTCTTTATTTTCCCCCTTTTTTCGTTCGAGTCCTTGAAAGTAGTCACTGACTATTTCAAGACTTCCCACGACGTACTTTTCCATTTCTTTTTTCTTTTTTTGTTTGTTTTTTTTTTTTTTTTACTTCCAATGAAAATTCCTTTCCCAAACTTCCAACGAGTTTTTTTCCCTTCTTTCTTCTTCCTTTAAATTTTTTTCTTGTTCCTTTTTTTTTTTTTTATTATTTTCATCATCGATTTGATTATTCGCTGGTAATGCTCGTAAAGCTTACACAAAGAATAAACTCTTGAGTAAGGATGAGTTTCGAATTCCTTCAATCGGATTCCTTTACTCCACTCTCATCCTCTTCCTAACCCCCTTCTGGAATCTTTTGGTAGAATTTGCAAGGATTTATATTCAACGAATATATTTGTAACGCGACATCATTACGAATGCTTGCCGAGGTTATTTGTTCGTGTCCCCCTTGTCCCCCTGTTTCCTGCCACCTCTCCCACCCACCCTCTCAAACAAATGGGGATAGGTGAGAGAAAATCTTGGAATGCATCATCATTTCTTTAGATTAAAATAATATTTTTCTATTCTAACCATATTTTTGTTGTTAACTTTGTTTGTATGTTACAAAATTTTATTTAATAATAAAATCATATTTAAACCCATTGACTGCCAACTACGAGATATCTCGTAGTGTGTGTGCTGCAATTTTAAATTAATTATAAATTATTTGCGTTATTTTGGTTAAGAATTATTAAAAAGATTGAATAAAATATTGATATGGTGTAAAAAAACATTAATTTATTATTATATATAAATAATATATATATATATATATATATATATATATATATATATATATATATATATATAAAATAAAATAAATTATTATAAAATATTATATATTATATTATTATATAATATAATATAATATAATATATTAATATATATTAATATATATATATATTAATACAATATTAAATCATATATTATATTAAATTATATATATAATATTATATCAGTGACTTAATATTATTATATTTTTCAAAATTTAAGGTAAAACTCTCTAAATATGTCTGGCAGTCAATGGTTTAATAAGTATCTTTTTATTTAGGGATGTTTTCAACGTTACGACAAAGTCTTATCATATGTTGAACAAGTACGAGTATAAATTTTAAATACTCGTGATTTAGAAATAAAAATAAAAGGAAAGAAAGAGAATGAATGTTGAGGAAGTAGAATATAGTGTGGTTCGTATTTTAATTTCCGGCATTGCTAATTTTTCTTTCTCGTTTTTTTTTGTTTTTTTTTTGTTTTTTTATTTCATCACACAACGTCGTATGCCTTAGTAATTACAACTGGTACTAGTGGTACTTCTGTTAGTGGTGATGGTGATATGGTGGTGTTGCTTTTGCTGCTGCTACTGCTGCTGCTGCTGCTGCTGCTACTACTTCTACTTCTACTTTTGGTACAAGTCTACTTGAAAATAGGTAGAAAGCGAGTTAGAGAAAGCACCTAGTAGTCGTCGTCGTGAGCTTTAACAGTGCTTTCGTGTGTATTATTTGAGAAGTACCTTCCGGCAATGTAAGAAACTTTCTTCTACTTCTCTCCTTTTCTCTTTCTTTTTCTTTTACTATTTCACTCGGTTATTTATTTTCTTCGAGAATAGTACGATGGGTGTGATTTATTCCATCGGAAATCGAGCGAATGTCTACCAAAGAAGTTTGCTGAATTTTTTTATATATCTATATATATATATATATATATGTATATATGTTGAATCTTGAGTAGGATTTCTGATTTCGTTTCTGACTTTTACTGAATTTTATTCGACATTATTCTAACGTGAGTTCGTGTTTCGCATACTTAAGAAGAAAATCATCTGATATATATTTATTTCTCACTGAACGATCTGATTTATTTAAATTAGATAAGATTTTGTTAGGAACAAAGATAAAAATGTTTATTTATTATTCATAAACATATGTAATTGTAGTAGAAGTAGAATCTTTCATAGGTTCTTAGAAAATGTTGTATCATGTGAATACTATGTTATATGAGATTTACAATTTAATTATTTTGAAATAATTTAAATTTGATGTATAATAAATTAAGCAACATTTTTATTTGTTATTTATTATATGTATTTGTATTTATATATAATAATAATTAATTAATATAATATTTTGGTTAATTAAGGGGACCTTCTACTATGAGCACCTAAAAAAAAGGCTATTTTCGCGAATTTTTTCCAAGAAAACTATAAAAGATATCGATCTAAAAGTTGTTGGGTTTGTTAAATTGAGTCTTAAACTATATAAATAAATTTTTATTTTTTCATTTTAATTAATTTTTTATTGCAAAAACAGTAGTATAAAAAAACACCTTAAAACTTTAGTGCTTTGGTAGCTCCATCAGAACTTGAGAATGGCTTACCTGAAACATAAAAGTAAAATGGTTTTATATTCTGTATGACTTCAGCTACAAAGTGACAGTTTTATATAAAAATTTTATCAATAAATAAAAAAATGGTGGACAAATTACAAAAAAAACGTAAATTTGACCTTTTTTTTATTGTTTTTGACTAAAAATAAATAGTAAAAATTAAAATATAAGAAAAAACTCTCCGTCACTTTGTTACAGCTCATGTGTAGAATATGTGGATTAAATTTTATAAGAATCGGTTTACTGGTTCGTGAGATACGATGGAGCTAGTATTTCAAAACATACTTTCGAGATAAACGCGTTTAAAGTTTTTTTCTACTCAAAATCGTTAAAAATTCTTACCTAAACTTAATCTGCGATGCCTGGACCGTACAATAGACCTTCTTCTTGTTCATATTCTTCAATTTCTTCCAGTCTTGCCTTCTTCCACTTTGATCTGGTATCTTTTGAGCACTCAGAGCTTCGACGGTTCGCAGATTCGATACGTCGGTCGTCGCGTCTTTTAGCAAAGTCGATCGCTCCTGGCCCAAGTTTCATGCCCATCGTTTCCATTATCTTCATCACTGTTTGAAATCCTTCGTTAAAGATACATGCTGAAACTTTGCACGCAATTTCAACAACTTTTTTGCCGTTAAACGGTGTTTAGGTGCCATGTTCCATACGCAGTTATTAAAGCTTTCATTATTATTCTGCGTATGTCCACCTAAACATCTTTCCAGCAGTTCTGTCTTAGTCAGATCCTCATAAATAGGCTTTAGCACTTTCTGTACATCTTTAGAAAGTGCCGGAGGATGCTTGTATTTTTGCTTCAGTGCCTTAGTTTTGAGGTACTTACACCAGTCGATGGAACACGTATGGTAATTATTATTATCTTTTTTTTTTTTTTTATGAATCGTGAGATATTATGATCCCTTTC
Source organism: Polistes dominula (assembly GCF_049000335.1). Taxonomy (NCBI): domain Eukaryota; kingdom Metazoa; phylum Arthropoda; class Insecta; order Hymenoptera; family Vespidae; genus Polistes; species Polistes dominula. The sequence continues at coordinate 1,756,891 of NW_028300963.1, forward strand.
TATTTGTAAGGAAAGATACAGTCTCCGTCAAAAGTGTACGAACAAGTTGAAATGAAAATAAATTAAAATGCAAACAAACTTTGAAAAGGGTTGAGAACATGGGAATCTGTTATTTTATAAAATTCAACTTCGGGCATTTATTATCGGCCCATTACCGGCATTTATTATCGGCCCATTACCGGCATTTATTATCGGCCCATTACCGGCATTTATTATCGGCCCATTACCGGCATTTATTATCGGCCCATTACCGACATTTAGTATCGGCCCATTACCGACATTTAGTATCGGCCCATTACCGGCATTTAGTATCGGCCCATTACCGGCATTTAGTATCGGCCCATTACCGGCATTTAGTATCGGCCCATTACCGGCATTTATTATCGGCCCATTACCGGCATTTATTATCGGCCCATTACCGGTATTTATTATCGGCCCATTACCGGCATTTATTATCGGCCCATTACCGGCATTTAGTATCGGCCCATTACCGGCATTTAGTATCGGCCCATTACCGGCATTTATTATCGGCCCATTACCGGCATTTATTATCGGCCCATTACCGGCATTTAGTATCGGCCCATTACCGGCATTTAGTATCGGCCCATTACCGGCATTTAGTATCGGCCCATTACCGGCATTTAGTATCGGCCCATTACCGGCATTTATTATCGGCCCATTACCGGCATTTAGTATCGGCCCATTACCGGCATTTAGTATCGGCCCATTACCGGCATTTAGTATCGGCCCATTACCGGCATTTAGTATCGGCCCATTACCGGCATTTAGTATCGGCCCATTACCGGCATTTATTATCGGCCCATTACCGGCATTTATTATCGGCCCATTACCGGCATTTAGTATCGGCCCATTACCGGCATTTAGTATCGGCCCATTACCGGCATTTAGTATCGGCCCATTACCGGCATTTAGTATCGGCCCATTACCGGCATTTAGTATCGGCCCATTACCGGCATTTAGTATCGGCCCATTACCGGCATTTAGTATCGGCCCATTACCGGCATTTAGTATCGGCCCATTACCGGCATTTATTATCAGCCCATTACCGGCATTTATTATCGGCCCATTACCGGCATTTAGTATCGGCCCATTACCGGCATTTAGTATCGGCCCATTACCGGCATTTAGTATCGGCCCATTACCGGCATTTAGTATCGGCCCATTACCGGCATTTAGTATCGGCCCATTACCGGCATTTATTATCGGCCCATTACCGGCATTTATTATCGGCCCATTACCGGCATTTAGTATCGGCCCATTACCGGCATTTATTATCGGCCCATTACTGGCATTTATTATCGGCCCATTACCGGCATTTATTATCGGCCCATTACCGGCATTTATTATCGGCCCATTACCGGCCGATTATACAGATTACAATAAAAAAAACTGCTTGAATAAACAATGAAAGAGAAAGGGATTGAACAAGATAAGAGTCGTCCGTGCGCGCCGAACGCTCAGGAAAGCGGTCCGAGGTAGTTACGTTCAGGCACCAAAAATGTAGTTAGAGACATCGGATCTTTTTGAAATTTTAACACAATATTTCTACATATATATACATTCGAAAAATGTAAAAAAAAAAAAAAATTTTTTTAAATTGCAGACTAGAAGGTCCCCTTAATTTAAATTATAAATAATAATTTATATAATAATTAAATATAATACAATAATAAAATATAATAATAATAAATTAAATAATATTTAAATATAATAAATATTTAATATATTAAACATATAATGTATATATATATATATATTGCAATGAACTTTCGTGTTTCTAATACCAATTAATAATTATATTTGTATTTATTTATTATATTTATTTATTTATTTAATAAAATACTTACATGTTAAAGAACAATATTCTACAAAAATTTCATACAATTTTTGTTATCTTGTTATACAAAAAAAAAAATCATGTTCTATAGAATGCTGTATGTTGCAAAAGGGCTACTTTTAAATAATGTATTATTTCACGAAGAAATAATTTATCAAATTTGTTCCTGTACAATCGATATTGAAAAAATGAAATGGCACGTAATCTTTCGATGAATCTCTTTTCATTTGTGTAATTTTATTTAATTTTTTTCTTTTTTTTTTTTTTTTTAATTTTTGAAGCTAGACGTGATCAATGGGACTCGATTTATTTGTCGAACACCCTTTCTACTTTTTATCCTTCCTCACTTCTCTCTCATATATATATATATATATTTTTTTTTTTGTATTTTTTATTTTTTTTTTATTAAACTCATTCTCTTTGACTCATCTCGTTGCTTGGATACGCAATTTCATTTTGAATTGGAATCTCGTTGAGTGGAATGATTCAAACGGAATATTTATGAGAAACAAATGTGGAAATCTAAACGTTTTGCCATCAAATTTACGGTTCTTTAAATCGTCTTAAAATTAAATTACAATTTTTTTTTTCATATCGCGAAATAAAAACAACAAAAACTAAGTGAAAAAAAAGAAAAAGAAAAAGAAAAAGAAAGTAATTGAAAAGGATAAAAATTATTCGAAATAGACAACGATATTACGTTTGAGTATAAAATATTATTTTCTCTTATTTATCAAGAAAAATTCCATGGTCGTCGTAGTCACGGTCACCCATCGTCCTTTATTATACTTGATGGTATTTCCCAAGTGGATCGTTTACTCTTAAAACGAATAAACTATTTTGCGAAATATATTTTCTATCTCTTTTTTTTTTTTTTTTTTTTTTAGTTAGACGTTAAAATATAGGAACTTAGTTCGTAGCAAAAAGGGATGATATAAAGTGACGTTGAATAATGTCGTTGATATAAATGGAAAGAAAAAAAAATCTACATATATATGTATATACACATATATTAGAAGAAGAAGAGAAAAAAAAAAAAGGAAATCGAAAAAGGGGAATAAAAAAAAGAAAATGAAAGGGGATGATCGCGTAGAAAAATATTTTTCTCCACGTGTGTACATACGTATGTATGTATTTATGTTATGTATAGATGTGTGTGGGTGGGTTGGTGTGAAAGGGCAGGGAGACGCATGGGTGAGAAAAAATTTGCGGACAAATTTTGTTGCGGGATTGAAAGTTGGCAATTATTTTTTTCACGGATAAATGCAACAACAACAACAAAAAGGAACGAAAAAAAAATGAGAAACGTTGCAACGATCCGTTGGTTTTTCGGAAAAAAAAAAAAATAAAAATAAAAATAACGGATTGATAGATCGTGACGTGGGGAAAAAGTGGGCGAGGAAAAAGTGCTCGTTGACAAATCGTTACAAATGGTTTCCTTCCTGTATCAGTTAGTATACCAGTGCCTAGTAGGCTGCAACTATCACCGAACCCAACGTTCGATCAATTTCCAATTTGTTCGAATTTTTCCGAGATACTCGTCGTTTTAAATTTGTTTAATCAAAATTGACCAGATAAGTGGAACGAAATAATTAAAATAAAAAATAAAAAAAAAATAAAAGGTGCCAAAAAGGGCTCAACGGTTCAATCAATTTCTAATCCCTTTTGAATTCTCGAAACTTTCGTTCGAAATTTTTTTAATCAAAATTCACCATATAAGTGGGATGAAATATTTCAAATAAAAAAAATAAAAATTAAAAAAAAGGTGCCAAAAAAGGGCTCAACGGTTCAATCAATTTCTAATCCCTTTTGAATTCTCGAAACTTTCGTTCGAAATTTTTTAATCAAAATTCACCATATATAAGTGCGAAGAAATATTTCAAATAAAATCAATAACAAAATAATAAAAACAAAGATGCTAGAAGAGGTTAACTTTCGATCAATTTCTAATCCGTTTAAATTCTAGTAAACCCTTGTTGAAAATTTATTTAATCCAAATTGACTATATAGGGATACGAATTATTTCAAATAAAATAAAACAGGTGCTAAAAGGGCTCACAACGTTCTATCAATTTCCAATTTGTTATGAATTATTGTTAATCAAAATTAACCATAAAAAAAAGAAGGTAATATACATTGTTAAAAAGAAATGTAATATAAGGTAAAAGGTGTCAAAAGGTTAAATCCATCGATGGGTCGATGATATTAGTGAAAGACTGGGTTGGTTGTTGGTGCACTTTCGACTGACTGCTCTTCTTCTTTTAATTGGACCATGATTACGAGCAAAAGGCGAAGAGACGAACTTAATTGGAGAGTTTTTCCTCGGATGGATGTTGGAAAAGTAAAAGAAAGAAAAAAAAAAAAAAAGACAAAAAAAGAAAAAGAAAATTAGACGACGCAATTACTTCACTATGAAAAAGAAAGAAAGAAAGAAATAAAGAAAGAAAGAGAGAAAGAGATAAGTTGAAGTTTCTTTTACACAGGATGAAGATGAAGAGAAAGAGGGTTGAGTGGAGGGGGGGGGAGGGGAGGGGAGGGGAGGTGGTGGGTTGTTAAAACACGAATGAATGCAAAACGAATTCAAGTAAGTAGACGTGAAAGTAACTGCAAACTTGCAAACTGCAAATTTTCTCGTTGGAACACGAGAAAACGATTACTGACATTTATCCTATTTTTTAAATATTCTTCTTTTTCTATTTATTTATTTATTTATTTATTTATTTCAATTTAATTCATTTCCATTCTCAATTAATTTAATATTAGATAATTCTCTATTTTTCTTCTCTTTCCTTTTCTTTTTAAATATCTATTTACTTATTTTTGTTTTCTTTTTTTATATTATATATATATATATATATTGATTTTATATATTTATTTTTGAAAGTAGGTACATTTTGAGATATCAAAAATTTGTTGACTTTATCATCAAATGTGTTAAAAAGTGTGACGTTTGTTTTATCGGATACTCTTGAAAATAACAGATAACTTTGAAAGAAGAAATAGATACGGGATATCAAAGAGACATAAGATATCAAGTTTCCTTCCCTCTTATAGTAGTAACAGTAGAAGTAGTTGCAGTTTGTCGAATAAAATCGAGGAGAGATTTTAAAATCCGATTTTTATGCTGAGAACGCGTAGATGAAAGAAAGTTGATAGTAAGTAGATAGTCGTGAAGTTGGACGATATCAAAAAGTATTTTATCTGAGAAAACAAATGAGATTATAAAAGAAAACAAAATATATGAATAAGTTTATATATTTTACTGTAATCCTTTTTTAATTTTAGTAACTCGTATCACGAGTGGATAAATATATTGCGTGTCTTAAAAGTTGTGTTTTTACGTCTTGAAATAAAAAAATGTAAAAAAAAAAATAAGAAACAAATATCGTAATTCAACGTTGAATATTTACTCTTTAATTTGATTTCATATATATTACTTTTACTTTTTATTTCTAATTAATTATTCAATAATTATAAACAATGCGCGCCTGTATGAATGCAACCCTCCAGACAGACTTTGCAAATGTTGCGTCATCTATCAGGATAGAATTTTTGTTCTGCCCGAAAGATAGGCAACCCGTAATGCATTCGTGTATAAACAGTTTGGACTGAAAAAAAATCCGTCTCGACAGATGACGCTAGCAAGCAACATTTTCAACGTGTGTATGGAGGGTTGCATTCCTACAGGCGTAATAATTTTCTAAATAATTATAATAAAAATTTACCATTAATTTGCTTTTAATTAATTATGCATATTTTAAAAAATAATATTTAATATCTTACATGAAAAATATCTAATTAAAAAATAATTATTAATATAAAAGATTAGAAAATTGTTCATAATTTTATTGGAGAACGATCCATGAAAGGATTAAAATCATCTATGTTTATGTACACGTTTTCACAATTTTCAATATTAATTAATTAATAATAGAAGAATAAATTAATCGTTAAAAAAAAACTACTTCCATTCTATAGAAGTTTTTACTTAAAAAAAAAAAAAAAAAAAAAAAATGAAAGAACATGCATCAGAAAAGTTTTCATAATTGTTTTAGTGAGATGTGTGCAAAAACAAAAAAAAACAATAAAATTCCTTTTATGTTTTAATGAGAAAAATGAAAATGAAGTTTATTGTTAAAAAACTTTGTTATAGAACTATGCGAGGAATGGGCATTGGCTAACAGTCGTGAATGCGTTGAGAGTACCGGAACTGTAGCGTCGACTCATGAGGAATCCGAGGATGCATCAGAGGCCAGGTTCACCCTCAAATATTTGGGCAGCACCCTCGTCGAGACGCCATCGAGCGAGGAAGCCACGGCTGAGGCCATCAAGACGGTCATTACCATGGTACGTTTCACATACACAAACACATACAACATATAAATATATATATATATATATATATATGTATATGTATTTGTATATATACATAGGGTATGAGGTGGGTTTGCTAATCATTGATCGTTTGATCCAAACCGTGTAGTATTAGACACGAAACATCTTGCAATTTTAATTAAAGGACATTGGGTACACTCAGATTACTCTTCATCCCTTTACCTCTCCATCCCTTCTTTCTATATCTGTCTCTCTTGTTCTTTAGGTTTTTCACTTAATCTTCTTATTACTCTTACACACTAACGATCAAAGCAATTTGTCTTGTAGTTCTGGCATGAGAGTAACGTTGCACTTTAGACGATTATTCATTACGATTCATTAGACCTTTTCCTCTTCTCTCTCTCTCTCTCTCTTTCTCTTTCTCTTATACTCTCTAGGAATGTTATCATCTATGTCGTACAAAATGATTTACGAACATTCACAGTAGGTTTACTTACTCTCAACTCTACGAACATTCTACTGAATGATATTCATCGTTTGCAGGAATTCATTTTTAGATTATTTTGCAATAAGATAATACTCGAATAACAACGTGTTTGAAATATTATAGTAACAATTATTATTATTATTATTATTATTATTATTATTAAGAAATAAAGAACGATGAACTGTCCTTCTATTTCTCTCTCTCTGTTTTTTTTTATTGATATAATATTAAATATAAAAATTACAAATTATTCGAAGGAAAAAAATTTCATAGAAAGTTTCTTTATTTGCTCTCGTGTTTGAGTGGGTGGGTGGGTTCGTAAGAGAAAATGTAGAATGGTTGGAAACAATGTAACGAAGACCTTTAATTTATCTCATATAACGAGTAGTACGTTAGACAAAAGGTAAAAAAAAAGTTACGTATTACATACATATATAAACACCTACATATATAATATATACAGGGTGATTCACCAGTTATTAAATGTTGCACATCATTGGATTCGTTTTGTCAGCAACAAAGATGACCAATAATAATTCTCGAAAATGACTGAACCCATAAAATAAAATACTAATGTCACATTATAATCCTAAATTTGACATGTAACTTTTTTCCTTATCCACTTTTTTTGTTACTATCATACTTTCGGAGTTATTTAGAGTGGCAAGTACTAGTGAATCACCCTATATATGCATTTGTATGTACATATGTATATATAGATAACTCGCCATTGAAAATTCAGCCTTTCCAGAGTGTTTCCTGCTCATATAAATATCCCTTCTCAAAGAGTGGTAAAGGGAGAAAGAGGGAAAAGGGTAAGGGTAAGGGTAAGGGAAAGGGAAAGGGAAAGGGTGGGTGGGGGTGAGATACGCGCTCGAGTAAGCGCAAATTCCTCGCTGCTTCTCGAGTATTATAGGTTGTAATTAAAAAATAGATGGACGGATGGAGAGTAATAGTAGGCACGACCTCTCGTTATCGTTAAAGAAGAAGAAGAAAAAGAAGAAGAAGATTAAAAAAAAAAAAAAAAAGATAAAAGAAGAAATGTTGTTTAAATCTTTTGTCTTTTTTTTATTTTGGTGTTCCACGTATATCGTAGTTTGAGAAAGAATTGTTCTTTTTAATATATATCCTTTTAATAATTCAGGATTCCACCCAACGTTGTTCTTCGTTATTTATCTTTTTTTTATGCAATTAATTTATTTTTTTATTATTTATTTTTATTAATTATATTATTTTTGTTATTTTGTTTTGGTATATAATTTGTGGATAGAAAAAAAAGACAGAAATTGCTTTTAGTGTTAAAATTAAATTGTTTTTTTTTTTCTTGCTATTAATTATTGATAGTTAAATATATATTATTAATTTAAAATTAATTCTATTGTACGGGATTATTGAAATCAAAATTCGTGATTTTAGAAATACAATTTTCATAAGGAAATTATATTATTTTTTATTTCAAATATTTCAGTTCAAAAGAAATAGTTTATGTATTCTATAACAGTAGTAGTAGAGTAGTAGTAATATGTCAATAGTTATTATTATTATTAATATTATTATTATTATTATTATTATTATTATTATTATTATTATTATTATGTATAATAATAATTATAATTAATATAACTTAAAACAATTAACTAATATAATTAATTATTATGTTGAAATATTATAGTACTATTATAAATATAATAAATTTAATTTAATTGATAATACATTTTTTTTGTTTACTATTATAATTCATTTGATTACTATTAAATCAATTAGTATAATTAAATACAATTTATATAATTAAACCATTTCTTTTACAGTATTCATAATTTTCTTTCTTTTTTTTTTTTTAATCAAAAAAAAAAAAAGAAATCCACATCTATTCTTCAATCCAAAAAAAAATATCTTCGCCCTTTTACTACCTACCCTTTTCTACCATTTTTTTTTCTTGCTCCTCCCCTCACAAAGGGAAATAGAACGAGAGAAAGATATTCCCCCTTTTTTTTTTTTCTTTTTTCACGTCGAACGACAAAATTGGATAGTATCTTTTTCTATCCCTATTTTTTTTCTTTCTTATCCTATCTCTTTTTATCGATTATGATCCCAACGGAAGATATCTCTCTCTCTCTCTCTCTCTTTCTGTGAGAACGAACAGGATGATTCGAAAAGAAATACGAAACCCTTCCTTCAATCCTTTTCCTCTTTTATTGAAGTGGAAACCGAGAATACAATTGAATAATATCCGGATAAAATCCAAGGGACAACAACATATTTTTATTTACTTTAAAACGAATACTATATACTATACTTTACTAAATTTAACCGATCATCATCATCATCATCATCATCGTTATCATCATCATCATCATTATTATTATTATCATCATCATAATCATCATTGACTTCTTCAATTTTCAAATTTGTTTTGTGTCAAGTGAAACACGTGTTTAAATCACCACAATTTATTATTAAATTATATTCATTGATTTAATAATAATCAAATGAATTAATAAAAAAAATAAAAATATAAAATCATTTAAAGAAAATTATTTTATCATTCGAATACCTCGTGTCAAAAAAAAAAAATATTCCTAATTAAAATGAATTAATAAAAAAAAAATAAAAAATAAAAATATAAAATCATTTAAAGAAAATTATTTTATCATTCGAATACCTCGTGTCAAGTAATTGTATGTATGTATGTGTGTGTGTGTGTGTATGTTCTATTTATTTTATTTTTCAACAATAACATTGTTAATGAACAATGAAATAAGAATAACAATAACAATGATGTTGATACGAAATGAACGTCGTATCTCAGATTTCAGTTTAATTCAGTTGCATTGATAAGCTAGTAAGCGTTAACAGAGAACGACTAACAGAGTTTAGGATTTGCCGATACACATACACACAAACAGACATATATATATATATATATATATATATATATATGTATAGATTATATACACATACATAGAAATATAAGCAGAGATACAGCAACGTAGTAATCGTATCGTTTCACTACGGCATGCAAATTTCTATCTCGAAGTTATGCTTATCAGGAAGTTTGCTTGAGTTTATCTCACAGTGGTAACGCGGTGTTACGCGGGGGTTGCTACGGTAAAATAATGCAATTGGATGGATTAGTTAGCTATCGGTATTATCGGGTATTAGCCATTACATCGAATTTTGCTCGAAATAGAGAGAGAGAGAGATAGAGAGAGAGAGAGAGAAAGGAACTTGTTAAGTGGATTTCGTACGAACTATCTCGAATTTGATTGAAGTGCTTAAAGTGTTCGTCAAATAGTTAACTTCATTTTTTAATTATTTAATTATGAAATATTATTATTATTATTATTATTATTATTATTATTATTATTATTATTATGAAATATTATTATTATTATTATTATTATTATTATTATTCGTATAATTATATATATATATATATATTACAAAATTTCAATGAGATAATATTATATCGTTTGATTTTATACAATTTTTCTTATTTTTGTTTTTGTTTTTGTAATTTTATTGAAATTAAATATTAAATATTATTGACTGTGTATTATTAATAATATTTGTATTTGTTTTTTATGTAACAGGCAAAAGCAAGTGGTAAAAAATTACAAAGGGTGTCTTTGGCTGTCAGTTTAAGAGGCATCAGAATGACAGATTTGGCTACCGAGGAAGATCAACTTCAAGTATCGATATACAGGTAGATACATTATTATTATTATTATTATTATTATTATTAATTAATTAATATATGTTAATTTAAAATGAACATTTTTAATCTGATGATTTTGTTTCATACGTCAAGTTCTATCTTAGTTCTTAATTTAATTCTTTTTTTGTTAACATCCTTTCGAAATAAATCAATCTTTTTTTCTAAGTCAGATCTCCGAATGATAAATTTCATCTTCTTTTGATTTATTTATTTATTTTTTTATTCTTTTTGCTCATACACACACACGCACGAGAGTATACTCGTCACATTGGAACAATAAACGAATTCGAGTAGAATAAAAAACATCGATAGTGTAGAAATACGATAGCAATGTTTGCTCTCTCTCTCTCTCTCTCTATGTTAGTTTCTTTGACGAAACAAATATCGGATATCAAAAACCTATGAAATTGTAATAGTACGATTTTTCCCATGTTAAATTCCATAGAATAATTGAAAGATAGTATTCATGATAGATATATATATACGAATATATATTATACAAAATTGATCTTAATTATATCAATGTTAATCAAACCATTATGTTTATATATATGCAAATACGTGTTATTAGTGATATGCAATGAAATGAATACGATATCACAATGATAATGTGATATCATTTAATTATATCTTAATAAGTAAAAATAATATTTTGTTTGTTTTTATTTGTTTTTTTTTCTTTGGGGGGGGTGGGGTTGGGTGTGGTTTGGATGATGGATAACACGCAGGATCTCTTATTGTTCGGCCGATGCAACCCACGACCACGTGTTTGCATTCATAGCAACGAATCTGAACGAGACCATGGAATGTCACGCATTTCTATGTCCAAAAAGAAAAATGGCACAAACGGTGACGTTGACAGTGGCACAGGCATTCAATACGGCTTATGAAGCTTGGCAATTGTCACAATCTGCTGATACGAGGATTCATCATGCTCAAGATAAAGGTTCTGACTTGACTAATGAGAAAAATCGTGAGTATTATTATGTTTATGTTTAGTTTATTTAATCTTTTAACAAATGTGTTTCCTTTGTTAAATTGTTATTATCGTCGTCGTTAGAAAATTATTTGTAATTTTTGAAGTGAAAACTTCTTTAGAATGGGAGTGATCTGAAAAGTAAATAAACGCAATCGGTCAGGAAACGGAGCTATGAAACGGCTGCTATGAAACGGCTGCTATACTAAATAATAAGAGAAAAAGAGACAAACATATAGGATTGAGCCAGCGAGAGAATGAGACGGAATATAGCTATACAGTTTTTTCCTATTCTCGGTCTCCTCTTTATGCTATGCTTCGTAGTTATCACTCCTGGTTGTATATGTGTGCGTTTGTGTGCGACTGCATACTACAAAGCATACTTATCGGAATAAAACCTCACTACTTTTCGGAAAAAACCTCACTACTGAAATAATTTAAATAATTTAAAATATTTCCAAAATAATCATTCAGAAACCTTGCAGGCATCATTCTAAAATATTTTGAAAATGATTCATAAAATATTTTACTAATAGAGTAATCTTTTTCAAGTCTCTGAAACGCGAACATTTTCACCTTGTAGAAAGATTTTTTTAGTAACCTTTTTGAAAGGTTTAAAACTTTTCAAAAAATATTTTAAAAAGTTTTTACGTTATGTGGGGTAATTAATTTTTCCACTTTGTTATAATTTAATTATTTACTTATGGTTTTGCTTGTAAAAATTAACAAATATGTTCAAGTAGACAATTTTATTCGAAACACATTGTCTTTTAAATTAAACAAACTATTACAAAAGTATAGTAATTTAATCTAACATTGTTATCTAATTACATAATTCGAAATAATTTAACTTGCATCATTTATTTCTTTTTAACATTTGTATAAAATTTATTCTACCAAAAAAAAAAAAGACATAATATCATCATGAACAAACTAAAAAAAAATATTTTACCATAAAAAAAGAAAAGAATTGTTTAAATGAATGATCGAATAATCGAAAACAAATCACAAAATATAATACAGTCTTTTGAAAATGATATAAAATTCCTTTTTTTACTTTTGTTTCGTTAACGAATATTATATCAAAGTGGTCGTGTATTTTTTTAACGATGAAAAATAAAAATGAAAAATAAATGGTTGAAAGTATAAAGAGGAAGAAGGGAAGGAATAAAAAAAAAAAAATAATCAGTGACCACAGATAAAGAGAAAGAGAAAGAGAGAGAGAGAGAGAGAGAAAGTAAAAAGAAAAATAAATAACAAAAAAGGTAAACGTTGAAAAGCTATGTGTAACGTAATATTTGGTGTATGCACACACGTCAACCGTATAATCATATTTAACGTGGGAAATATCATGTTAACTTGTGTCGAGTACGATCAGTTGGACGATGGCTCTGGGCATTTTTAAATTTCTGCTTCAAATGTACATTTACATATGTAAAATAATGTATGTATTACATTTATGTATGTATGTATGTTTAAATGCATATGCGCGCTTCTATAATATATATATATATATATATATATATATATATATGAACGTATATATGTCTCTACATAAAATACACAGTGTAGGTGGGTGTAGGGTGCAAATACAGGGAAAATACGAACACAAGCTTTCAACCCCTCTCTCTCTCTCTCTCTCTCTCTCATACTCTCTCCATTATATGGTAAATAAATAGGTGCAGCATCGATAATTAATGACGATGCAGTAGTTAGTACAAGCTGCAACTAGGAAGCTATAACAAGTAGCGTGTAATCCAAATTCGTAGTTATTACTTACTATTAAAGATGATATAACATTGTTCATTTGATGATTAATTGATTAACGAAAGTTTGTTTGTTTTTTTTTTCTTTTTTTTTTTTTTAAAGATGATTATTAATTATTTTAGATATTTATTTTTAATACAATTACATTTATTTTCTCTATTATTTTTTTTATAATTAAATTCTATTTATTTTAGATAGAATTTAATTTAGTTGTTTTTTTTTTTTTTTTTTTATTTAAATAGAATTCAATTATTTTAGATTTTGTTTTAAAGTTATGTTATATCGAGATGATTATTAATTATTTTATAGATATTTTATATATATATATATATATATTAATTATGTTAAATAAATAAATTATATATTATTAATTCTTTATATAATTAAATTACATATTATTAATTGATATACATATATAATTTTAATTTAAAATAAAATATATTTTATCTAATGAAATTCATATTTTATCAAGATAATATTAATTATTTTAGGGAATTAATTTTTTTCCCTATTAATAAAGTATAATATAGTATAATATATTAATAAAGTAGAATAATATATATATATATATATATATATATATATATATATATATATATATATATATATATATATCTATGTACTAAATATAATTAATATATTTCACATCAAATATATGTTAATATAAGTATATGTATCATAAATACATATAAAAATTATATTATTAATTAATATATATTAAAAAATATATTTACATGTGTGTGTGGTTGATTTGCAGAAACAAACGAAAAAAAAAACGGCAACGAGACAAAAAATGCAACGAAGATGAATCAACAGAACAAGCTGAACGGACAACAACGTCATGTAGTCAATGAAGGTCAAAAGAATCTTTTAATTGATCTATCAAATGATCCCAAACCAACGGGAAATTCATGGGTGAGCGTACAAGTTTAATTCTTTTGCGTTTTTTTTTTTTCTTTTTTTTTTTTTTTTGATTACTACTTTTCATTCAATTCTACTTGACCAATTTTTTTCACACACAAATCTACATCTACAAAAGTATGCAACATTATTGAATATACTCGTAATTATACAAAATGATTCATTAGAAAAAAAAAAAAATAAAAAGGTATAATTAAAAATACGAAATAATGAAGAACTGGGTGTTTTGTAATGAATTAAAATTAAAATTAAAAATAAAGAAATGAATTGTAATATTTAAAAAAAAAAAAAAAAAAAAATTTGTTCTAATTAAACTTATATACAGTTGGATATTTGTTCATATTGTTAATAAACTATTTTCATTTATATTAATTTTGCGTCATTGATATCAATTTTGTTAAATTATGTTTTCCTTATTGTTCTATTTCAAATTTTTTCATTTCATCCAAACATTAAAAAAAAGAAACACACACACACATCTTTAACATTTTAATTTTCATTAATATTACGACTCATAAATTAATACCAAGCTAGTGTAATTACATTTTCATCACTCAGGGAATATCTCATTTAACTGATTAAGAAAAAAAAAAAAAAAGAAAACTCGCGAATAAATTACAAAAAAAAAAAAAAATATTATCATTTTCAATTAAGATGATTACGAATGTTCCACCGAGATAACTTTAAATAGGAATTCCATATTATTAAAAAAAAAATAATAAAAAATATTAAATATAATATTAATAATAATCATTAAATGATAATATATATATATATTGTTTTGTGTTTTGTAGGTGAGTTTTGAAGAGGAAACAAATTCGGATGGTAAAAAATCACAAAAGAATTCATCATCCAATAGTATTCCCATGACAACATTGAGACACAACACTAATACCACATCGTCCACGCCATCTCATCACGTAGTACCAAGGCCATCGACGGGATTCAAGATGCAAAATGCTTGGGGAGAATCCAGATCCGTCGATCTAATGTGTTCGTAGCAGACATAGCCTGAGGCTGACAGCTTCAGGGATGTACCATTAATCACAGGTCTCTGGAAGCATCTGTCGAATAACGGCCAAACAAAGAAAACTAATCCTTAGACCTATTAATATCAAAAAAAAAAAAAAAAAAAAAAACACCAACCCCTACCCCTCTAACCAACTCTTTTTAACAGAAACTGAAATGACGAAGATTCAAAAACGATTAGAAATGATAAAGGAGAAGTATAATATATGATTTTTTGATCATTTGAATCAAAAATATCATAATGAGAGATTGATGAGAAATTAATCAAATTAATTTTTGGTTTTTTTGTTTTTTGTTAAATGGCTACTTTTTATTGGATCAGTATCATTAATGCGTTTACTGTCATGTTAAATGATGATATTTTAAATGGGGCCCATAATATAATATAAATAACATATCATATTTTATTTTTATGATGGTTTTTTTTTTTTATATTGGTTTAATTCAAATATTAATATAAATAATATTAATATAAATTTAGTAAGTTATTATATTGGTTTAATTCAAATATTATTATAAATAATATTATTATATAAATTAGTACATTTTTATTATATTGGTTTAATTCAAATATTATTATAAATAATATAAAATATATAAATTCCTAAATTTTTATATTGGTTTAATTCAAATTTTTCATTCGTTAAATATTTTATAATTCAATTAATAATATTATATATATATATATTTTATATAATTCAATTTGTAATTTATTATATATTATATTATAATTAATATAATATTATATATTTTATATAATTCATAATATTTTTTCATACTAATTAGCTTATATATATATATATTCTTTTAATTATTAAAATTTAATTCAATTCAATTATTAATTAAAGGTTTCTAATTAATCATTGATTATTATTATGTAACCCATCATAAAAATGAAATTGCACTCATTGATGATCCACGTGACAGTCAACGTGTTATAAACATTTTAAATCACAATATTTGAAATAATAAATGCTTCTTCTTCTTACCTGTTTATAATTTAAATGTCAATATTTTAATATAAATGATTTTTATTCTATTTTTCATTTTTTAACAATTATAAATTATTTTTTTTCGATGATTATACTTAAATAAATAAATATATATACATATATATATATTAGAAACACTTTTTGACAGGACCAAAGAGAATAAATGTTTTTTCAATTATGACTGGTTACAAAAGAAACTGAAACATGTATCCTGCCATTTAAATTTTCTTAAGCGTTTACATATTTTTTCTACATTTAAAATTCAAAATCAAAGAAGAAGAAAAAAATATGCCAAAAAACAAAAAAAAAGCATTTCATTTGTTAAAAAAATGTGTTCAATAATCTTGGTCTAAGCTGTAATTAACATTTGAAAAATTGAACTTGACAAATTTTAACAATTTTAATACAAAAATTGTTCCACGATGCATATCGCAAATTTAAACGATTTTTAACAAACATAAACAAAACAAAACAAAACAAATGAAAAAAGAGAATAAATAATATTTCCATTTTCCACAAAATGCATTTAGTAATAAAATGTGTAATTTTGTTTAAATAATAGATAAATATATACGTATATAAATATATGTAGTATGTAACAAACAAGATGTTTCATAATATATATATATATATGTCAAATTCATTTTAAAAATGAATGAAAAATAAACAAAATAATAATTAAAAAAATGTTTATATGAACATCAAACGATTGATTAATGCACATTACAAAATTCTTAACATTAATAAAAATCTATTTGTTTAATAAGAATATACTGGATGTTTTAAAAATGTGAAACACTTTTAAGATGTACCGTGTGTACACACACACACACATTAACAATACTACTATAAATGAACTAAAAGAAACTGATGATTACTTTTAATGTTAATTTAAGATAAATGTTTGTATAAATATTTTCTTATTATTTTTATATTTATATTTCATTCATTTTTAAATTAAATTTTATATATATATATTATGAAAGCACCTTGTATAATAATATCAATTTCGATAGGTGACAATTAAATTAAAAATGGAAGTCCAATGTATTTAATATGCGAGATGATAGATGTTCATTAAATGCTAGATAAATGTGTTGATATTTACGTTATATATATATAACGTTATATTTTAGTTATACATAGATATATATATATTACGTGTATTTAATAAAAATAAATTTAAATATCGCTGATAACATCAAAATAGATATAAATTAGCTTTATACGTCGATATGTTGTTAATCATATCACTAAATATTACGAAATCATAGATTCAACGTTATGGCTTATATTATACGTACATTATCTATATATATAGTTATCAATCGTTGCTCGTGTTTATCATTTTTTTATTTTTTTTTATTTTTTTTTTTATTTTTACTATGATCGTTAAATAACATTTTTAATATAAGAAATTAATTATAAGAAAAAAATTACGTTTGACACGTGTTTCTTTTTTTTTTTTTTTTAATAATTAAAACAAAAATAAAACTGTCGTTGAAATTATACATACTTTATAGATTACTATTATTATTATTATTATTATTAGTATAATATAGATAAATTGTTTATAAATAAATTTATTATATATATTTTGTTGTTATATCAGCAATGTTTTTTTTTTTTACGTTTTACATATTAGATTTAGATTTTTAATTCTAAATTGAAATGTAGAAGGGGAAATTTAGAAGAAGGGCTTATGTTGCATTTGATAGAATTTACCAATTACGTGTAAAAAAGAAAAAAACGATTTTTATCGTTTATTATAATAATAATTATATATATATATAAGCAGTCTTATAGAAAATAAACATATGTCCTTCTTCCAATTTTTTTAAAATTAATAATAATCAAACTAATAACGAGAGAAAATGTTATTTATAAAACGTGCAACGCATAACAAAAAATTAGGTCATAAGTATCGTATAATAAATACGAATGAATATGAATGAATTTCATAAAATATCAAAATAATATCCCTTTTGTTTGTTTGTTTGTTTGTTTTTTTTCTTATAAATAAAAAAGGGCTTATGTTTCATTGCAACGATGAGAAATACATTTTTTTATTCGTGTTTTATTGTAAATTTTATTAAAAAAAAAAACAAATGTAACATAAGCTCTTATCTTCTTTTCAACACTCGTTTAAATAAAATCCGTTTGTTTTTTTTTAATAATAATAATAATAATAATAATAATGATAATAATTGTCATCGTTATTGTACGTTTCTATATATATACATATATCGCAATTGCTTTTTCTTTTTTACAGTTAATTAAAACAGATTAATTCTACTGTATATGTGCGTAACTTAAACTGTGTCGCAAATTAATGGAAACGAAAAATCGAATATTATTTTTAATTTGTGTTTATTTTTTAATTTTTTTTTTTTATTTAAATATTACATTGTTCGTGCTTATATTTCACGAGATGATTCCATTAGATGTTTAGCGAAAAATGCGTTATTGAAATATACGTATACATATCTCTCATAGAACTGAACTTTTTATCTCATCCTCTTTTATCTCTTCATTTAAATACACATATATATATAAACATATTAATTTTTAAATAAATTATTAGGAACAAGACAGTATTACCATCTAGCAACAAATCCTTAAACTACAAAATAATCTTACAAAACATTATCGATCAAAATGTGTTAACACTTTACCCATTACATTACACGGTAGTTTGAAGTTCCTTCACCCTACGTTAGATGGCAGTATAAACCATAAAAAAAGTTATTTATAATTAATTAAAAAATTATACCAATAATTTGTAATGAATGAAAATATTGAATGGATAATAAGAAGAATCTAAAAAAACAACAGAAAATTAATACAAAATGATTCAAATCTTTCTTAATGACATGAATTTATGTTAAATAATAAAACATTATAAATAATTGGTTATTTATTAAACAATAGATGTTTATAACATATAAATAGTGTATATTGGTATAACATAAACACCGTGATGATTATAAAACATAAATAGAATTTATCATTTGAAAACTATGATAGAAAAAAAAGAACGTTTGGGTTGTAAAAAAATTATGAGAACCCTTTGGTTACTTCAAGTTCTGATAAAAAGTGTTGGTTTTTATGTAACTAGGTGTAGGTGTAGGCCAAGATACTTGAAAGATGCCCTAGATCCAAAAATGTCGCGATCGCTTGAAGATGTGAAATCGTCTTTGCTGGTCTAGCAGCTTTTCAACCCTCTTCCCCTCTACCCTCGAAGACATATTGTCCCTTTGTGATTTCCCTTTCCACTTTGTTCTTTTCTCTTTCTTTCTCGTTAAATATCCTATTCCTTTTTCTTGTATTTTTTGTTTAAACGTTGCAAGTACGTTCTTTTAATTTTTTATTCAATTTAATTTGTATATTATTAATTATTATTTTAAATTTATTATTCTTTTATTATTTTTGTATTCATTCCTATTTCTTTCATTTTATTCATATATTTTGTGGATAAATTATTTTCTTTCTTTTTATTATTATTATTTATACACTTTTTATAATATATATATATAAATAAATTAATTCAATAGTTCATTTTTTCTGATTACGTTACTCTCGTTTATTATTTTAAAATTATTTATAATAATTTTTATATTTTTTTTTTTATGATATATATATATATATATGTGTCACCCTAGTTTCTATTATTTTATTTTAAATATTATTTTTGTAATTTTTTAAACATTTCTTTTTTTGTATTTGTAACACATTACGTGGCTCTCTCGTTTGATATTTTACAATTATTTAAATCATTTATAATAATTTATATTTTTTTTTTTTTATAATATATATGTTTCACCCTTATTTCTATTATTTCGTTTTAAATATTTTATACGTAATTTATAAACATTTCTATTTTTATTCAGAACACATACCAATTGAGTTCTCCTTCTACTTTTTATCCAATATTCTTTAATCAGAGAATTATTTATTATACGATGCTATAAAAAAAAAAAAAAAAAAAAACAAGAAAAGACTATAGAATAGACCATAATTATTTCCACGTAGTTAAACGACACACGTATTTCAGTAAATAGAAACAAATGTTCGGTACTCTTTTGCACTTTGGAGAGACATTTTATGGTGAAAAAAAAAAAAAGAAAAAATAATTCTTCTTGATCTCTTTTGTTTTACTCTTCTTCGCAAGGGAGAATATTATCGGACTGAGTTAAAAGAGTAGAATGGAAATGAGTGAGAAAAAAAAAGAAAAAGGAGAGGATTCTTCTGAAGTGCAACGGTGGGAGTCACGTTTATTTCGAAGGCCGTTACTTACGAAAGAGAAAAGTACCTTCTTCTCGTAGAAAATTAAGAGGGAAACGAAAAAAATGGTGGAAAAGTGGAACAAATTCTCGCTCCAGTAAGTTTCTTTCTTTCTTTCTTTCTTTCTTTCTCTCTCTCTCTCTCTCTCTCTCTTTCTCTCTCTCTCTGGTTACAAAATAATGGATGAAGGGAAAGAGTTTAGCGTTGCGGTCATTATTTTTCACACGTATGAATTTTATCACACGTTTCTTTTTCTTTTTCTTTTTCTTTTTTTCGAAACTACGATAGAAGTAGGAAGGAAAGAAAAATTATTCGTTTCTTTTGTAATATCATATATCAAGCGTGTAAGTAATAATTTTATTCATTTTTTAGTTTTCTTTTTGTTTTCTTAAGACTACTACGTCATTTGTACGTTCTAATTCAAGAAGATCGATAGATAGGTCATATTAAAAATAAAATGTTTCCTTTTCACAATCAAGAGACAAACGGATTACAAATTTCAAGGAGAAGTTTATAACAAATTGGGCTCAAGTTATGCAGTAACAATCTCTTTAAATGACCAAAAAAAAAAAAAAATTTAATTAGTTAAACATAGTTGCAATACTATTATTTTATTTTTATTTTGCACAAATTTACCAACCTATAAAACAACTCTTACATTATATTCTGTATAATTATTTAAACTACGAAAAAGTGTGATTACATTTAAACTTATAAAAAAAGAAACATGTTGTTAAATTGAATTGTTGTTAAATAACATATTGTTAAATTTCAATAAGAAGATAAAACAAATATCCACTAGAAATGAGAAAGAATCTTTTTATTTTTTTTTTCGTTTTGTTTATTTTTATTTAAATTAATATTTTCGTACTAAATTGCATTGAATTTGAGATCATCGAGAGTTGTTAAACTTACTGCATAACATAGTTAGTCCAAATTATCTCTCTCTCTCTCTCTCTCTTGCAACGAGATGACAACAAGTGAAGAAATACACGTAAATTAAAGTTATTTATCATGTCTCATCATGTCACCTCTTCTTTCCCACTTTTGGTACACTTTCAACAACCGTTTCATTCGTAAATACAGACTTTCATAATTTTACGTGTTACTTCACATTTCTAAAGAGAATTCTTTTCAAAATATATATGCAACATAACGAAGTAAAGCAAATTTCTGAGAATTTTCGTAACTCTCATTTATGATACTTCAAAATATTCGTTTAAAAAAATTATTATCAAATAAAAAATCATTGACAAAATCATAAATTATTTATTTAATTTAATAATTATTTAATAATGTAACTAAAAAAAAAAAAAAAAAACAAAAATACTTTACCAACATATTTCTATTCAAAATGTAAAAAAAAAAAGCTAGACAAGAAAAAACAAAAAGTACTCCTTTTAATAATTATATTTGAATTAAATTTAAATCATTCATTTTCCCGCGTAAACGTTTACTTGGAATATTATTGGATATCGGATTCTGCTTCTGGAGCCAATAACCAGTTCATCTTTTATCTCATTGACGTGAGAACAAAATTTTCCTCCTATCATAGTGAGTCCCAGTTTGCAGAACAGGTTAAATCAGGGTACGATTTTTAGCCGTTTGGCGGCGTTGTCGTAGCTTTTCTCAACAACGTGAAGAATTATTCTCGCGTCAAAGGTTATCCCTTATTCGAGGATTATTCTTGTGTCGTCTCGTTATTTCCTAGTGCTTACGAAGAAAAAAGACATTGTAAATATTTCAACGAAGGTTTCATTCGTTTTCTGACCTTTTTTTCGGGTATCCTTGTCCTCCTCGTTCTCGTTTTAAAGAAGGAAAGAAAAAGAATATCAACCAGATTGATGACAGAGTAGAGAAAGAAAATAAAGGACACTGTTTTACCTTTAGATTAAAAAAAAACAACAACAAAGAACATTATTTTCTTCATGAAATTTCTTAACAATAATACATATAATTTTCCAATGATTATAATTACAATATTGTCTTATCTCGATTGGAAATTTTCTTATTTTTCCGTTTACCGTCTTCCTATCTTTCTCCCTCCTTTTCAAACGGCATTCCGCAATGAGACCTTGGTTCGAAAGTCACGTGGTCCGCCGGTCAGTCCATTGTTTACTGCAATTAATATGACTGTTGTTTAAAAACAAAAGTTATGCATTATTTTTATCATTGTTGAGATAAACGTCTGTCTTCTTCTCGTCTGTTAACACAACGTGATTTCTTTTTTTGTGTTTTTTTCCTTTCTTTTTTATTTTGTTTTTTGACATATCGGCAAAGTGTTTGTTATTGTTAAACGAATGTGTTCATTATTTTCTTCTACCTCGATGAGAATCATTATTTTGGATTTAAAAATAAAGAAAGAAAGTGTTATGCACATTTGTAAAAGTGTGTTTAATGGAAACGGTGAAAATAAATCGTCCAGAACATTGTTCAATTCTCATTTTTCGTAAGTGTATTATTATTATTATTATTATTATTATTATTATTATTATTATTATTAATGACCATATGAATATCGATGAAATATATTAAACGTAACCAAGAACAGTTTAAAAAATTGATATCAACGTTTACAATTTAAAATGTTTATTATATGTATATGTCGTTTAGTTTAAACGAAAGTGAATGATTTGCAAATGATCATTTTAAATTTATTTATTTATTTATTTGTTTGTTTTTTAAAAATAATATCCTAAACGATGATCGTGGTAGATGTTAGATGACAGGTACCCCTTTTCGGTCTTTTCAATGATACGATACTGATTGTGAATATGTTTCCATGGTAACCGTAATATGCAGTGCACTGAAAAATAACTAGGATAATAATTCGATAGAAAAAAAAAAAAAAACAAGCAAATTATACTTTTCAAATTTTTTTCTTATCATTTAATAAAAGATTATTCGAAATTATTTGTGTTGAAAAAATATGACTCACTCGGTATACTTTGTTCGTGCAATTACAATCGCAGTATAATAAAATAGAAAATCGTATTTAAAAGAAAAAAAAAAAAAAAAAAAAAACCGAAGAAAGAATACAATGCAAAATTATGTGATTGTTTCTAATTAAAATGGTTGACCTTGTACACATTATTTTTTATTAGAAAAATAATAATATGATTATTATACGGTAAGCATAATAATAACTCACCCATTGTGAGCATATATATATATATAGATATATATTATACATAGAAGAAAAAGATAGAAAAAGAGAAAGAAATGTTAAGGAAAAGGATTGGTGGCCCGATTAGGTGTTGCGATAATGAGTTGCAGTGTCCTTGGTCTGTTATAGTACTACTGAACACACAATCGAGTCATTGTCCATCGAAGTCGTCCATAAAAAAAAAAAAGTATGCGAAGACGCTAGTGAATGCATAATAAGACGTCGTGCTAATTGTGTTTCGAAGCGTAAAAGTTGAAAATAAACTCGGTTACGATGTTATTATTTTCAGTGTTAAAGAATGTTGCAGACAAAAACAAATTTCGCTAATGCTAATAAAGTTTACACGGATTAACCCCCTCCCCATCCCCCTCCTCCTCCTCCTCCTCCTCCTCCTACCAACTAACAATGAGATAAATTATTTAATAATCATCTTTTAATTTAATTTTTATCAGAACAATCCTATTATTCGAATTAAATTGTATTGGGGGGAGGGGAGGGCAGGGGGTAAAAGTTTATTGTGAAAATAAAATTGAAAAATTAAATACAGTATTATTGTAATTAATAATTATAATATAATTTTCTATTATAATTATTGATATATAATTATATTAAATATATAAATTAAATACAATACATATAATATAATTAAATATAATATTATAATAAAATAATAATAATAATAATATATCGTTTAGTTTAAACGAATAATATTAATATAATAATAATTATATATTATTTATATTTATTATTAATTTAATTTAATAATTATTATAATGAAATAAAAAATATAATACATATTAAAAATATAAATATAATATAATTAAATATAATATATTAAATTTATATTAAATATTAAATTATTATATATTTATTATATATTAAATATACTAATATTTAATTTATATTAATAATAAATTTATATATTAAATATAATTATAAATATAAAAATTATCTTTATATTCGTATAAATTTTATAAAAAATATATTTTAATTATTATACGATTTATTTTAATGATACACCATGTGTATTTTGTACACATGACAAATAAGTTTCAATCATAGATATATATATATATATATATATATATATATATATATATATATATATATATTATATTATATTAAGGGTAAAAGTTTATTGAAAATAAAAATGAAAAGATCATTATTATTTCATTTATATAAATCTTATCAAATATTTCAATTATTATTATACTTTTTATTTTAACGATAAATCATATATTTTTTATACACGCTAAACACACATAAGTTTCAATCGTTTTTCGTTATCTTTGTTACAGGAAACAAACAAGTTTATCGGTTGTTCATAAAAATAAAAATCTGACGACGAAGACGACGACGACGACGACGACGACAGGCTCATACCTTTCTCCACCCCAGATAAAAAGGTGAGAAGAAATATCACATATTACATATTTTTATTTCATTTTCAATTATTTTTTTTTTTAATTAAATATTTCTTAATTAAAGTAGATATAGCAGTTCCCATAGGTATACGTGAAAATACACGTTTAAATTTTACATATATATGTATATGTATATATCGATTCGAATATATATATATATATATAATTCAAATTTATATGTATGTATAATACATACTGCATATATAGTGTATAGTTATATAAGATATTATATAAACAACTAACTCATTTGTTTCTTAAAAAAAAAAAAAAACATGTTTATTCATTTTTTTTTCCTCGTTTTACATCGTGCATACATAATATAATATTAGACGATTATATACGTCTAACAGTTTTCCGATAGAATTTTTTTTATGTATACATATATATAAACATGTATTAAAAAAAAAAAAAAAAAAACAGGTAAAAAGAATCTCGATAAAAAAAAAAAAGAAAGAAAAAAAGAAACAACTAGTAGATTTTATTCGATATACAAGGGAAATTTTATTTTCCCATGAAAGAACATAATAATATACATAATCGTACCTTTATAACAAAAAGTCAACAAAATGTGGGATAGAAAGGAGAGAAAGAAAGAAAGAAAAAAAAAAAATATGAGAAGAAGTGATTAAACCATAATACGTAAACACGGATATAATTAGCTTAGGCGAGATTCTTGAAGGGTCACGATCACGGTGGGTGGGAGTGGTAGGAAGGGAGGGGAGCCCGATGAATTAATTTAATATAATTAGAGCGTTTTACAGAGCGTGAGAGTATTAGTAAATGCATCGTTTACCGCTAGTTACTGCAGTTGCTGCAGTTGCTGTTACTGCTGCTGTTACTGCTGTTGTTGGTTGCATCGTTCGTGGTAAAAGCTTTAAAGCACAATAGGGGTAGGATAGTTAATAGGTGTTTACATTGTTCGAAACCAAGATGTGTACGAGACCCTTTTGAAAAGCATTGCGGGTTAAAAAAAAAAAAAAAAAAGAAAGAAAAAAAAAACGCGAACCCACGACGACGATGTGGTGATATCGGCCTTCATTAATTATCCCTACAATAAATATGTATGTGTAGATACCTGTATATACATGTATTTGTTTATATATATATAGGTACGTGAAAATACAAAGCTTGTTGCATCAATGGCTTTTATAAAGCGAGACACTGTACAAATATCTTTTCGTTCGTGTAAAGTCGAATCTATTATACATGAATTAACAGCATGTTTGATTAGTATACCCGTGATGTATATATTGTTCACAAAAAATACTGTATATATATATATTACGTGTTGACGTTTGGTTAATGTAAGTAGATTTATTTTATACGTGTCATTGTGTGTATACTTGTTTTTTTTTTTTTTTTATTATTATTAATGAATGGAAGAAAAAAACCAAACAGGAAAACCCGTGTAAACACATGATTTATGAGATTTAACGTCGTGATTATCCTTTGGTTTTTGATTTAATTGTTCCAAGTTATGAAGTAAAAACACCTAACTACTTTTAAAATGATAAATAATTAGTTTAACACTTTTATGGATATTATTATTATTATTTTGTTATTGTCTTTTATCTTTGAAATAGAAAATTTATCAACGATTAAGTAACATTTATATGTGATGTCATTATTTTTCATTATTATGTTATAGTTTTGTGTTTGAATTATTTAACAATAATAATAATAATAATAATAATAATAATAATAATAATAATAGTAATAATAATATAGGGATTAATAATTATATATTAATATTAGTTTATCGCTTTTATGGATATTATTATTATTTTATATTTTGTTATTGTCTTTTATCTTTGAAACAGAAAACTTATCAACGATTAAGTAACATTTATATGTGATGTCATTATTTTTCATTATTATGTTATAGTTTTGTGTTTGAATTATTTAATAATAATAATAATAGTAATAGTAATAATAATATACGGATTAATAATTATAGTTGATACTGTAGGTGCTAGAGATATATATATATATATATATATATATATATATATATAAAGAAAATTGCACACCGGATGTGTACGAATTTGGAAGATTAAGAGCAGTAGTTGGTAATCTGCTATAAATTAGGGAATATTGCGAGAATTAATTCGAGATAATATATCGAAGTTAGTATGTTGTGAAATTGCTAGAAGTGAATAAAATCGTGATTTCAATTCGTAGTTGTTTAATTAATGAATAAATAACCGGGGAAGTTCTTTTTTTAAATCAGCATCGTCAAAACACGTGAGAACTTGTTCCTTTTTTTCTTTTTTTTTTTTTTTTTTTTTAAATAAAACATCCCAGATCTTACAATATACTCTGATAAAAAATTTATTTAAAAGAAAAAAAAAAACAAGGTCTTTTTCATGTATTCGTACTCATTGATATTTCTATCGACAAATGGGAAATCATTATCGGTGTTAATTCGACTTTACAAGGTAACGTGGTTCTCGTTGATTATCTTTGGATACTAATTGGACTAATAAATTGCGCAGAAAACGAGCAACTATAACACGACACGATGAGAAATTAATTTAATACGGTAAGGATCTTTATAATATATTCATCTTTGTTTTAGTAAAAAAGATAAATGACTCACCTATGTAAATCGACTATTGGCATTAAACAATTATTACAATTACGAAGTTATTTATTAATTATCTTACGTGGAATATTTTCAAGGTATTTATTTATTAAAAGCAATTCTTGAAAAAAAAATAAAATAAAACAGCAAGAAGAAAAATATAATCGAAGGTCTGATAAAATAAAAAAGTTACGTTAATATTGTAAATTATATTTATTTATTTAATTTGTTTAGATCATTGAAGATTAATAACTTTTTGCAAAAAAAAAAAAAATAAAAAAGAAATAAGAATAACACATCGATATTTAAATTGTTAGTAAAATGTTATTTCCTGTATAAACATTTTATCGATTAGATACTTTGTAATACTTATCGTAACACTAAATTTCACACCTTTATTGTGGTAACCTAACCGAGTGACTAAACGTTCTTCTGATAAAAGCACTTCGCATCATTCTAGAGCAAGTTAGCTTAGGTATGTATTGAAATGGAAGAAAAGGGAAAGCTTGAATAGGATTGGATATTTTATCCTTGACCTCGAGAATTCTTTTCTTCCATTTCATTCGAATACTTGCCAACTCGTAACTTCGTTCATACGAAGTGGCCTTTTTGAATAAGTAAGTGAGTTTTACAAATTTAAAACTCGTTATCATAGAATTCTGTGTTATGTCACAATCTCTTCTTCTTTTTATTTTATTTTCTGTTCTGTTTTTTTTTTTTTAGTATTATTTTTAAAAACAAATTCAATAGAAATATCAAACATTCTAGAACAAGTCCAAGTATATTTATCTCGAGGCATGATTAATTAAAAATGCGTACTCACGTATCTTGTTTATTCAATGAATTGTATTTTTCTAAACGCGACACTTGCATTAACGTTAATTATTTATTACGTAAGTTAAACTACTCGTAGATGAGTTGGTTTTGCGGTTAACATTTTTTTTTTAATTTCAAATGTTGCTTAAGGTTTGATCATCAGTCGAATTAAAAGATAGATCTCAACATTTTTTATAAAAGATTTTTCAACAATTTTTTTTTTCTATTTATTTATACCAATGTAACAAAATATCTAATTCTATTTTCTCTTTTATATATATATATATATATATATATATATATATATATTATTCTTGATAAATATATAATTTGATAAATATATGATAAATATATATTAATACTATATTATACTTATATTATTTTATAATACTATATAATATGTATTTTATATTAATATATTTTTATATTATAATATAATATATTATATTAATATTATATTATATTATATATATATTAATAATATTAATATTATTATAATAATATATAATATTAAACTTTATATTTTATTACTATATTATACTTATATTATTTTATAGTACTATATAATATGTATTTTATATTAATATATTATTATATTATAATATAATATATTATATTAATATTATATTATATTATATTATATATATATTAATAATATTAATATTATTATAATAATGTATAATATTAAAATTAATATTTTATTACTATATTATACTTATATTATTTTATAATACTATATAATAGTATTTTATATTAATACATTTTTATATTTACATTAATATTATTATATAATAATATTATAATGTTAATTTATTAATATAATATTATAATAATTATAATATATATTATATACTATATAATATATTCTCTCTATATATTATTTGATAAAGATTAGAAAATGTAACGACAAATAACTATTTCTTTTAATTCTTTTTATATATTTGATCCTTTGAACGATTAGTTATAACTATTATTATTATACTGTTGGTAAAATAGAAAAGACCAGAGAAGAATATTGAAAAAGTAAATATAGTAAAGTTAATACTGTTTGATCCAAGCTGCTTAAAAGTGCATGGATGTTTTAATACACCAGTTATCGTCTAAAAGTAAGCTGAAGGAAAATCCGCGCGTGTGGTTCCAAGTTAAACTCTCTTCTATTACTACTACTATTACTACTACTAATACTATTGCATATTACGGAATATATGTTCCTCTCTTATTTCTGGAAATAATGGAAAATGCAAAACGTTATAAATATATATATATAAAAAAAAAGAGAAAACGAATTATAGACCAACCAAAAAATCCCTTACTTTATTCTTTTTTAAGTTTATTTAATTTATTTAACACTTCTATATATATATACTTCTATTTTTATTTAAAAATATTTTATCAATATTTTACAAAATAATTCTGTTCAATATAAACGAACAATTTGTTCAATATATATATCATTATTTTTTCCAATATTTATAAAATGCTCATAGTTTCCTTTAAAAAAAGGAAATGAAAAACTTTCAAATCGATATTATTTAATCAAATCTATGATACTGGTATACTTGAAATATTTTATATTCAATACAAATGATAAATATTATTTAATTAATTATTAATGAAACGTTCGATTGGAATCATTTGGGTCAATATTTTAAATTTGTCAATTTTTTTTTTTTTTTTTTACATTAGAAAATAGTTCGCGTATATTATTGATCAATTCGAATAAAAAAAATGAAATCTAAAATTGGACGTAACTTTTGATGATTGAGAAACACTGTGTATTAAGTGTTACAATGAAAAAAATAATGTAACAAAAGAAACGTGTTTTTCTTCTTTACAAAAGAACGAAAGAAAAATACATACTATAGAATTTATAGTCGTCAACGTGAGAACAACGTCGAACAACTCGATCTTAGAATATCCAGTTTGAATTTTTTGTTTTGTATTACTTGCGTGATGCATATACTTAAATATAAAATAGATAAAAAAGAGAGAAAAAGAGAGAGAAAAAGAGAGAGAAAGAGAGAGAGAAAGAGAGTGAAAGAGAAATAGCCTTCGTCCAAGTTAGAAGGTCGTTTTAGTCAGAGATGAGCTTTCATAGTAGTAAGATTCCAAGTTAATTTGCCACTTGAGAGGGCACACCTTCCTCCCTTCCTCCCCTCCATCCCCACCATCCCCTCCCCCCTTCACCTAATCCCGTCGAGTCATTTGAATTTGTCAAATGCATTACTTTTCCACGAATCCAAGCAAAACCACCCTTCTCGTTTCTTTCCCCCTTCCCTCTCACCTTTCTTGCTCATTTCAAATCCCGTATTTTCCCTTTCTTTCTTTCTTTCTTTCTTTCTTTCTTTCTTCCTTTCTTTTTCATTTTTTTATTTTTTATTTTTTTTTTTTTTATTTTATTTTCTTAACTCTCATTTCTTTTCTACCACTTCTTTTTTTTTTCTTTTTCACCAAACAAATTCTCGCATCATGGAAAAGTTAATCCCTAGCCACTCTCTTTCTTTCTCTCTTTCTCTCTCTCTTTTTCTTTTTCTTGGGGGATTTACCTTTAGAAATTAGCAAAAGCTTTGCTAGCGAGTTTTATTTTATCCTTTTTTTTTCTTTTCTTTTCTTTCTTATTACTTTCTACGAATATATTCCATTCGAATATGTATGTGTGTATATATTAAAATTGTTTAGGTTAGAGTATTATTATTAACAAAAATGCGCATTGATTATATAAATCTTATTTGAAAATTTCTATACGTAATTTAAAAAAAAAAAATCATTAAAATTAATTGATTAAATCAAATATTAATTCTTTGAGTGATGAATACTCTTAATTGAAGTGTTTAATAGGCACAAGGGGAAAATATTTTATTATTAAATATAATACTATTAGTAAAAAGTATAATAAGTAGTATTATTAAAATTATATAATAAGTAATATTACTAAAATACTATTACTAATAAGTAGTATTACTAAAATACTATTATTAAAAAATATAATAAGTACTAATACTAAAATACTATTACTAAATAATATAATAAGTAGTATTACTAAAATACTATTACTAAAACTACTATACTATAAAATACTATTACTAAAATAATATTACTAAAAAATATAAGTAATATTACTAAAATAATACTACTAAAAAATATAATAAGTATTATATAGACAAACACGTATATACGTCAATACTTTTACCAAACGCATATATGCGACCATACAAGTCAAAGAGAATTAAAGAAAAATTCGAATAAACGTAATATCGATTATCATAATCGATGATAAAAAAAAAGTTGATAAAAAAGAATATAAAGGAGATTTATTTAAAAGATTTATCGGAACGTTTTTTGGAGAATGGACATTTACGAGGATGTCCATCTTCTCGAAGAAAGTGTGAAAGCAGCATATAAGGTCTTGGTCCAACCTTTAATGGCGCCATTACGGAAAGTCGACTTACGCTTTGATATAAATTATGAACATGGTTAGGTTGGTAGTGGTAGTGACTATAATGTCAGACGATCGTTGATTCCAAGCTTACATCGAGCTTTCTCCCTCTATTCCATATAGCACCATAGAGTACCATAGAACCATCACACCCCAATCTCTTCCATGTTCTATCTCAACCTCTGGTAGAAACCGCATCAGCACACTCCTTCTGTTGAAAATGGTAGCACCTCCTGATTCTGCTGCTGGTGTTCGTGTTGGTGTTGGTGTTGGTTCTGGTGTTGCAGAACGATGTCCCATAATCGTTGATTTTAGGTGTGAAAACTGGACTACGACACACGTTCGCTTGCGGTTATGACTACCAATTTCAACGTAAATACTCTAACTAAGTTAGGGGTGGTACTTTATGGTTTTGTATGAATATATTTCTCGATGGATTATATTCATTTGAATAAATTTATCATTAAATTATTATTTATATCATATATATATATATATATATATATATATATATATATATATAATTATATATTATAAAATTTGTTCGTAAAGGTAACTAAAAAAATATTACTATATCAAGTAGTATTACTAAAATACTACTACTAAAAAATATAATTAGTAGTGTTATCAAAATACTATTACTGAAAAATATAATAAGTACTATTACTAAAATACTATTACTATAAAATACTATTACTAAAATAATATTACTAAAAAATATAATAAGTACTATTACTAAAATACTATTACTAAAATAATATTACTAAAAAATATAATAAGTAGTATTACTAAAGCACTATTATTAAAAAATATAATAAGTAGTATTTTTGTAAGTTAGTTATATATATATAAATAATAAAAGATATAAATAAAAAAATATAATATAAATAATAATATAATAAAATATAATAATACATATATCACAATTAGATAGAATTTTTTTTTACTATAGAATAAAATTTCAAATAAAATAAAAAGAAATACATACGAGAGACTTCTTCTAGGATTTAGATTAATCACGTGGAATGCTATTTTTTTGTTGTCTAAATTCATCGCTAGAATCCGTAAGGTGATGGATCTTTCTTTCCTGGATTAGTACGCTCGTTGGTACTCTCTCTTACCATCAACGTGGTTGTGTTATCGTTCGTGGTTTAACTCGCGGGCGTTCATCAAGGTATTAACAAATCGCACGTTTCCTTTGCCAGACACGAATCGTTTCTCATCCGAGACTGGAAATGGATAATCTCGGGGAAATGTTACACTCTAGTGTTCCTGTCACGTTTTCACAAGAGCCAATGCGCAAGCCCGACCAATGGAGAATCGTAGAAAAGCTTTAGGCTAATTGTAAATGGTTTTCCAACGGGAGAATTGGACGGTGGAAAGGGGTGCTTAGGAAATGAGCCAAGTTTTTGCACGCCATTCTACAATAATTCAAAAGATTCTTTTTTTGTATTTTTTATATTCACGTGTTCACGTATAACTTGCTCGTTTTTCTTCTCTTAATCCGCATAAGATAAAAAAAAGGGTATTTTCTTTGAAAAATCAAAGAGAGATAGGATATATATATAGTGTTTTCATTGCATACCTATATTTAATTGCTATACTTTATTATAAGTACACTTTATTACAAACTCCATTTCGAATAAATCCACAATTTCAATAATATATAATACTTATATAATTATTAATATTATATTATATTATTAAATTATAATATAATATTATAAATATAATATTAAATATATTATTATTATATATACTATATATATACATATATAGTATATGTATTACACCTACCTTTACATATAACATTAAATATATTATTATATATTATTATATAATTACTTTCAGGGTTATATTATAAGGGTTACCCCATACACATTATAATCCTTATTATGGTTATATATTAAACCCCATTATATATTTGTAACCCTTTAAAAACAAATCTTACGTATTTACCACTTGCAAAAGTAAGGATCAAAGGATAGAAATATAATAGAATTATTTTCGTCGGAAGTTCTTGAGACTACCGTAAAAAGTAGGTGAATGTGTAAATTGGCCATATTCCAAAACAGTACCTCGTCAGCACCTAAAAAGAAAGGAAACGAGAAAAAGAAAAAAAAAGAGACGTGGGAGGGTGGGGGTGGCTAAAAGGTCAAAGAAAAGTCAAAGTCAAATGAAAGAAATATATACATCTATGTATTACACCTACCTTTACATCATTTCTATCGATTTATCAATTGTTCGTTGTTAATCGAAACGATTTATTTTTCTTTTATCTTTTTCCTTACATTTAAAGATTTCGCGTTAATTTCCCGGAACTAAACGAAATTATGGTGGCAGTGAAGAAAGAAGAAGAAGAAGAAGAAGAAGAAGATGGTGTCGAGTAAGTAGACACGATTACCCCAACCCCCTCCCCCTCCCGTAAATTTCTTCTTAAACTTTAACATTTCCTTTCGTCTTAGTCGATTTCTGCCTCTTCGAAACTTTAATTACGTTATTCGAACAATGAACAACCATTACTAAACTTTTCGTAGAAGTTTTGGTTTTACGATGAGTGGCCAAGTGATTGAGATAAAGTAAGAGAGAGAGAGAGAGAGAAAGAGAGAGAGAGAAGGGCACCGGAAGTAAACTAGTCTCAACAGCTTGATTCAAAGTGGCGGATGTCGGATCTCATTGTTTTCTAGGATAAGGGATGAAACTAAAAGAGAAGGGTGATGTGCGACATGTACTCGCGAACTACTCTAATGCATCCCGTATACCTCGAGGAAATAAGGTGTTCTTCGGTATATACTATATATATATATATATATATTTCCTTCTCTCTCTCTCTCTCTTCCTCTTATACTAATACATATACATACACACATGTATTATCTTTCTCCTTTCGTAGCAAACAGCAATACTCGTACGCCTACGCGAGCAAAACTAAAAGGTATTCATCCTGGAAACAAAGTCGTCCAACGCACGTGAACGTTCTCACGAGACTTTTGCTAGTTGTTAAAAGAAAAAGAGAATGAGAAATAGAAGGAGAAAGAAAAAGTGTATATATGTATATATTGTACGTACTTAAGTTTAAAATGAACGATACAATGATCTGATAAACTTTAGTCATGTAAATAATGATATACGATGGATAATAATTATAAATGACTTTTGTTAATTGAACGTAATATAATAATAGGATATCTATTTTTCTTTTTTTTATTAAAAATTAAAGTAACCATTACCGTTGTTCCTATTTTAAGATTAGTAGTAGTTCGCGGTTGTCTGCACGTTGATTGGATAGAAATTATAAACCTGCTGTTGCTATTACTTTTGTTGTTATGTGAACGATGTTCATCAAACGAGAAACGTTGAAGCATCTGCCAGAAGAGAAATATCAAGAACGTTTATTGGTGGTTCCTCGTCGTGACAAGGAAATGTTACGTCGAAATTTTAATGAATCTCGTTATACGATGGGTAACTTGCGGTAACGTCAAATCTTGTATGGTTAGACGTATGTTGTATGCGTACGCATACAATCTGTTACATGTTAAATTTTACCGCTTTTTAACCGTGAATCGCGTTTTGTATAATTATACCGTTAGATACTACGTGTACATCAACGTTGATTAAAAACTTTTGGAATAGCACGTCAATCTTTTTTTTTTTTTATAATCCGTGTCTTTTTAAATATTAACAAATCCGCCGCCACTCTCCGTTATACCAATTGAGAATATGTAACAGCCTTTGAAAATGACGAGGATAATTTTATTTTTATTTTTATTTTTATTTTTATTTGTTTTTTTTTTTTGTAACATTTATATTCGAGTTATATTGTTGTCACCGTTATACGATGAAGTACGAAGATGGTATTTCACTACGCGAATTTTTCAAAAATATTTTAAGTTTTCTCGTATTTTTTGTGAAAATTTTGTCTCACACACACACACACACACACACATCATCTTGGTCTTTAGAAATATTTTTAATTTTCCCTCCATATTTTTTTTTTTTGTTTTCCTTTTCTTTTTCTTCTTTCTATTTGTTCTTTTTTATTTTTGTATATCCTATAGCTTTTACTACTATACCATGAGAGAGAAACATAGAG
Source organism: Polistes dominula (assembly GCF_049000335.1). Classification (NCBI taxonomy): domain Eukaryota; kingdom Metazoa; phylum Arthropoda; class Insecta; order Hymenoptera; family Vespidae; genus Polistes; species Polistes dominula. Next base: position 1,792,777 of record NW_028300963.1, read on the forward strand.
ATGCTTCCTCTAATGTAAAAGATGTTCAGAAGTAACTCTAGTGCAATATTGTAGTCGGATAAAATGGACGACTGATATGAAACAGGATTTTACTAGTTGGTCTTTCTCTCTCTTTCTCTTTCATTCGTTCGTTCGTTCGTTCTCTAGGGATGCGGACAAGTACCTCTCATCTGGAATATTGCCAGGACTATAGTCGTATATGTAATGCATATCCTATATTTTTCTTTCTTTTTATTTTCGTTGCTTACTTTTTTTCTTCCATTTTTCACCTTTTCACGTTTCTCAATAGATATTTTTCCCTTCGATATAACTCACGAACGATTAACGGATAAATGCAAGGGATATCCAGATTTTTCAATACAAATTCATTCACATTTTTCAATGCATTTTAAATCGTTGCATTTCATCGGAAAACAAATAAAGAATTATCAAAAGTGTCTGTCTCTGCATGGATTTAATGTAACGTTTATATATATATATATATAGTCACACGTATGTATATATCGATAATTAATAATAACATTTTAATCTTGATAAGAAATTTTTTAACAAAATTAATACATGAATTGAAATGTTATAATATCAATCGAGAAGATAATATTCGTAAAAGGATATTTTTAATTATAATAATAATGGAAATAAAATGAAATTTTAAAAGCGTAATACAAAACCACACTGTGAATTCGTTTCTCTCTCAATTGAGGAATCAAATTTTTAATTGGCATATATATATATATTGTTTAGTTATTAATATAGGTATAAACGATATCACACGTTTTAATTTGCAATATATTTTTACCCGCGAGCAATCCGATGGACCAATCGTAGTTAAGACAGCGCCGGCGCCGGCGCTGTGGCCAATCGGGCGCGGCGGTTACCTACGCGCCGTTGAGTTGAGTGGGGAATAGTGTAGTCGTGCCGAAATCTAATCCGAACGTAGTCGAGTCCTTACGAAGGTAACCGAGCGCTCTTGGCTCCACTCCCGGCTGGTTACCGAGCACTAGTCTACGACGAGACTCTGTGCGGTCGATATCGGGAGCTGCTTATGCACTCATCGGAATTTCGATATATCATCTCTAAAAGGACTCGGGAGTGTTATGTGTGGGTGTTATGTGCGTGTGTGTATTGCACGACATTATACAAAACGGAACAGGATTCTATCTCAATAACGCGTAGTTTATTTATCGAATAAACAATTTATTATTATTATTTAATTAATTACATTCGTTCACATAGACTCGTTTTTATTAGACTTACATTATAAACGTGTGGCTGTGAAATTAGCGATCGCGTGTTGACAAGAAAAAATAAATTATAAACCTAACAACAAATGCAATAATATGTGCATAGGCGAAGTTCAAATGACTTGGATTCAATAAAATTCGGAAAGGTTAGTGTTTGTCGGATCGTGTTTTTTATATTTTTTCCTTCTTTTTTTTATATTTGTGTATACTATCCTATTGTCTAGGATAATGCACGAGGAAGAAATCGAAGAGAGAACTTGTCTTTTCCTCTTGGTACAACGCTAAAGGCCAAGGCTACCGTTGCTGCTGCTGCTGCTGCTGCTTCTGTTAGTGGTGGTAGTGGTGGTGGTGGTTGCTTGTATTAGTGGTGGTACTGGTGATTCTGCTTTTGCTAAGAAGCTGTTTCAAGTGGAGAAGTGAGAGTGAAAGAGAAGAAAGAAAGAAAGAAAGAAAGAAAGACAGACAGACGGACTAAGAGAATATGAAAGAGTAAGAGAGAAACTACGATACAACGAGAGTCGGTGGCACGTGGGCAAGCTGAAGACCAACCAAGGGTTTGTTGTGCGTGCGTGTATGGTGGTGGTACTGCTGGTTGTGTGGTGCTGCTGGTGAAAGTGAGAAAGGTAAGTGTTATGTAACTGACACATATATACACGCGTATTTCGTTCATTAGTGTACCGTTCAGATAGAATTCCAACCAAGCAAAATCATTACGATCGGATACGGCCTACTTTGTTTATTTACATTTCTTAACATTTTCTTCTATTCGGTTTTTGTATATTTATGGTTTCTTTTTTATCTTTAATTATTAATATATATGTATGTATCGTATATATCATAAATGTTAGTTAGAAACAAAAGTTCTGTATGATTTTTAAATGAATATTTTCAAAGTAAATTCTTTTGCAAAAATAATAAATACAATTCATGTGTGTAATTTTTAAATACAATTTATAATGCAATAAATGTCACGAATTTTTGGTTCACTGGTAATACATAAAAAAAAAAAAAAAAAATTATTAAATTTACTAATTACGCGTGAATTATAATTATTATTCATACGTGAACGTCTTGATGAAATATTTGAAGTGTTTTTATTTTTTTTAATTTTTTATTTAAGATTGCATTAAAATACTGGCAATAATTTTTATGTTGAAATAATTTTTAATTAATGAACATACAGTGTAAGACGTATCTCAATAGTTTTCAAATTTTATTTTAATCTTCTTGCTATAAAGTTTATTGTTATTATTACTTACGTTTTATACAAAGTTACGAATTTTCTTTAAAACGTAATATTTATTTTTATTTTGTTTTTTTTTTTTCTGTTTTAATGCAAAATTTCAAACTATAACTTTCATGTTCCATAATTAAAAGGAAGAATAAGAAGAAGAATAAGAAGAAGAAGAAGAAAATAAAACTATAATTAAATTAGGGTTAATTGTTTTTTTTTTCTTTTGTACTAGAAAGATTGATCGATATATAGCGTGTCGAGAATAATTTGATAAGAAATTAATATTATCAAAGAAAAAAAGTACCAAGAGAAAATATGAAGTTCAATAAACGTGGTATCTCGTTAAAACGTTTGAAAAGTAACAAAAAAAAAAAAAAAAAAAAAAAAGAAAAGTTACAATAAAATATCGAGAAAAATCTCTTATCTTTATATAAAAAAAAATAAATATGAACAAGTTTTTTTTTTATTATAATAATTCATCTATTAAAAACTGAATCGTCACGTTTCCGTTTTTCTTTTTTTTATTTTTTTTTTTGTCTTTTTTCCATTTATTTTTATTCAATTTCATTGAAACGATAAACGTGTACAAAAATTTATATTACATACTCATTTTAATCAAATTCTTACTGTTAATGACGATAAATGTTCTCGTTAATCATCCATAATTAGTCGAATCGATTTTCTTGTCAACATGGTCACGCTATGATCGATCATACCAAATTAACTATTTTAATAATTTATCATCTTATATATATATATATAATTGCTTCACATTGCAATTTATATTCTTTTCATCGGTTATTTTCGAACGTTTATGGTATCGCGTGATGCGTCATATAAAAAAAAAAAAAAATAAAAAACAAAAGTACACATAATAATAATATAAATAAAAATTACAAATCAACTAAACAACCCTCAAACTCCCCCCCTCCCCCTCACCCCTCACCCACCCAACTCTTTTCTTTTCTAACTCGTGTAGTATTATCGATTGGTTTTTAAAATATCGTTCACCAGGTTTATAATATATATATATATATATATATTATATATAATTAAATGATATTAAATTGTTATAAATATATAGTATGTTATATTATACTATTAATTATATTATGTATAATAGTATATATTGTATTATATACTAAATAAGGGAAGTTATATATAAATTTTATTGTTAATCCAACGAAAATTATATATTTATATATATATGGTATACTGTATAAGGGAAGTTATACATATGTTATTTTTAATGCAACGGAAACTATATAAATAGTATACTATAAAAATATATATTTATATATATATTGTAATATAATTGTTATAACAATTATAGTTGTTGTTATTATAGCAATGTATACATATATATGGTATACTGTATAAGGGAAGTTATACATATGTTATTTTTGATGCAACGGAAACTATATATATATTTTTATAACAATTTAATTGAGAAAAAACGATCAATGGAAAATTGCAAATCGAATAAAATTGCAACCATAAAGAAAGATATTATATATCTATATATATATATATATATATATATATATATATATATATATATATATATATAAGTATTTATTATATATATATATAATATATATAGTATATATATATATATATATCGTTGAAAAGTTTATGGGAACTATTAAGTGATTGATGTTAAAGAGAATAGTATCTTCGTAATTTACAATTAGATCGACAGTGATGGAACATTTTGTGAGTGATACACGTAGTAGAACCAACCTCGATATATCGTTCTTGTTAAGAGAGTGCTGAAGGGAGTGGTAGGAAGGTTGGAAGGGTTGGAGGAGAAAGAGGAAGAGGGTTGGTTGGTTGGTTGGTGGTAGTAGACGATACTCCTCTATAATCGAATTTCATCGAGCGAATATTGGCCTTCGAAGAAGACTACACACAACGTTAACAGCATCCTATACAACACAACCGTTTTTCTTTACTGTAAATAATGTAGTATCTTTTTTTTTTTTTTTTCATTTTTTTTTTATTTTTATTTTTCCAACGATAAGAAACATTGAGTATTTTATTATAGTGTGTGTATATATATATATATAGTACGTTTGATCTTATTCATTGACGTGCCAATAACAACAGTTAATATAAAAAGAAGTTTTTATTATTATTATTATTATTATATTATTTTATTATTTTATTATTTTATTTCACTTTTGATAGATTTTTATTCGATCAATCGTTCAAGTATTTCGAGATATTGAAATAAATGATTTTTGTAATGTGGAATTCTATGAGAATAATGAAATTTTAATAGAATTAATATTGAAATCTGTATTTTATTTTGATGCGTTTATTGGTTTACATTATTTTGATTAAATATTGATATTTTGTTGTTACATTTAATCTATTAGGATTTTTATTTTATTTAGTTATTTATTTTTTTGAAATATTACGATATGATAATTATGAAGATCTTTCGTGAATGTTCAGAAACGAAGGAGGAAGGGAGGACGACTAGGATTATAAAATAAAGAAGGAACAAAAAAATATATTTTGTATAATTTCTGCTTAATTTTACAAAAAATGTTTTTGTTATCGTTTTGAAAAAAAAACCTGTACAGAATTCTTATCAATGAATTACCGCTAGAAACGTAGTTTAAAGCCGAGGTCATAATAATACCTAATTGGTAGATAAAGCAATCAAGAAGTGAGAGTGGGAAGAGTGTCTTGGGAGCTATTAGGATAATTTCCAATGGATTATGAGAGGAGTAAGCTGCCATTGACCTGTCATCAACGACTTGACAGTCATCGTCCGACACTGTCATAAATTTAAACGCCCCCCAAAGCAAATAACGTTTTAATAGTGTTGAAACCAGGAGACAGACAAAAAAAAAGATAATACATCGGATTGTTGTTTAATCGATCATTTACACAATTATACATAATTCAATACACATTATTATTAATATTTTAATTATTTTTTTATTTGTTTGTTTGTTAAACGTTAAATTAATAAATTGTCTTTTGATCGTTAATTATTGTGTAATATTATTATTATAGTACTTGCTTCGGCAGTACATATATATATATATTATTATTATATTATTTTATGTTCTATTTTGTTTTTGTTTTTTTATTTTTGTTTTTTTTTGTTTTATTATAAATATATACAATATTTTATTTTATTTTTCATTGTAAAATTTTATTATAAAAAATAATTGCTACTAGGGGTAGTTTAAACTAAATATTGTAATATATGTATAATATGTATATACTATGTATACTAAATATTGTAATATATATATATATATATATAGTATGTATATACGATGGTATTATCTAATTGAAATAATGCTTCATTTCATATTTTATTTCATATTATAGTTAATTATTTTACGACTACCAGATTTCATACTTTAACGGTAACATATGTGTCTAGCATGTACATACCAAACAACACAGAGATAACACTATTAATGAACATAGATACATACATACCTATATATATATATAATATAATACTAGGAAAAGCACTTAAGGAGAAACATAGCTTCTAACATCTGCGTAATTTCATCTGAATCCCTCTTTATGCTTTCATTAGATTATTCTCTAGCGAGAATCATAGATGTTAGAATACTATAACAGTGGCTACTAGGATTGACACGTACCAACGCTCTTATACTCTAATCACCAAAGTAGTAATCACACATCCAAATACACACCCACACACACACACACATATATATATATGATGTGATAACGATCCAACTATTCTAGTTTAGTAAAAGAGAAAGAGAATTAAAGAATGAGTGACATGAGCGAGAAAGAAAATGATAGAAATACTAACGTGAAGTAACGTTGAAAAGAGCTGTGATAAAAGTTATAAACCTTTATTTATGTATATATATATATATACATACGTCATGATACAACACAACACACATGTGATATGGTACAATGAATAATAATGATCAGAGTTACTACTCTACTGATAGCTATATAACCACACTTGCATCTTGCTTTCCTAATCTATTTGTTCCTTTTATTCGTATTTTAAATGTGCAACAACACACAAGTGACGACAATTCGCAATTTTCAGTCATTGCGAATGAATGAGACATAAATCTTTCCAATGATTATATATATGTATATATTAACGGTGTAATTCTTCATTCATGGACTGAAAAAAACGAAATCGATAACCGTTGTTCTCTTTCCGTCATTTTTAGTTTTGTAATTTCAAAAAAGCAGCAAAATAAAAAAAAAATAAAGAAGAAAAAAAGTCAAATAAAGTCATCGAAAATAACGCAAAAGTAGAAAAAGTAAAGTACGACAATTTTGTGATAAAAAAATGAGAGAGAGAGAGAGAGAGAGAGAGAGAGAGAGAGAGAGAGACGAGTGATAGCAGATAGAGAGTGGACGTCACAATTTTTGATAGCAACGAGGAGGAGACACGAAAACGCCCGCTCGTAAAATATACATTCGTGTGTGTATGTGAGTGTGTGTGTGTGTTCTCTGTCTAGAAAATAAATAAAAAAAAGAAAAAAAAAACACAGAAAGAAAGAAAGGAACAACAACAAAAAGTAAATAAATCTCGGATTTTTTATTTTTTATTTTTTTTATTTTCGTACGACAAAATAAGCTCGTATATTTTCGACAGATATGTTCTTTTTTTTTTTATTTTTTTTATTTTACAAACACATATATATGTGTTTGTCATGTGTCATCCCTGCATATCGATAGGAGAATTGACAAAGTTTCATCGTTCAAACTTCGATATGGAATAACGTATATAAATCTTGAAATAATTTTTATTTTTTAAAATAAGAAACAATGCTAAAAACAAAATAAGGTAAAATAATTTATAATTAAAAAAAGAACAAATATATTATATATATATATATATATATATTTTGTATATTTATTTATTATATTTTATATATTTATTATATCTTACATATATTATTATATTATATAATATATATATATATTTATATATATTATATACATATAATTTTTTTTATATTATTTTATGGTCTTATTTATTATTTATATATTTATATTTATTAACTATATAAATATATATATAAAAGAAAACAATCATTCTCGTGTAATAATTTTATTTATTATTTTTATTATATTATTTATTAGTTATTATTTATTAATATATATTATATTATTAAATTTAATTATTTATTATTTATATATTTATGTTTATTAATTATTAATTATATATATATATATATATATATTTTATCGTATAAAATATTTTGCAGAAAAAAACAAAAATAATTTTTCTCTCACGCGTGTAAATTAAATTTTTTTTCTTTTTTTTTTCTATTTTTCATCTCGTTTGAAAGAGCAATTTCTAATAAAAAAAAAATAAAAAAAAAAGAAAATCGTGCAAGAAGGAAAAAAAAATTAAACTCCTATTTAACAACAATATGCCGAGAATTTTAATATGTTTTATAATTACTCGGGTGCGAAATTTTCGTCATATTTTTCTTTTTACAATTTGTTTTTTTTTTTTTTTTTATTTATTTTCACTTTTATTTATTTTTGTTCGTTTCCATTTGTACTGCAATTTCTATTCTTCTCTCTCTTGCCCCCTCCGTTCCTCTCACCCTTTTTTTCCTCAACATCGCACGAGAGAACAGGTTTGAGTGTAATTCGTTAAACGAACTAGAAGGTATTTTTGTCTTTTTTTATTTTTTTTTTGTTTTTTTTATTTCTGTCTTTTTTTTTTTTTTTTTTTTTTTTGAAACGATACCAATGTTCCCGTCTATCTCCTTCTCGAAGTCTCATCAATCACTTGGAAATTGCAATCGTTTCGTCATTTCCGCGACACCGAGTCGGTAGAATAATTGGGATAGACGCGTAAAATCGTTTTTCGTTTTGACAATTTATTGACTCTTGAACAATCGATGATAACGATTAACAACAACAACAAAAACAACACCACCAACAACAACACCAACGATCACGAGACTCGTTTATATGGAGAATACTTTTGTTTATGTTTTCTTCTTTTTTTTCTTTCTTTAAGCTGCGAGTATTAAAGTCTTCTCTCTCTCTCTCTGTCTGTCTGTCTGTCTGTCTGTCTTTCTCTCTCATTCTTTTTATTTGCTGGTACGTCGTGTACGTTCAAGTTTCTTATACTTCATGTGTGATCGTTTAGTATCAATGACGTTTTGACCTTCTCCGCATATTTTATAATCGTCTACATCAAAACGCGAAGCAACCAACGACGCGTGGAAATTTGAATAATCAGTCGTCTCGGTCGCGTGTCATGTATACACACACACACACATACACACAAACATATTTATGTTGTAGTAGTAGTATCTTCTTATAGATATCATTTCTCGTTTGAGTCACCCTAATACGTGTCTAACACAAAATTTCATTTCTCATGTTTGTCTTGTAATTTTAATGAGCTTTCATTTTTAGATAAATCATAAATATATTGAATTAAATATATGTTTTATAAATTAAAAAAAAATATATATTGTGTGTGTGTGTATAGACGTTTTAATATGTGTACCACCAATAATTATATAAAAGTGTTTTAATTTTAATTTAAAATTAAAAAAACAAACAAAAAATTATAATAGTTTTGTCAATTATTTCACACACCACGCGTAAATATATTGAATTAAATATGTTTTATAAATTAAAAAAAATATAATGTGTGTGTGTATAGACGTTTTAATATGTGTACCACCAATAACTATATAAAAGTGTTTTAATTTTAATTTAAAATTTAAAAAACAAAAAGTTAAAATAGTTTTGTCAATTATTTCACACACCACGCGTAAATATATTGAATGAAAAATATGTTTTAAAAAATTAAAAAAAAATATAATGTGCGTTTATAGATGTATCAATATGTGTAACACCCATAATTATAAAAATGATCTAATTTTAACTGAAAATTACAAAAAAAAAAAATAGTCTTATCAGTTATTTCATACACACACACACCACGTTTATTTTCAATTATGATTCAACGTAATTTTCATACACTATTGTCAAATATAAATCGTTAAATAATATTTGTTATTTCAATTGTTTTTTTTTTTTTTTTTTTTTGTAAATAATTTATTAATAAATTAACAACACATTGATAACGTGTGTTAACGTGTGATGTTGCATAGAAAAGTTTCTTTTTATTGTTATTGTAAATTATAAAAGATTAAACAAACTTAACAAAAAAAGTAAGCAAGCAAGCAATCAACTAACCAACCAAACAAACAAACAAACTTTTATCAAATTTCTAAGCTTTTTATTGTAAAAGATGTATACCTACTGCTGGTGTAATAGAAAAACCGATAAATTGTTCGGAAAAGGGTTACATTAATTAATGGTTAACTTGTAACACGTTTAACGAAACTTTTAACGTAATATAGTTTAATAGAGTTATCTTCTATCTCCCTTTATCTAATAAAACTGCACAGCACTACGAACAAGGGTTGTTTTCGATAATTAATCTATCCAAAAGTACGAACTTTAATTTTATACGAACAGTTACGAAACAACGTTGCAGCTCTTTTCGTTTCGGTTATGTCAAGAAATGTTAATGTCTTATTAGAAATTGCAATATAATCTAATATTCGTACACAAGTAATATAGAAACATTCATATACACAGTATAAATATCGTACACACAAGTAATGTAATATTAGAAGGATCAAAAAGTACCTAATCAAAATTTTTTCAATGAGTTACACTCACATTTCATTTGTGTCAATAAAAAATCGAAGGACTGTTTTTTTTTTTAACTTTTTCAATGGTGAGAGTACTTTTAACTTAAAATGTTTCGTATAGAAGCTTTTTTAGTTCTTTTTATTTTATATAAATTACTTTTTGCAAATTTTCAAATGATATTTACATTAATTTCCAGATTTATCTAATAATAATTGTTCTTGCTTTAAAAAATCACAAATGTGTCATTCATTTTTATTTTTGATAAATTATTTTTGCAACTTTTCAAATGATATTTAAATTAATAATTTCCAGATTTTTGTAATAATAATTGTTCTTGCTTCGAAAAATCAGAGAAATGTAGTTCGTTTTTTTTTTATAAATTATTTTTTATAAACCTAAATTATATTTACATTAATTTCCAGATTTATTTAATAATAATTATTCTTGCTTGAAAAAATCACAAAATATGTAGTTTTCTTTTTCTTTTTATTTTATGGAAAATATTGTTTTAAGCTTTCAAATTATATTTCAATTAATTTTCAGATTTATCTAATAATAATTGTTCTTGCTTCAAAAAATCACAAATGTAATTCATTTTTATTTTTTATAAATTATTTTTGCAACTTTTCAAATTATATTTAAATTAATTTCCAAATTTATGTAATAATAATTGTTCCTATTTTTAAAAAATATCAGAAATGCAGTATATTTTCTTTTGATCTTATGTCAAATATTCTTTAAAGCTTTCAAATTATATTTCAATTAATTTTCAGATTTATCTAATAATAATTGTTCTTCTTTCGAAAAATCAGAGAAACGTAGTTCTTTTTTGTTGTTGTTGTTGTTGTTGTTGTACACAAATTATTCTTGTAAATTTAAATTAAATATATTCAAAATTAATTTCCAGTTCTTGCTTTACAAAAAATCACAAATGTGTAATTGATTTTTATTTTTTATAAATTCATTTTTCCATCTTTTCAAATGATATTTCAATTAATTTCCAGATTTATCTAATAATAATAATAATAATAATAATAATAATAATAATTGTTCTTATAGATTTTCGTATATAAATTTCTTAGTTTTTATACTCTACTTTACTATCCTCTTTTTTTTAGTAGTAGTAGTAGTATCCAATAGTAACGATTTTTTTTTTTTTCCAATAGTCGTCGAGTACAGTTAAAAAAGAGAAAGAGAAAAAGAGAAAGAGATAGAGAAAAAGAGAAAGAGATAGAGAGAGAGAAAAAAAAAGATAAGAGGATTTGTACGTGAAAGAAAAGGACAGAATAGATATAGAACACAAGGGGTTGCCTGACGAAAGCTTTAGAAAAGGGTTGAAAATTAATCCAGCAGCTTGTGCTTGCGAACAGAGTAGTAGTAGTTGTAGTAGTTCGTTTCTCTACGTATGCGATTCTCGACCCTTCGTCAACCCTTTTGCCTCTTACATTCCTTTCATTTCCTCTATTTTCCATCTCTTTCCCTCTCCCTCCCTCCCTCTCTTTCTGTCATTCTCTTTTGCTCTATTTTCCTTTGTCTTTCTTTCAACTATTTCTCGAATTTTAACCACCGGATATTATTATAATCCACGTTTATTCGTCAGTTCGTAGGATTTCTCAAATAAATCCACTGACAAAAGACGCGTTTGAAATAAATAAAAAAAAAATCACACACACATACAGAGAGAGAGAGAGAGAGAGAGAGAGAGAGAGAGAGAGAGAGAGAGAGAGAGAGAGAGAGAGAGAGAGAAAATGAGGGATGAGTAAAACGGGGGGGGGGAAAAAAGAAATCAACCCTCATGTAATTTTTGATTTTCAAACGACCAGGAAAATTTCTTACTTCAAAAGACAAATAAGAGAACAGAAAGAGAGATAGAAATATATTTTTGGTATCTATCGATAAAATATTATTTTTAATTAATAAATAATATGTAATAATAAATTAAAAATTAAAATAAAATATTCTTTTTTTTTTCAACAAATAAAAGGTTTTTGCGAAATTTATATTATATATATATATATATATATATATATATATATATATATATATATATATATAGGATTAAATAATAGTAAATATTATTATAATATTGTGTTATATTAACATATAAATATTAAAATCATCTATTTATTTTTATCTATTACATATATACAAATCAAAAGTGCATCTCTGATAAGAAAAAAATAATTATTAATAATATAATTTCTTTTCTTTTATTTTTTTTATTCTTTTCCTCTTTACCCTCTTACATGTTTTCCCAACGAAATAAAAAAAAGAAAGAATTATAATGAAGGAGGAAAAAAAATGAGAATGTGGAAGGAGGGTTGGGGTGGCGGACGGGAGGGGAGGGGAGGGGAGGAGTAAAGAAAAGAAACTAAACCACACAAGTCGTTCTTCTTTCACTCGGTTTAATAGAAGAAGGAAAAAGGGGTGTAGGAGGAGGAAGAGGAGGAGGAGGAGGAGGAGGAGGAGGAGGAGGAGGAATAGAAGAAGGGTCAGGATGATGTTAGTCACGAATCGTGAAGTATAAAAGTCGACAAGGAACTAGTAAAGGGCGAGGGTTCGCATAAATCAAAGGGAGAATACTACCCCCTTTTTCTTAGTAATAATTTATCGTTGTCAAGCTTCCGAAAACAAGTAGATACAACACAAATAGCGCACAATCTTTTACTTGTAGTTTTATTGTGTTTTTGTTTTGTTGTGTTTCGTAAGATAGAGGTGGTGGTAGTAGGTAGCTGCTAGTTTTCTCTTATTCCTTCGAAACTACAAGTTTAATTGAAGTTCCTAGAAGAAGATAATGTTACCACAGGATATCGAGGAAACTAGGTAATAGACAGTGAGAAAGAGAGTTTGATGATAAGGAGTGAGAGGGGGGGGGAGAGGGGGAGAGGGGGAGAGGAGGAGGTGAAAAGGTATTCTCAAGGGTATTAATTCAATGCTAATAGAGGATATCGTGTAAAAGGAATACGTCAATTAAATAAATTGCTGATAGAATATCTTAATTATTTTATTCTTGTAATTTATGTGTTGCTATATATATATATATATATATTTTTTTTTTATTTGTATAGGTAAAAAATATTTCAATTTATATAAATTATAATACAGTATCGAACTTCATTATTGGTCATAGAACTAATATTGTATTATTATTAGATTATATAATTAATTTAATATAATTTAATAAATAATTATTAATTTAATTTTTTTTTATTATATTTTATATTATATATATATATATATTTATTTATTTATATAATAATATAATATATTATATTTATAGAAAATATATATAAGTCTTTCTTCATAGAAAATAATATAACGCGTGTGTTTTATTATTATCTAACGCTAGTTGAAACACTTTATCTATTAATTTATCGTTCCTTTTACAAATTAAAAAAAAAAAAAGAATTAAAAATAGTGTTACGTTTTTTTTTTTTTTTCATTAACACGTTAAAAATGATATATGACTGACATTAACATATGATAAAGATAAATAGATAAAGTTACAAAATGAAGGGTGGGGTGGGGGGGGGGCTTTGATCAATGTCTCTGGTACACCTACATAAACGTACAATTCAATTTATATACGGTGTGTGTATTATTGAACTTTGATATTACTTATTATTATTCACTTGAATAATATTCTTCTGTGGTGAAAGTTAAAAATTATTTTTCTACGTGTCTATCTATGTGTGTGTATGAGTGGAGGGGAGTGGAGGCTGGAGGGGGGAGGCTGGAGGGGGGACACTTTTTAAGTGGAAAAACTTTGAAGGTGAGAACACGTATGTATTATTATAATTCGTACATAGTATAATAATATGTTTAGGATAATTAAATAAAAACGTGTGCTTGATTAGTAAGAGAGAGAGAGAGAGATAGAGAGAAAGTGGTAAAGTTTTCTTTTCAAAATAAATAAACAAAAAAAGAAAAAGAGAAGGGGAAGATGATTGATAGGCTTATCTCGTGTCAGTTCTTCATGACGTTATCCACTTTGTATTCATCGTATCAAACAGTCAGTATATGGTATCGTTTATGACACTCTCTTCTTCTTTATCTCTCTTTCTCTCTCTCTCTCTCTCTCTCTCTCTTTGTCTCTCTCTCTCTCTCTTTATTTTTCTTTTTTTCTTTCGGAACACCTGTCAAGAAATGCTACATTCCAAAAGTTTTCTTATTGAAGAAGGAACATTTGAAAAAAGAAATAAAAAAAAGAAACATGCGTCTAGTATAAAATCGATACTACTATTATAGAGGTTGTATTTTTTTTTTTTTAATATTCAAAAATAATATTCATAAAATATTAGAAAAAATAAATATTTGTATAGTATTAAAAAATTATATTTATATAATATTGAAAAATAAATATTAATATTGTATTAAAAAAAATTATATTTATATAATATTGAAAAAATAATATTTATACAATATTGAAAAATAAATATTTATACAATATTAGAAAAATAATATTCATACAATATTAGAAAAATAAATATTCATAGAATATTAGAAAAATAATATTTATACAATATTAGAAAAATAAATATTTATACAATATTGAAAAATAAATATTTATACAATATTAGAAAAATAAATATTTACATAATATTAAAAAAATAATATTTATACAATATTGAAAAAATAATATTTATACAATATTAGAAAAATAATATTCATACAATATTCAAAAATAATATTCATTCAATATTCAAAAATAATATTTATTATATAATACATAAATATATAAATATAATACTCAAAAATTGCAAATATCTAAAAAAATTATTGAGTAGTGGCCCCTATAACCATATATATATATATATTTATTAATTATTCATTATATTTAAATTTATTTTTTTAATTTTTACAACAATATTACGTTTAATCGTGTAACATAATTCACACTTTTATAAGTTTAGTAGAAAAATATTAAAAAAAAAACACTTTATTTTTCCCCGATTTCCTTAATATTATACGTTTTCTATGGTTTACTATAATACTGATTGTTCCCATCTTCTTTCTTTCCCCCATCTGTTAGGTAGTCACAGGTAATTCAAATAGAAATAGTGGTCACAAAAATCAATAATATTATTGAAATACAATTCTATTAGAATGTTCTTTTTGTGAACCTTTACCTATCCAATAAATAAAATAGTTGTGCACTTTAATACCACTATTATTTATTCGATTAGTATCTACCTTATTATCCTCTACTTCGGCATCCCTTTTAATTCATAGTTTATCCTTATATGTATGCGTGTGTATATATACTATGTACTACGCATTACATTCAAGCAAGGGTCTGGAAATAATAATAATAAGTGGAAGAGAGATAATAAGGAACATTTTTATTTTCTAACAAGACAGAAAGGGTGCACTTGATGATCACCCATCCACATTAACCTTTTTTTTTTTTTCTCTTTTTTCTTTTTTTTCTTTTGTACTATCTCAAGCAGCAGGTAATTATACGAGTTCGAAAGTCATGAATTACGTAGAATATTCTCGTTAAATTGTTCACCTAGGTGTGTCCTTATGTTCATTCGTTCATTTATTCATTCATGACTTTTCTTTAATATTCTTCTTCTTTTTTATTATTATTATTATTATTATTATTATTATTATTATTGTTTATCTTTTATTTCTTTTATTCTAGATTTTAATTCGTTTTTTTATTGAGTTGTCCGAAAAGTTAGTGCTGATATATATATATATATATAGTGATTAAATAATAATTATTTAAAATAAAATAATAAATATAATATTTTATATTTTAAATTATTTATATATTCTTATTTTATATTATTATTTTTTTTATATTGTTGTTTATATATTATAATTTTTTTCTATTATTATTTTTCCATTATATTATATTTTATATTATAATTTTTTTATATTATTTTTTTATATTATTTTTTTTTGTACTATATAATATTTTTTATTAGAAGAAGAAGTTTATTTTTCAGGTATACCCACTTTAGGGTGTTTACCCCGAAGGCCCCTAATATTTTCTATTATTTTTTTTTTTTATATTGTAGTTTATATATTTTAATTTTTTTCTATTATTTTTTTTATAGTATATAATTTTTTTCTATTATTATTTTTCTATTATATTATATTATATTTTATATTGTAATTTTTTTATATTATTTTTTTTTATACTATATAATATTTTATATTATTATTTTTCTTTTCTAATTATAATTTATTTTTATATTATATATAAAATAATTAAATGATCACATATAAAAACAATTATATATATTTGTTTATTTTACTTTGTAAATTATATTTTACTTCATTTTAGTTTTAATTCGAGCTATGTTGCTAAGTGTACGACATAACGTTATTTTCGAATATATGCTAAAGTTTGAGAAAAAGGATAAAGAAATAAAAATACTAATAGAAGAAGAAGAGAGAGAAATAATTTAAAAAATAGTATAAAAAATACTACAGAATAAAAGGGAAAGGAAACGATATCATTAAATCGGGCTCGAGTGAAATTGCTTTTTGCTTGGTGCTGTACGAGAGGAGAGTCGAGTACCTTTCTCTCTCTCTCTCTCTCTCTCTCTCTCTTTTTTTTTTCTTTTTCTTTCTCTTTCCTTTTTTTTTTTCTTTCATTCTATCTTCCAACATCCGAGTAGATTTTTGTCCTTTTCTTTCCCTTCATTTATCCATCCATCCACCCCCATTCTTTCTTCCTTCCTTCCTTCCTTCCTTCCTTTTTATCCTTCCCTTTTCTTTTTCTTTCTTTCCATTCTTTCTTTTCTTCATTATCGAGCTTATTTTTGCGCCGAGTCAGTTTTGCGCTCGTGAAAAGCTCGGCTGTGGAAAGCTCGTATTAAAGCTCCTCGTATCACGCGAACGAGAGACCCGTAATCGTTTCGTTCTACGGTTTTCTGACGTATAGAATGAGAATGAGAATGAGAAGAACTTTAAAAAGCTCCTTCTTTCTTTTTTTAAATATATATTATATAATAGAAAGAAAAAACGGAGAAAAAAACATATTAAATTACATCAAAGAGGACGCAGTTGATTGTAAAGATTTTAATTATATTTTATTTTATATAAATCTATTTATTATATATAAAATATTATATATATACATATATTATTTTTTTTATATTGTAGTTTATATTTTATAATTTTTTTTATATTATTATTTTTCTATTATATTATAGAGAGAGAGAAAAAAACATATTAAATTACATCAAAGAGGACGTAGTTGATTGTAAAGATTTTAATTATATTTTATTTATATATATATATATATATATATATATATATATATATTATTTTTTTTCTATATTGTAGTTTATATTTTATAATTTTTTTTATATTATTATTTTTCTATTATATTATATTTTATATTATAATTTTTTTATATATATATTATTCTTTTTTTTTAATTTTTTTTTATACTATATAATATTTTATATTTATATTATTATTTTACATTACTATTTTATATTATTATTTTTTTTACCATGTTTTACCATATGGTAAAAAATATATTTCGCCCAAACAGGGACTTGAACCTGTGATAGAAAATGGTTTGAAAAGAAATGACGAAAAAATAAAAAAAATAAAGTGTTTTCACATAAGTGATTTATTTTATTCGAAAAAACAAAAAAAAAGAAAAAACGAAAGAATAAAGTTACAAGAAGGATAGGTGAGTGTAATCTTAAGGGGTTGAAATCTCAGGTGAATCGAACCATCATTGTTTACCATTATGTTAGAATGCTGGGAGTTAGTTTTTTCCATTCTGTTGAAAAGAAAAAGGCGGGGTGGGGGGAGGGGGTGGGGGTTGAGCGGCGGTTCGATTGATACGAAATACTCCATAAGAATCCAATCTCAGAAATAGAAAGAGGCAAAAGTTCACTTGGTGGGGTTGGACCTATCAGAATAAAAAGAAAACAAAGTAGAAGAAGTAGAAGAAGTAGAAGAAATAGAAGTAGCATAAGAGTTACCATAGTAACCAATAATACCGATCGTTTTCCTCTTCTTTCCCATATCGAAGTTTAACTTACTACCACCATGCTTCCTTAGAAAACTTTTCTTTTTATTTTCTTCCATCTGTTTTTCTTTTTTTTTTTTTCCAAACTCTTTTTCCCTTTTTTTTCTTCTTTTTTTTTTTTTTGAACTTTCTTTCTTGTTCTCTGTCTGTCTCTCTCTCTCTCTCTCTCTCTCTCTCTCTCTCTCTCTCTCTCTCTCTCTCTCTCTCTCTCTAGGGGGTGTGGGAATGAATGGGTGGATAGTAGTAGGGGGTGGTGGTTGGTTTTTCCTGTTTTATCGAAGAAAGCTTTCCGATTGGATTTAGTATCGACTCGATTTCTATTTTTTTTTTTGTATTTCATTTTGTTCCTTTCTTCTGTTTCGTTCAACTTCATTTTCCATGTTTAGTTTTTTTTTTTTTTTTTTTTTTTTTGGTACTATTTTCTTTTTCTCAATTTATTTTACCAGAACAACTACATACGAGTTATTTCATTTAATACTTGTTTCTAAGTATTTATTTTGTATTAGAGTCCGGCAGGTTTTATTTAACATTTTATTTAACAATTGTGAAAATGTTTTATTTCTCATACTAGCTCACGTAGAATCTGAACTCTATTTCTTTGTATCTTTGTCTGAGTATATGTATGTACTTATATATATATATGTAAATATTGTGTGTGTGTGTGTGTGTGTGTGTGTGTATTCTTGAACGATTCACTCTTCGTATCGCTATCATTCGTTCACACAGATCGCATTTCCCGGTAATTCGTCGTTTCCTTCATTTTCTCTTCCTTCCCTCTTAGCGACACGGTGCCCTGTATATTCCAGTTGCATGAACACACATATACATACACATATACAGATAGAAATAGAGATATAAATGTGACACGATCAGAGATAGAGAGAGAGAGAGAGAGAGAGAGAGAAAAGTATTATTACATATATACAAAGTGCATCATCCTATGTCAGGGACGCATTCGATGCACGCAATATACTACAAGGTTTCTTTTTATTTTTCTTATTTTTATTTTTATTTTTTTTATTTTTTGTATCGAAAAAATATCACATACGTAAGTATTTTGCAAATGTTTGTCATTTCTCACGTATATAAGTTGGTTTGCTATTTTTTTTTTATTTTTTTTTTATTTTAAGGAATTTATTGATGCTTCATTCTACTCTAATATCATTTTAATATGTTACTTATTATTATTATTGTATTAAATATAAAATTGATAAAAAAAAAAACTTCTTATTGATCATTTAAGTAAAAAGATATAAATATATGTATATGTATGTATGTATGTATATATGTCTATTCATGGTTTCTGAGAATGTCCCCGTGTGTATACGTAGGATGAATGGTGCAAACTCTATTTGGACGGTTAGCTCGTGCAATTGTGCGACTGCATTCGGAGGATACGTGCAATTTGAGATAATATCGTTTCTCGTAGTGTCGTGCTCTCGTAATGTCTACTTGCACGACGTTCCACTTCTATGTTACGATTCTATTTTTCCTATAACAATTTCTATTATATTATATATATATATACATATACACATATACATGTGAAGTTTTCCTATTATAAATACACAATAGGTGTATTATATATATATATATATATATATATATATATATATATATATATATATATATATTAGGGTGAGTCAAAAAAATCAATTATTTTTTTTTTTACAAGTGCTATGGAAAAATGGGTTGTTATAATACACCTTAAAAAAAAATTCTCACCAAATATGAGCTCTTCATTTTAATAGGAAGATCCACCGTATCGTAGTTTTTTATTTGTTTTCTCAGTCCAATAGAATAAAATTTATACCTCATTATTTATTGATTGTACAGAAAAATGTTCTAGACGAATTTTGTAGGAAATTTAATGCTCTATAAAAAAGGTATCTTATATTTTTTCCATAAACCTCATCATTTGAATGATATTGAAGATTTAAGTTTGATGATTTTTAGACAAATTTCATTTTTGTTTATGAATTTTATAACTCGACAATAAATGACTATTATAAAATAGTACAATACAAATTTTTGTAGGACATTAACTGCTCTATTAAAATGGTGTCTTATGTTTTGGCGATTAAATTAAGCGTTCAAAAGATATTCATCATCAAACTTTCATGTGTGTACTGATTTTTGTCTCTGAATATATATATATATATATATATATATATATATATATATATATAAAATTATTTTAAAAGTTATTTAAAATTATTATTATTTCAAATTATTGTTTACAAGTAAAATTAATGGTGCGTGCACACACACATACACACATACACACATATAGATGATAAACTAAACCGAGATATGAGTTTAGAACCAAAACGTATCCCGGAAACGTAATCTCATTTATTTCGAAAATGGAAGAGGAAAGAGAGAGAGAAAGAAAGAAAGAAAGAAAGAAAAAAAACAGGAAATTGCAAATAGAACGTAATTAAAAAAAAAAAAAAAAAAAAAAAAAGTACTTTGGGCAAACCTTGAGACCAATAAACTAGAGAGAGATTATGCGACCTATCGTTCAGGAACGATAAGAAAACTTTTCTATCGTTCTCGTCTCTCTTTCTCTCCCTCTTTCTCTCTCTCCCTCTTTCTCTCTCTCTCTCTTTTTCGCATAACAGAGTCAGAAGGAATTTCCTAGAGTTTGCGAAACGCAGAAAGGTCTTTTCGTATCCCAGTATTGGATTTCAATCATCCTTTAGGAACGTTTAAGGAGAGTCACGATAAATGCCCTTAAATGTTTTTTCTTCCTCCCTTTCTCTCCAAATTCCCTTTGGAATTTCTCCAACGCCACGTATGCGTCCTAACAAAATAGAAAAAAAAAGAGAAAAAAAAAGATAAATAACAACAAGGAAAAATAAAAAAAAAAAGTAAGTACAGGTAAACCACTGTTACAACAACAAGGTATCATATAACACAGTTTTTTATTTAACACCATATGAAAATTGAGGATCAAATATTTTTTACAACACTGTACTTTTACATATAAGTATTTAAATAAATTACATAATTATATATATATTTATATATAAACTAATTTAATTAATTAATTATATATAATTATTATATAACTATATATATATATATATATATTAGTTTAGTATAAAGTTAAATATATTAGTATATAATAAATATAAAACTAATATATAACTAAATTAAATATAAATATATATATATAAACTAATTAAATTAATTAATTATATATAACTAATATATAACTAAATATATATATATATTATACTATACCATTATATATTATATTATATATAGTATAGTATATTATATATACTATACCCCCCTCTATATATATTATATATTAATATATAATAAATAGAGTTATTTAGTATATTATATATATATATATAGTATCTATATTATTTAGTATATAGTTAAATATATTAGTATAACTAAATTAAAAAAATAAAAATATATATATAAACGATTATTGTAAAAGTTCATCTAAAAATCTGTTACAATTTTAAAAACAAATTTCTAATTAATGATCTTTTATTTTGTTATTATTATTCAATTACAAAATATTATTCTTAACACTGTTCTCTAACCTCTGACATTTATCTCGGATTGTCAGATATGTTCTATTAAAGATTAAAACAAAGTTATCTCGGTCAGATGGATTAATAATATATAGATTACTAACTGTCCGATATAAATCGTTTTATTTTCTCTTTTTTTTTTTTTTTTTTTTTAACTAAATGGAAAAATAACGTCATCATTCATTTTAGACATGACCTCACTTTTCCCCACTCTCCCTCTCAGCTCACCCCTCTGTCTCTCTGTCTCTCTCTCTCTCTCTCTCTCTCTGTTCGTTTTAATTTTATTTTCAATATCTCGCCAAAAAAGGGTTTCTTATTCACACACCAGCCTTATATTTTGTCATTGAAACACACCGTCGTCAGATTTTCTCGCCAAACCTTTCTTCGCGTCCTCGTTACAAATGGTATTTTGGATCTTACTGAATGAACTTTCAACCAACCCTCCAACCCCTAAGGGAACTCAACGGGTGCTGTACGTTAATAAGGCCATCCGTTAAAGTTCGTCGTTGTCCCTTTCCCCTTTACCATTTTTCAACCCCCTTTTCTCTCCTGTACTTTTAGACAATTGGATTTGGGATAAAGGAGAGAATAAAGGTTTTCTTTTTCGATAAATGTGAGTAGAAAGGAAGAAATGAGACAATATTTATTTTTTTTTTTTTTTTGAATAAATGATTATAATTTTATGTATGTGTAAATAGCACCTTATAACACCATAGAAGATATCGTGTTGGATAAAATTGGTTGAAAGTTTATTATTATTATTATTATGTGTAAAATTATTTTAAGATACATTTAATTTTTAAATATATAATGTGTTATATGTAAAAATATCATGTTACATACAAAGTCAATTTATTTTATATTTTATTTTATATATTTATATATGTAATTAATATTTCAATTTAATATAATTTATTATTTCTTGTATATCTTTGATTTATTATTATTATTATTTTAAATTTATTATTTTTTATTTATTGTAATTAATTTAATTTACTTTATTATTATTATTATTATTATTATTATTATTAATTTAAATTTAGTATTTTTTATATATTGCAATTAATTTAATTTATTATTATTATTATTATTATTATTATTATTATTATTATTATTATTATTATTATTATTATTATTATTATTATTATTATTATTAATTTAAATTTATTATTTTTTATTTATTGTATATAATTTATTTTAATTTATTATTACTATTATTATTAATTTTTAATATATTTGTTATTTATTGTAATTAATTTAATTTACATTATTATTATTATTATTAATTCTTAATTTATTATTTTTAATTTAATATATATATATATATATATACGTATAGAAGTAAAAGAGTAAGAAATTTGTTATAAATAATTTTACAAACTTTCTGTCAATTTTCTTTCTACCTTTATCATTTTGTTTTATCTTTAGAATCGTTCTCTCTCTCTCTCTCTCTCTCTCTCTCTCTCTTTCTCTCTGTTTCTTTATTTCTAAAAGATAAAAAGCAGTAAATGAAGATGAAGAAAGAAGAAAGAAGAAAGTTGATTTTCATTGAAGTTAAATTTCCAACACAAGACTTTCATTTAAACTATTCTCAAATCGTTCGTATAATTAATCCCGTTTTAACGATATCATCGTAATTAACCGTGGGGTCTAGGTATTTATACTCTTTGATTGAATTTTACCTGTTATGAAAAGAACAAAGATAGAAGAAGAGAGAACAAATGAAAGATAAAATGAATCAAAGAGACAGAGAGATAAAAAAGAAAACAAAAAAAACTTGAAATTATCTTCCATAACAGCATCTCATTTATTTTCTTAATTATTTCAATATCATTCTAAATAATAATAATAATAATAATAATAATAATAATAATAATAATGCGAATGTGCATAAGAGGTAAAAGAAATGAAAAGGTAATTAAAATGAAACAATAGAAAGTCAACACCTTCGTAAAGGTGTTGGTATCAAGGGTGGTTGGTGATGATGGTGGTGGTGGTTGTGGTGGTGGTGTTCTTTTTAAAATAGCACACAAACTTTTTATCTTTCTCTCTCTCTCTCTCTCTCTCTCATCTCTCTCTCTTTCTCTTTCTCTCTGTATTTATCTTTCTTTTCTTTTCATTTCATTTCTGTTATGTTTTTGTGTCGAGAACAACACCTGATTCGTAATTTTAACGTATAAGTGAGATACCACCTTGTGAAATGTAAAAAGGGTAGAGTAAAGTATAAAATAAAAGCTTTTGTGATTAACTAAAGAAGAAAAAGGAAAAAAGAAAGATAGGTCAAAGAAAATAAATTCAAAACAAGAACAAAAAATTATTATACATATATATATATGTATATAAACGTACATTTTAATTCGAGGGTCTTCAAAATAGAAAAAAAAGCCCCTTTCGTTTTTATTATGACTCGGCCCTTCACACCCTTCTTTCTTTTCTTTCTTTCTTTCTTTCTTTCTTTCTTTCTTTTTTAATTCTTTTCTTTTCTTCTTCTTCTTTTTTTTTTTTTTTTTTTTTTTTTTCATTCGCTCACTTTCTTTTCGATGTCTCTTTGGGTTTCCTGAGCTTCGAGGCAAGTTTACAAAACGACTGCTATTGGTGCCAAACCCTCGAGCTTCTTCGTCTCTCACTCTCATCTGAAAGAAAGAAAGATGAAAAAAAAAAAAAAATTCCCTTTGCGAATAAAACGAGACACTTTTTCGTCTCATTCTATATATATATATATATATATATATATATGTATATATACATTTCTCTTTTTCTTTCATTCTTTTTCATTCCTTTTGTTTAATCTTCCATACCCTTTCGTTGCAATTTCTTTCATTCTTTTCTCTATACAGTCATTTTATATTATATATATATATATAATATGTATGTATGTATGTATATAATATAATATAAAATATATATTTGTAATATATATATTTGTGTGTATGCTGTACATGTACATGCATGCATACGTGTTATAAGTGTTAAACTTTTCTAATACTAATTAATGAATAGGAATGAAAAGCAGATCGTGTGTTTAATTTAATCGATCATAGCACGGATCTAACCGGTTTTACTATTTAACGTTACTAACTTTTCATCTAACTTTGGCCGATTTCCTTTCTAAAAACCGGTTTACGTTATTTCATAAGATACATATATATATATATAGAAATTATATATAATAATAAAATAATAAATTGTATGTGTGGTATTATATTACAAATAAAATAAGATAAAATAATAAAGAATAAAATAAAATATAAATAAAAGTAAAATTTTATAATTAAAATATAATAATAAAATGTAATATAATTTATAATAATAAATAAAATAAATAAATACATAAGAAAAATAAATAAATAAAAATAAAATGTTATAATTAAAATATAATAATAAAATGTAATATAATTTATAATAATAAATAAAATAAATTAATAAAATAAATAAATACATAAGAAAAATAAATAAATAAAAATAAAATGTTATAATTAAAATATAATAATAAAATGTAATATAATTTGTAATAATAAATAAAATAAATAAATAAAAATGAAAATATATATATATAAAATTTTATTATAATATATAATTTATATTATATTAATCTAAATCCATTTTTTTATTATTTGAATGTAAGAAATGATTTAAAAATATATATTTAACAGATAAATGAGAATTTGTATCAAATGTTTATACGATGAAGTATATTGTGACATTTATTGCTTTTTGTTTATTTCTTTTTTTTTTTTTTTTTGGTTTTGTTTTGTTTTATTTTTTTATTCTTTTTGTTTTTTTAATTTAGTCGAAAGCTTCACCGATCAAATTATTTTCTCTTTTAACGTTAACCTACATTTTTACCGTACGACAGCAATATATATTTTATCTTCGTAAAATAAAATATCAAATAACAACAAAAACAATCAACGAGTTACTTTAATTTGATTAAAAAAAAAAAAAAAAAAAAATAATAAAAAATTGTCGTTTCATCGTCAATACAAACAATTAATAAACAATTGCATTATATATCTATATATATATATATACGTTTACGATATTTTAATCGACAAATAAATTGTTTTTAAATGTATAAATAATTAATTCGATTATTTCCGTTGTGTGATTGATATTATCACAGAATAAAATTAAATTTATTTACTTTTATTCATTATTTATTAATTAAACTTTTTATTACACCAACATATATTATTTTCGACGTGTCATTTGACATTATTTTTACAATTATCCAGTTAACTGTGGAATTTAGTTTAAAAAAAAGATTACCACAGAGTGCCAGAATTAAAAACAATCAACGACGTGTTGTATACACGTCTCAAACGTACTTAACTGATTAATATTGAGGTAATCAAACAATACACATTTTATCAAACACATATATGCGTTCGTAGTATTTTTAGAAATAAAAAATAACATATAATTTACGTTTAATTGTATTTTATGAAATAGAACGAATTTAGTTGTTGTTTCGAATTATTTGGAATTTTCGATCGTCTCAAGGGTGTTACTTCAATGAAATATCTATTTTCTCTCTTTCTCTCTCTCTCTTTCTCACAAACATTCTATTATTTTCTACGCAATGTTAAACGACAGTGGTATGGCTCATTCATTCATCGGGAATTATTCTCTTGTGGACTTGGAACGAATGAATACTTGATTCACGATTTTCATGTGTATATTAAACTTGCTTGCCAAGTGCAGTTAGTCGTTGCAAATTCTACTCGTATTTTCCTATCTCATCTATTCTCTCTCTCTCTCTCTCTCTCTCTTTCTCTTTCTATAATTGTACTTTAGTAGTTATATAGTTAAACGTTAAGTATCGTTAGAAATATTATTATTCGTTTAGGTCATGGGTCGGCAACCAGCGGCTCGCGAGCCACATGCGGCTGTTTAGTTTAAAAAAGTTTAAGAAGAAGAAAAAAAAAAAGAAAATTAAAAATCGTTCTGAATCGATTAACGAGGATTAGGCACCGATAAATAAATAGATTAGGTTTTTTTTTTTATTTTTTTATTTTTTTTTTTTATCAAAAAGCTTTATTTATGCTGGCAGTACTATTTATATTATATATATATATATATATATATAACAAAAATAATATATAATGTAATAATAATTAGTATAATAAATGTAAAAAATATAATAATAATTTAATTATAATAAATAGAATATATATTTATACAAATATTAATATTATATAATAATATATAATTTTACATATACATATAATACACATATAATTCAAACGTTGATTATTTGTTCTATTTTACTATATATATGATCACATTTTTATTTATACTATTCCAATTTTATTTGTATTTTATTTATTTTTTTTCTGTCAGAAATATATCATTGATAAAAGAAGTTTAAGTATTAAGTATAAGTATAAGTATTGTCATTGGTGTAAAAGGTGGGAAAGAGTTTCGAAAGGTGTATTAACATGGTAATATTTAAATTAGATTAAACCATTCTTCTCCTACTCTCTTGCATTTGTGTTCGCATCGATTAGGTTTCTAAGAGTTTCTTATATATAAGAACTGTTACTAACCAACCACACTAGAAAATTTAAATACTCGATAAGATATCATTATGTGTATTCTTTATATCATATTATACAAGTATTTTCAATGTTTTTTTTTTAATTATTTTTCTTCATATAGAAAAAGATCAAATTATATAAATAAATTGGTCATGTTAAAACGAATTTATTTTCATCATCTTTTCTATAATAAATCAAATAAACTCAAATATTGTTTACGTATTATTGAAACACACAATAGGAGAATGATTTTATCAAATCATCTTTTTATCAATGATGAAAAAAGTGTAACACACGTTTTATTGCAATGCATTTTTTTTTCAGTCAAAAGTATTCATCAACATTCTCAAATACGTTTTATCTTTATTTTTTATCAGAATAAAAATACTCAAAAAAATTGCGTAATTTTCGTATGTCAAATAAAACGATTATGTGTGTTCTAACTAACGTGATCTTTCTTCTTAATAGAAGATTGTATAACTCAGAATGTATATATATATATAAGATGAATATAACTCTGTAATTAATATTTTAGTAAACTATACTGAGAATAGTTTGATAGGAAAATGAAAGGTTGTATATTAGTTCTGTTCAAGGTTCACTTTGGTCAAAGGAATAGTAATTTACGTTAGCATTACTAATACTCTGTAATAGTTCAAGTTCAAAGATAGTAAGGTAACATACACACACTTTGTAATAACGCATTACAACGTTACCTAATATTACTATAAAACTTTTGTAGTTACATTAAAAAAAAATGAAAATTAATATACAAATCATATTTATTATTAGATTAGAAAATTTATTATAATTTTATTAATTAATTGTATATTTATACAATATAAACATTTTATTATATTCAAATTTATTTTATAATATTTTACATTAATTTATTATATATATATATTAATATTATCGTCGCGTTTGTGTCAGCTGTGAGATTCTCTTTCAAAATTGAAAATTACGAAAACACATAACAAACGTTTCTTGGACCGTCCAAAACACACTTGGATGAACATTTGGAAACTTACGATTGTTGTACTTTACGAAGTGTTCAAGTTTCCTTGTGCATTTCGCGGTCTCCTAACAATTTACCATGTTGTTAACGTTACAAGAAAGATAGTGTGTATGTCTGTATATATATATCTTTATATAGGTACAAGTGTGTGTTGAGTTTGGAACAATCGAAGAAACCAACTTACGTATTGTCGAGAACCACCACCTTTCACCATAAGTTTAAGGGGTAATGTCCTAGAATTAGTTTTGTTACACTGTTTGTCGTGTTAATTGTACTTAGTATTGTTATTACGTTATTATAAGTTCAAAGTTTTGTATATACGACTTTTCATTATTTCGATAAATTTCAATATGCTTCGAAATTTTACATTTTTACTATAAGCGTGTTTTTCTTTTTTTTTTTCTTTTTATATTATCAAAATGAAAGTAAATTATTCTTTATCTCTTCCTTTTACCACACAAAATATTTCCCACCACGTAACACACTATTACTACAACTATTACTACAACTACTACTACTACTACTGTTATTATTGCTATAGATATTATACAAAAAACAAAACAAAAAAAATACAGTCATTTAGTGTAATACTATTTCACGTAAGTAAATATATAAATATAGGTTTATAAAGGATTTTGGGTTCTATTGAGAATGCAGTTGAGATCTCTTTAAATCCGTGAAAAGACGTGAAGAAGGGCTGTGTGAGTGGTGGTGGTGATGGTGGTAGTGGTGCAGGTGCAGGGAAAAGGTGCAACGGCAATGTGCAGTCATTTGCAAACATTTTCGAGAAAGAAATAAGAAAAAAAAAAGAGGAGAACTTTTTGAAAAGAGTAGAAAGACGATGCATTAGTTTTCCACCCTCATATCCTCCATCAAGCCTTTTTCTCTTGCCTGCCCTTTACCTTCGTAAAGCTAGTCAACCAAGCAACCAACACTTATCATTTGCCATTTGCTTTTTCCTTCTCGTGTGCGAGAAAATCGTTCAAGAGAGAAAGCATACTACATATTCTTGATTCTTTTCTTTTTTTTTTTCTTTTTCTTCTTCTTCTTCTTCTTCTTCTTCTGCTTTCTAACCACCATCACAACCATTTCTTACCCCTTTAAAATCGTAGGGTATCGCGTAAGAAGGACTTCTTCAATGAGAAAGTTTCAGTGTTCATAGGGAAACCCTTAAACTCGGTTCTTTTTCTTTCTTTTTGTTTTTTTTTCTCTTCTTTTTATTATTCCGGTTTACCAACCCTCAGCTTTTTATATAATATGACTTTTACGAATAGTAATGCACGTTTCAGAATCGATTTGAAATTGATCGTATAATAAAAAAAAAAAAAAAACAAGAATTTCAGATTTATTCTATGTATTTCTATTGTATTATTTATGTATGTATACTTATTAATATTTATTTATTTATTTAACAAAATACGAATAATGTTTAAAAATGCACACAGATAATAAAATATTATGAAAAATATAACATAGTTAATTTGATACATGTACATGTATAATTTTTTTTTTTTTTTTTTTCAAATAAATGAAACAAATTTTATTTATAAACTTAACTATTACGTGATTTATGAAAAAAAAAAAAACGAATAAAAAGAACGAACGGAACTATATTTTTTTGTCTCTTTTATCTTTTTCTTTTTTTTTTTTACTTTTTTTTCTTCTTTTTTTCCCCCTTTTCTCTTTTGTTCCTATTTCTTTTCTTTTAATCAACATTTTTACGATTTAATTAAACACGGATATTAATTCATGCTACTGCTGTCAACGTTTTCCGGTTACTTCTTCCCGTAGAGAGTTCACCAATATCCGGGAAAAGAAAAGAAAAGAAAAGAAAGAAAGAAAGGAAAAAAAAAAAATAAAAAAAAAAGTAAAACAGGAAAACTAATCAGAGAATTTCTTCATGTTTCCATTGTATAAGTGTCTATTCGTGTCTGTTTAAATTGATATTATTAATTCTACGGTGGTTTAAATAGTAGTTCGATGGGGGAGAACAACGAGAGCACCTGTGCGAGAAGAATAAAAAGAAAAAAGATAAAGAAAAAAATAGGTAAAAAAGAAAAAATAAAAAACTCTCTCTTTTTCATTTGCAATCAAATACACTACGCGAAACTTTCTTGATTTCTTTTTTTTTTTTCTTTCCCCCTTTCTCTCTAAAAAAAAAAAAAAATGATTAAACAATGTCGATCGTATCATTTCTAACAAAAAGAAATATTTTCACGAAATAAAACGAACCTATTTCTATTTGTTTTCTTTTTTTTTTTTCGAGATGATAATTAAATTTGATACAAACCTAGAGAGACCAGGGGGATCGATAGGCAACCTTTTGAGTTGGAAGAGCAAGAAAATGACAATTTTATTATTTATAAAATTTCAACGTTTTTTCAAGAGCCACAAAATCATTTTTTCTTGCCAACAATAAATAGTACTCGTACTATTATATACAGTATATATAGTATATATATAGTTATTTGTAGTATATAGTATTTATTATTTTTTTTTTTTATTAATTTATTATCTTTTATTAAAAAATATATATCGTATATATTATTTTAAATTATTTTTTTATTATTTATTATTTTTTATTATAAAATATATATAATAAGTATTTAAATATATATTGTGTATATATATATATTTAATTTTATTTATAATATTAAATATAAATCTTATATATTTATATTTTTTTTTACAAAAAAACTAGTATTCAGTTTTTTCTTTAAATTTAGACTAGAAGAAAAGATTTAGGAAGGCCATAAAACCATAAACAAACCTACAAATTATCGAGATATATTGGTGCGATAAAAACCCTTTGTGCAGTGTCGGGCCCTTTGAGGAATTTCGGATTCCTATGTAAACATATGCGATATACCATAAAAAGGAATAACATTCCGATGTTCCTAGATCAAGTTTCTTTATGCATAGTTTCCACTACCGAAAACCATGAGTTGTATTCGTTGTGGACTATGGGGGTGGATCCTTATGCTATTGGTCAATAAGATTCGTAAGCTTCTTCCTTCTTCTCTAAAGGGTTGCAGGTCATTTATGATATAAAATACTTGGATAGAAATAGGAAAGTAGCAGTTGCAGTCTCAGTTACAGTCGTAGCCGTAGTTAGTCATCAGTCGTAACAGTAGTAGTTGTATTATAAGTTGTTATCAGTTGTAAAAATAATACAGTCGCTCATCTAAGTTGAAATCGTAAGATTGTGAAACTATTATTGTACTTTTTCTAATACCTATTTTAAATAAATTATATTAGTAGGATTAAACTGAGTGTAGGTTCACCTCGCACCTCTCACCCTAAATAAAATTCCGTATATATATATATATATATATATATATATATATTATTTTTATTTATTTTTTATTTACCATTTTTTATTATAAAATATATTATTAAATGTGGTATATGTTTAATGTTGTTTATATTGTTCTATATTGTTTTATATTGTTAATACTAATAGCTAATATTATATTAGGGCATAATTAGAATTAAGTATATTGTCAAGGGGAACGAACATGTAGGGGTGGCCTTCGGGGTAAACACCCTAAAGGGGTATACCTGAAATAAACTATCTATCTATCTATCTATAAAATATATTATTTTTATTTATTATTTTTTATTGTAAGAAAAATATATATATATATATATATATATTATAAAATATATTTATAGAATATATTTATAGAATATAATGTTTTATATATAAAAAATAAAAAAAATGAAATCAGAGAAAAAAATATCGAGCATTACTATTAAACATTGCAAATGATATAAGTGATAGGAAAATATCAAAAAAAAAAAGTTTTACCACTGATAACAACGTCATATTTTATCGCATAGTTTATCGTGGTTAATGTGTTAACAACTTCCTTTATACATTCATACACGTATCCGTTTTACAATGATATGAATGTTTAAATAGCGTGAAAATGCGTGTGCATTATAATAGTTAAATTTTTTCTTTGAACAAACAAAATTAAGAACAGAAGAATATAAGAACATATATATATACAACAAATATTATATAATATAATAATAATATATATTATTTTGTTTCAATAAATAACATGAAACAACAAATTTGTCTAATATATGTTATATACATAATAGACAAAGTAAGTTGAATATTAAAATATAAATATAATATAAAAATATATAAATAATTTAATACATATAAAAAAAGTTCAATATATTTGTTATCAAAAAAAAAAAAAAAAAAAAAAAGAAAAAGAAGAAAAGAAAAAAATAGAAAACACACCCCAGAAATATTCTTTTATCTTTTCCCTTTGTTATATTCGTCATATTCGTCATATTCGTTTGTTCGTTGATTTTTTTTTTTTTTTTTTTTTTTATTTGTAAAAAATCCTCTCAAAATTCACAGGAAAAAAAAAAACATAAACCTTTAAAAAAAATCGTCGCCAAATTTATCGATTATTTCTATTGAATTTATTTTTATTCTCCAAAGTCAGTAATCAATATTCGTTGTGAGATACGATATACATATATATATATAGTACTCTATTGGATATGTATATTTTTGTTGAATTTTTTTTGTTATTGTAAGCAAACATAAACTCATATATATATGTTGTTGAATAGTCAGAAAGAGAGAGAGAGAGAGAGAGAGAGAGGACAGTTCGTAGCAGTGATTCATCGTCAGGTAGGATGAGATTGGGTATAACGATTTGAAACACACAACAACGTTATTCAGAAGATATATCTCCTAGGTTTGTACCTGTGCAAATTCGGCTTTTGGTATCTCTAACCGAATTTCACCCTTCTCTCCTTTCCACCACCAGCATCACCCTCTCTTCGTTACAGTTAGAAACCACCCCCACTTTCTTCTTCTCAGTATGACTGTGAACAACAACGTTCTCCTCACTTGATATATTACGGTAACCATTTATTATATCACTGACCGATAATGTTTTGCTTTGTTTCATGGTTCCTATACAAAGATCTATTCTTGATTAGTATTGTCTCACTTATGGTTAGTATTATACATACACACATACACAGACACATGTAAACTGTTAACAAGCTGCGTCGACAATTATATTCACATGCAGAGAGATCAAGAGAGAATTGGGTGATTGGTTTTGTTAAAGGGGTGGTTGAAGGAGTTTGAAGAGTTTGAAGGGTGAGGGGGTGGTTTTAGTTGGTGGTGGTTAGAAAGTGAAGATAATGAAACACGTGGTTATTGCACAGTTGACAGGTATATTAATCGTTTATCATTTTTGATAATATCAATTAACAATTTTGTAATTTCATTTGCAATATATATTTATAATTCAAAGATGATATTATTATTTTTATTATTATTATTTGAAATACATGGTTAGTTCTTTTTATGTATTACACAAGTGATGGGTGGTATTAGTCGTTTATAATTTTTGACAATTTTGATTATCAATTTTTTAATTGCATTTGCAATATGTTTAATTCAAAGATATATATATATATATATATATATATATATATATATATATATATATATATATATATTGTATTTAATATTATATTTAATTATATTAATATTATATTATTATATAATATTATATATTATATTTAATTATATTAATATTATATTATATTTAATATTTAATTATGCTTTATAATTTAATAATATTAAATTATATTTTATTTACTTATAATTAATTAAATATAATATTATTATTATATATATATATATATATATATATATATATATATATATATATATCATGTAATATTAATAATATTAAATATAATTATATTTTATTATACAAAATATAAATATATATATGGGTTTTTAGAAAATGTGGTGTTATGTGAAACCATGGTTTTATGGGACTCAAATTTCCTTATTTTTATTTGACATTATAATGAATTAAACATAATTGAGAAAGTATAATATTATATTCTGTATTTACATACATTTATAATATTATCACATACATAAGATATACAGAACTGTAATATCAAGGGAATGAAAGGAAGGAAAGGAAGGGGAAAAAAAGGAAAACAAAAAGGGATGAGAAACGTATGAGAAAAAGGAAAGAAGGAAGAAGAAGGGTTTACGAAAAGGTGACTTGGGTTGAGTTAGGTTGGTGGTAAATGGTTTTGAAAAGAAAAAACACGAATAAGAAACCAACTTGTTCTCGTCGTAGAGTTTTCAAAACGTTAATTGCTGTTGATGTACAAAGAATCTTAAAGAAAATTTTTTTAAAAACCCTCTTGTTTCTACTTTATATATATATATATATATATATATATATATATATATATATATATATATATATATATATATATATATATACATATTGTAACTGCGTAGTAGGTTTACCTTACCAAGACACGTAGGATAAAATAAATGGCTACGCAAACGTCGTAATTTATTAATTGAAGAGGATAACGTGCGTCGAGTTTCGTCAGAAAAAGGAAAGAGAGAGAGAGAAAGAGAGAGAGACAGAGAGAGAGAGAGGAAAAGAGAGAGAGAGAGACAGAGAGAGGAAAAAATGTTGAATCTAGTTAATGTGAACGTGCTCATCTTAATTCTTGTATCATCATCATCGTTAACCGCAAAACGAGTTAAAGTTTAACTAACGAGCTCTTCTACGAGTTTTGCGTGTGAATATATATATATATGTGTGTCTGTGTGTGTGTAAGGATTCTCAAAAAATATATATATATTGTTTTTTTCTACAATTTTTATTGTACTCCGACATATATTTGTATCACGATCAATTTATTTTACCACATTAAAATGTAAATATATTTTGTTCTTATTCAAGTTAACACATGAAGATGATTTAATGATTAATCTTTTGAATGTATGTTATATAATAAAAATGAAATATTAAATTAAAGTTAATTAGAATTAATATTAATCTATTAATAATATTATTTTGTAATAATAATAATAATATAATGTAATTAGAAATAACAGGACGAATTTCTAATATAATGATGGTGAAGAAAAATCTATTGAATTTTATATTAATATATGTATTGTAATTTTATAATATAATATAAAATTAATTTATAATGAAAATTCAATTATTTTTAAATTAATACTCTATATCTAGTTAATATAATAGTACTACTACTACTATATATATATATATATTACTACTTAATAAAATATATAAAATTATTAAAATTAAATATTAAAATCTAAGCTAACTTAAAATTAATAATTAAATCAATTGAATTTTATATTAATATAATACTAATCTCTATATATCACATAATTTAATACTAAATCTAAGCTAATTAAAAATTTAAATATTAAATCTAAGCTAATTAAAAATTTAATATTAAATCTATTTGATATTATTATGTAATACTAATCTCTATACACTTCATGTATAACTTACTCCTACTTTAAACCGCATATTATATTTTCATATAAATAGTATGAGATTTTAACTAATTGTT
Organism: Polistes dominula; assembly: GCF_049000335.1. Classification (NCBI taxonomy): domain Eukaryota; kingdom Metazoa; phylum Arthropoda; class Insecta; order Hymenoptera; family Vespidae; genus Polistes; species Polistes dominula. Next base: position 1,828,477 of record NW_028300963.1, read on the forward strand.
ATACAGATTCGAAACTTTGCTTTTTTTTCTTTTTTTTTTTGGAAAATAGATAGATTGCTAAATGCTTTAATAGAATAAAAAATTCTTCATTCGATCTCGTAAAATAACATATCATAGATTGTATTTTTATTGTTATTGTTATTGTTATTGTTGTTGTTGTCGTTGCTATTTTTATTATTATTGTTGCAAAGCACCGATTGTTATTTCGTTGATGCACGTTTTCGTCAATTTTGTCGACTATGGCTCGACACACGCCCCCTGGCATTCATTGAAAGAAGTGCACAAACACACACACTCACACTCACGCATCCAACCAATCACCTATACAAACATCCACCAACCCACCCACCCACATACAAACATTTCCAATGCAGAGAAAGGAATGTCTTTTTTTTTTTTTGTTTTTTTTTCTTTTTGGTCGTACGAGTTGCTGCTGCTGCTGCTGCTGGTTGTTTTGTCTCGAGTCTGTGAAATAAAATTGAACTCCTCCCCCGATTCGTGGGTGATACAGGGTTGGAATAGGGGGGAGGGGGAGGTAAGAGGAGCAAGGGGGATTTATTTTCATTTGGAAACGAAAACGGAATGCAGTAGTAGTTGACCGAAAATCTCATCCTTTGAAATGTTTTAGATATTTTTTCTTCTTCTTCTTCTTCTTTAACCTCCCCCTCCCCTATCCCCCCCCGCCACCTCCCTCACCTATTATATATATTATATTTTAATTCTATATTAATATTTTATATATATATTTATTATATTTTAATTTTGTAATAATATTTTATATATATTTATTATATTTTAATTTTGTAATAATATTTTATATATATATATATATTATATTTTAATTTTGTAATAATATTTTATATATATATTTATTATATTTTAATTTTGTAATAATATTTATATATATATATATATATATATATATATATATATATATACATATTCCCCGTGGGGGTGGCGGGGAAGAATACCCCCTCAGTAATCCCTGCTTATCGTAAGAGGCGATTAAAAGGGAAACCCAGGAAAAATGGTAATATATATATACATATACATATACATATACATACCTAGATTTCAGACATATACCAAGCATCCATGTGAATATTACCATTAATATTATCCAATTTTGATCTTTCATGATAACATATTGTATAGAGTGTATATATATATATATATATATATATATATATATATACAAGATCGAATACTATTTGGTTCATTCATTTGATTCGCACGTTATCAAATACATTATACCTTTTGTGTGTGTCGTATTATATATCGTTTCTAAAGATCCATCGATATAAATTCCAATAAGCGTGGAAGAAATTGCATTGTCGTTCTAAAAATGTTATCTCTCTGTCTCTCTCTCTCTCTCTCTCTCTCTCTCTCTTATTTTTTCTTTTTTTGCAATGGCATAAATAACCTGCAAAATGGTAGATCACTCGACCATTCTTATCACGTAGACATTTTCTCCCTCTAATCTTTTTCTACATGTTTTTTTTTTCTTTTTTTTTTTTTTTACGATAAACTGGTTTACTCATCGATTAATCTAATCGTAGCTTCTACCTTTTTTGTTTGTTTGTTTGTTTGTTTATTTATTTTACTTTTATTTCAATTTAATTAAACTTTACAAACGTTTGTTTCTGAGAATTCGTAATCATTGACACGAAATGAATTACGTAAATACATTTTTGTTTTAGAAATACAATAAGAAGCATAAATTATAAACCAATAACCCCGCTAATTTTGTATAAATCTTTATTTATTGCTAAGAATGTTAAAGAATATTAACAAATGAACATTATACAGTAAGTTTTATTACAATTAGAAGTAAAATCACAAAGTTTTGTCAATAATTGATGTCTTCTCGTTTACCACTGAACAAACAAAATGGATTTGTTTGTCTTGTTTGTATGTGTTCTTGTTTGTTTTTTTTTTTTTTAAATTCATATAAATGCGTATACTCAAAAGTTCTTTATTTTCTCATGGTTAACACGTTTCGTGCCACAAAAGCCCTTTTTATTACCTGACTTGTCATTCAGGTCATTTAATTTTATTTAAACAAAATCAACAATTACATTTTTCATCAATTAATTCAATACAATTACAATTTACATTAATTATTATAAATATAACAATTGAACAAACTTATGTACTTAGTTTTATACTGTATTTTGTATGATGCATCAATATTTTAATAGTAATATTTTTACAGTACAGAATTCAATTTGTTATAAATATTCATTTCATCAACAAACATCAAACAACATTTCAGCGCATTAAATAAATATGTTTGATGGTAAGTGTACCACCGGGGTGGTACACGTGGCTTGAAGAGCAAGTTTAACGTGTACCACCGGTGGTACACGTGGCACGGAAAGTGTTAAAGAAAAAAAAAGAACAGAAAAAAGAAGAAAAAAAACAACAAAATATGTTGTCTTCTTCCCATATAATCTTGCAGCTTGAAGGAAACCGCGCCTACTTGTAATCTCTTTGATGGGAAATCCCCTTTTACTATTCTGGTATCGATCAAGGAAAAAAAAAAAGAGAGAGAGAGAATATGTTTGATATCCGTTTACATGTTATTACAATGCCGACCACCACCATCAGCACCACTACCACCGTGTTTGAAGATTCACGTGCAAGATATATCACGTATCTCAGGCTTATGAGAGAAATATTCAGATTTATCTAATACTATTTTATTTATTTTGTTCTTATGTTGGTAGAATGAAAATATATGCCACATATATTGGAAAAATGTTATATCCTATCATCCACATATTTTATATCATATATATATATATATATGTACATATGCAATTTTGAAATACTTCTATTGAATTATGTATGAAAATTGATCCATTATTATACGTAGTTAGTAGAAAATATAATATTTTAAGTTATTAAAAGAAAAAATAGATTAATAACAGTATTATTACAAATTATATATCTCTATATTTATATAGTTAAATTTTATTAATTGTATAAATTAAATTATATATTTAAAATTATAATTTTAAATTATATTACAAGATTAAATTATTAAATTAAATTATTAAATTAAATTATTATATATTAAAAATTATATATTTAAAATTGTAATTTTAAATTATATTATAAAAATTAAATTATTAAATTAAATGATTATATTAAAAATTATATTAAATTATATATTTAGAATTGTAATTTTAAATTATATAATATTATAAATTAAATTATTAAATTAAATTGAGTAATATATTAAAAAAATTATAATTTTAAATTAAATTAAAAAAATAACATTTGAAATAACTAAATTATATCTAACATTTATCAGTAAAATTATTTATCATACAAACAGATGAAAAATAACTAATCCATTGCAAGCATTTAAATATAATTATTTAAAATTGCATCATTCACATATAAAAATATAACAATTTCTATTCTAGTAGTTGTTAGTTTTTTTTTTATATACTGGAATATAGTAATCATATATTGTGTACACCCCCATCATCATCCACTTACTACCACAACCACCACCACCACCCCCACAAGTAAATTATTCGTATGAATAGATATACGTAGAATAATAATTGTAATTAAAATGATACACAGTTGTCACTTATTAGATATTTTTTGATTGAACACATATCGTGTTGCCAACCAACATACATAGATCTATAAATGATGGACAGAGAGATTAAACCAAGCCGATACGTTAGCGTTGACATTAATTGACTCCGGACCTTCTAGTTCCTAAAGCAGGAAGCAATTAAGTAGCGTCACGATATTGTAGGTAGATCGAAAGCAATTTTCATGATTTAACGGATAATCAAGCTAATGGGTAATTACACTGCGTGCAATACTATATATGAGATATAATGAGAGATCACTATTATATATATATACATATATATATGTTGTATACTATATTATAATACTATACTACACCTACATATATATATTGTGTGTTATAGTATACCATTAATTATATTATTATATGTATAATAGGGTATACTATATTATACCATATAAGGGAAGTTATATAAACTGTATTTTTGATGCAACCAAAACTATATTTTTACATATAATACAATACAGTATACTATATAAGGGAAGTTATACAAATGTTAATTTGATGCAAACTAAATTATATATTTTCGTATAATACAATACAGTATACTATATAGGGGAAATTATACAAATTTTAAATTGATGCAACCAAAATTATATTTTTACATATAATACAATACAGTATACTATATAAGGGAAGTTATAAAAATGTTAATTTGATGCAACCAAAACTATAATTTTATATATAATATAATATGGTATACTATATAAGGGAAGTTATACAAAAGTTAATTTGATGCAACCTAAATTATATTTTTACGTATAATACAACACAGTATACTATATGAGGGAAGTTATACAAATGTTAATTTGATGCAACCTAAATTATATTTTTACATATAATACAATACAGTATACTATATAAGGGAAGTTATACAAATGTTAATTTGATGCAACCAAAACTATAATTTTATATATAATATAATATGGTATACTATATAAGGGAAGTTATACAAATTTTATTCTTGATGCAACCTAAATTATATTTTTACATATAATACAATACAGTATACTATATAAGGGAAGTTATACAAATTTTATTTTTGATGCAATCAAAACTATATTTTTACATATAATACAATACAGTATACTATATAAGGGAAGTTATACAAATTTTATATTTGATGCAACCAAAACTATATTTTTAATACAATATAGTATACCATGTAAGGGAAGTTATACAAATGTTAATTTGATGCAACCTAAATTATATTTTGCACATATAATACAATATAGTATACTGTATAAAAGAAATTATATAAATTCTACAAATTTTATTTTTGATGCAACCTAAATTATATTTTTACATATAACATAATATACTATACCATATTAAGGTAAGTTATACAAATTTAATATTACTAATGCAATCAAAACTATATGTTTATGTATAATTCAATATAGTATACTGTATAAGAAAAATTATATTAATTTTTGTTATTGATGCAACCAACAGCAGCAACAACAACAACAATAATAATAATAATAACGTAAACCTATTTTTATCTTATTAAATTTTAATACGTCTTATCATACTAGGTAGCGTGTAAATTCTTATTTAAAAAACCAAAAAAAAAAAAAAAAAACCAAAAAAAAAATAGAAGAAAGACATAATCTTGAGATAAAAGGGTTTATCAAGAAGTAAAGCTCGTTTCTTTCTTTTGTTTTTTTCTTCTCTTGCTTCAAATTTAAATTTGTGAATTTTCCTTATCCTTGCGGTTAGGTCCTTTTGCTGCAATGCGACAATTCATAAGTGAAAATGAAAAAGAACAAAAAAAAAACAAAAAAGGAAAAATAAACAAAAAATATCCAAAGATATCTATCTCTCATATCGAAACAATTATTATACCAAAATTTCATTTGAATTGTTAGACAAATAATATATATATATATAATACAACAAAATATACATTTCATATTAAATAATAATAATTTACAATTGACAAAAATACATTTGGAATGATAAAAAATAATCGTCAAATCAAATGGATAATAGTATATATATATATATATATATATATATATATATATATATATATATATATATATATATATATATATATCGTATGATCAATTAATTAACCAAATTCTATTGGGACGAGTAAAATGGATAAATGGAGATTTATTATTCGTTCGTGTTTCAGGTTTAATCAATATTTACACTACGTATAATTGTATTGTAATAACTAACATACATATATAATACTCAAAGGTATATATTTGAACATAAGCATTACTCTAATACCCTTAACCAATCTGTTGAATCGTAACTATGTCAATTAACGATCAAACGTTATCAACCTGGACATTATTATTAGCATAACTAACTGAAGAAAAAAATATTTTCAAAGATTTCAAAGGATTTATCTTCACAAAATCCAAAATTTTACACTATATATATATATATATATACTAGGGGTGCCCTGCCACGCATTGCTGTAGCTTACAATCAGTCCAATACACACATCTTTAAGTCAACGAATTACCTTATACCGCCATCTGTTAGAATCTTATCGAACTAACAGAGATAATCATGACTCTAATTAATTAATAAACAAATAATTCGATTATCAATTGAGATATAAACTATTCTATCATTTAAGTTGGATGAAACTGCACACAGTGTGCAAAATTTGATTAAAATCGGTTCAGTAGTTTAGGAGTATATTGCAGACAAACAACGTGACACGTAATTTATATATATATATAAGGAAAATAAAAAGAGGACACAAAATGAAACGACGACGATCATTGACATGTTCCAGTAACCTTATCGATTTTTCTCTCCTCTCTCAACTTGTTTCCTTCTTTGAAAAAATACTTATCTCACTAGTGTCTCTAACTTGCTTTGATTTCTCTATCGATAGTCAAGGAACTTCCACTCGATAGGTCAATTAAATTTCTAGTATGGGTAAAAGGAAACGCAAAGAGAGAGAGAGAGAGAGAGAGAGAAAGAGAAAATGTAACTTTGACATAACTTAGAAATTCTGAACTCTCTGTAATTAAACATACATGTATCTGTATAGTTTTACAATTTTCATTCAACTTATCACGGTTAAAATTATTACATTAATTACTTAAGTATGTAATATAAGAAAAAAAAATGTCTTTTCATATTATATTTTTACAAGTTTATTTAACATTAGACGAGATATTTATTATATTAAGACGTGTTATAAATAATTGAAGATAGATAATTTACAATTTAAAGTAATCGAAAAGTGTATAATAATAAATTATACAATGTTATATTATTTAACGAAAAGAAATTAAATATTTAATAAAAAAAAGATATAGAAAAATTTATATTTGTGAACTAATACAATATATTAAAAAATTTTACAATATTATGTATTATATATTTATTTATAAAATAATATTTATATTTTTTTATATAATATAATTATATTATTAATTATATATAATATAGACAATATTATATATTTATATATTTATATATAGTATAATATTTATATTATTTTATATATATATATAATATAATTATATTATTTTAATATATTGTATATATTATGTATTTATATATAGCATATTATAATATTTATATTTTTTTATATAATATAATTAGATTATTTATTATATATAATATAATAAATATTATGTATTATATATTTATATATAGTATAATATTTATATTATTTTATATATATATATATATATAATATAATTATATTATTTTAATATATTGTATATATTATGTATTTATATATAGTATAATATAATATTTATATTTTTTTATATAATATAATTAGATTATTTATTATATATAATATAATAAATATTATATATTATATATTTATATATAGTATAATATTTATATTTTTTTATATATATAATATAATTATATTATTTTAATATATCGTATATATTATATATAATTAATAATATAATTATACTTATAATATTGTAAAATTCTTTTACATATATATATATATTCTATTATATTATTATATAATAACAATATAATTATATTCATAATTAATTATACTACTAACATTGTTAAATTCATTTTTTTTATTTCTATATTTATTCTATTAAATTATTATTAAACTAATAATACAATTATACTCGCAATATAATTAAATTCATAATATTGTAAAATTTTTCTATTATTATACTTTGTTATACTATTATCATTATTATACTACAATATACTATATAAATAATTATAAAAGTATTACAAAACAAAAAAGTGAACCGTTTTGCTTGTAGTTTACATCCAACAAGGACAATAAAAAAAAAAAACAAAAAGAATTATTCTAGGTTTTAGTAACCGAACAAAGTAACACCAAGGTATTATTCGTTATAATCAAATGAATGATTCAGAAGACGAACAGAATGAGGAATGGATTCAGAGAAGGAGAAAGAGAGAAAAAGAAAAGAGAGAGAGAGAGGGAAAGAGAGAGAGAACAAGAACTAAAGGGGTGAAGGGTTGGAAAAAGGGTCGTAATGAGCTGTCGTTAGCAGGAAACGTTGTTGAAATTTCTCTTCCCGGATTGTTCTCAAAGATCCCCTCATTAATTTCTCCTTTAGTTTGGTTGCTTTTTTTTTTTTTTAATTCAAATTATAATTGATTTCGTTGGATATCATTTTTTGTATATATACATATATATATATATACTTTTGTTTTAATTTTTAATTTTTAGTCAGCTTGTATTTTCAACTCGTTGAAAATTCTTTTCTTTCCTGTTCTTTTCTTTTTTTTTTTTTTTTTGTAAGTGAGGAATTGGTGGATGAAGGAAGGGGTGAGAATGTTTAAGTAGTTTCCGTTCGATTCGTGAATCTTCGGAAGTACTTACGATAAAAGGCGTGTGAAATTTCGTTAAAAGAATCAATTCTGAGTGCTATATATATAACGTTTAAAAAGTGAACAAATAAAAGGATAGAAATCGATTTCGTGAGACGAATTCGTCCGAGTTTTAATCCGACGAGAGTTTAATAGTATTTCCCCTAGGGTCTATACACAAAAAAAAAAAAACCTTTTTTCTCCTTTATACACATCGTAAAATAGAAACAATTGCATGGGTATATATATATATATATATATACTGTATATACCCTTTTTTCACGTTTAGTTTCGGATGAATATATATTTATTGTTTTTTTCCTTCTTTGTTTTTATTCTCCTTTTTTCTAACTTGAAATCGTATTTAGGAGGGATGAATTGTGCCCTTTCTTTTTTTATTTTATTATATATATATATATATATATTATTAGATTGGAATATTTGTTATATAAATATATAAAATATTTTATTATAATAATTTTAAATAATTTTAATATAATAACTTTAATATATAATTTTAAATATATGATATTTATAATATATTAATTTGTAATAAATTTTAAAATTATTATATTATATTATTTTATATTATTATATAATTTATTTATTATTATATTATATTATTATATAATTTATTTATTATTATATTATATAAAATATATGTATTATTATAATATAATATTTGTTATATAAATATATAAAATATTTTAATATATAATGTTAAATCTATAACATTTATAATATATTAATTTGTAATATATTTTAAAATTATTATATTATATTATTTATACATATATGTATTATTATAATAGAATGTTTGTTATATAATAATATAAAATAATATAATATAATAATTTTAATATATAATTTTAAATATATAATTTTAATATAATAACTTAAATGTATTATTTTAATATAATAATTTTAATATAAAATAATATAAAACATTTTCTAATATATTATAATTTAAATATATAATATTTATAATATTAATTTACAATATATATATATATATATATATATATATATATATATATATGTGTGTGTGTGTGTGTGTATTATTATAATATAATTTTCAAAGATATTTAATTATTATTATTTTTAAACTTGTTCATCATTATTGTTTGTTCTTTCATTATTGTTCGTTTTTTTCTTTCAATTTTCTTTCTTTTTCTTTTCTTTTTTTTTCTTTTTTTTTCTTTTTTTGTTGTTAGCAAATTCGTTAGACGTAATATATATTCAAGATAATAAAACGAATAAATTTCTGAATAAATGATAAAAGTAATGAATCAACCGTGAAATTCGATAAATCGTTAAGAAAAATGTTTGCTCGTGTTGAAGGAAAAACGTGGGTGGAATTTTTAAATGGGAACGTGGTGGGTGGTATGTCTCTGTGAAAAATAACATTTTTACGTAAAAGTTGAAAATATTATTTCATAATAACAAAGTGATTATTATCTAACCATAATTGTCTTCAACAATTATGAAGACATTTGAATAGAAAAGTAATACTGTAAATTATATATCATTTTCTGTATTTATATTTTGCATAGAAATTTACCAACTTGTATATATATATATATATATAAAACAATTCTTAAATGATACAGTCTTACAAAATTAATGTAAATTTTGTAATAATATCAATTATTTTGCATAATATAAAATTAATCATTAAATAAAGCTTTTGGTTTTTTTTTTTTTTTTTTTTTTTTTTAATCAAAAATAAAAATAGCTAGACAAAGGATGGAAAAAGAATTGTAGAAAAATTAATCAAATGTCGAATCAACCAAATTCGAGATTATCTCTTCATCGTATAATATTTTTGTTCGGATGGAAAAAAACTGAAAAGAAAAAAAATATATATATATAAATAAAAATACTTTATCTAATCAATCGCGAGAAAAAAAAAAAGATTCGTCATGTAATTTATCTTATCAATTTATCCAGAAACGTTTTGGAATTATACGTAAATGTTTAACACAAAAAAAAAAAAAAAGAAGAAGAAGAAAAGAAAGTAAAAAGTATTTTAATTAATAAAAGTATTTTAAAATTTGATTATACTTAGCATAAAAATACTTTTTGTTAAATAATTATTCGTATTAGAAATAAAATAATAACGTTAACACTTTAATGGTCGCATGTGTACGCAGTCAAACGTCGATAATATTTTTGAAGAATTAATTTAAAAAAAAAAAAAAAACTTTATTGTAATTCAAGAAAAAATTAACATAAAACAAAAAACAACAATTTAACAACAACAAAATTAATTTTCATATATGAAGTTATAAATAAAATCTAACGGCCAATGTTATGACTATCACAAACACACACACACACACACATGTTATATGAGCGGCCATATTAAAGTGTTCGTAATTATTAACACTTAAATTTCATTTTTTTTATTTTAAATTATTTTTGGTTTTTTTAATATATTTATTTTTTTAATTAAATTTAATTAAATTTAATTAAATTTAATTTAAAATTAATTTAATTAATTTTTAATTTAATTTATTTTTTAATATATTTATTTATTTAATTAAATTTAATTAAATTTAATTTAAAATCAATTTAATTAATTTTTAATTTAATTTATTTTTTAATATATTTATATTTTTAATTAAATTTAATTAAATTTAATTTAAAATCAATTTAATTAATTTTTAATTTAATTTATTTTTTAATATATTTATTTTTTAATTTTTAATTAAATTTAATTTAAAATTAAATTACTAATAAAATATATGTGTATATATAAACAAATTACTAATCGTTGTTTTTCTTTTTGTTTTTCGTTTGTTAACAGGACACAGTCATCGTCTAATCGATCGAGAAAAAAATAAGAAAAAGTAGGAAGTAATAGAAAGACAGAGAAGAAACCAAAAAAAGAAAAAAAAAAAACACAAAAAAGAGAAGAAAAAGAGAGAAAAAGTGTGAGACAATTTGAGCAACGAAGGTGATGCTCCAAGTGAGCGGATATAACGAGCCCTGGGTGGCCCTTTCTTCTTCTTCTTCTTCCTCCTCCTCCTCCTCCTCCCTTTCTTCTTCCTTTTCATTCTTTTCATCTTCCTTCTATTCTTCTTATTCTTCTTCTATTTCTTTACCTGTTATCTCGGAACATTGTCGAAGAAAAACCATATTTATCATCGTTGGATCGTCTAATCTAAACGAAAAAGAAAAAGGAATAATATTAAAGTCATCCTTGACGTCATCGAGAAAAAAGAAGAGAACGAAAAAGAGGTTAGGTTTGAATAACTGTACGAGGGTAAGTGAAGATAAAAGGAGAAGAAGAAGAGTGTCAGGTCAAAAATGGCATTCCTGTTGTTGTCGTCGTTGTCATAGGTGTTATCGAGAAAAAAGATAAGAAAAAAAAACAAAAAGGTTAAGTTCTCTAAATAGGTAAAAGAAAAAGAAAAAGGTGGACTAAAGAGAATAAGAAGAAGAAAAGAAAAAAAAATATCAAGAAGAAGAAGAAGAAGAAGAAGATAAATGCCAGGTCAAAAAATGGCGCTGTTGTTGTCCTAGGCGCCATCGAGAACAAAGAAAAAACGTAGAAGAGGTTAGGATCAAATAATTGATAAGAAAAAAAAAACAAGAAAATATAAAAGAAGAAAAGTAAGAAGAGATATTAGGATTAAATAGTTGATTAAAAAAAAAAAAAAGAAAGAAAAAGCAGGTAAAAAATAATAAAAGAAGTAGGCAAAGTATCAAGAAGAAAAACGGCAGATACCAAAATGGCGCTGTTGTCGTCGTAGGAGGCGCTGATGTCGTTGTAGGCGCCATTGTGAAACAAGAATTGTAACGAAGTAAGAAGTTAGAATCGAATATAGTGTTGGAAAAATAAAAAATAAAACAAGAGAGAATAAAATTATAAAAATAAGGATAAATCAGAAGAAAATAAAAAACAAAAGTATTAAGAAGAAGAGATAAAAGGAGAAGAAAAAAACAAACAAACAAACAAAAGAGTGCCAGGTCAAAATGGCGCTCTTGTCATAAGTGGTGATAGGAGGGAGTTATGGTGGTTCGCACATGCAATGACTGTGGCCACAGCAGCCGTGGCAGTGTGGCATCGTGCCAACCTCTACAAGGCAATGGCTTGTGTCGTCCTAGCGCTCATTGCCGTTCAGTATCTTCTCAGTGGGGTACTGGATCGTCGATCAATCGAGACTATTTTCACCATTAATGCTACAAGGTTTGATCATTATTTTACTTATAATTATACACCCCACCCCCTCCCCCTTTTAGCCCTCTTTTTTATTTTTTTATTTTTTTTTTTTTTTACTTCTTACTTTAAAATGTATTTTAATATCATCAAGTTATTATCTTTTTTTTATTCACGAGATTATTTGTAAATGATTTGAAAGATTAATTTAACATTAATTTAACATCAAGTAGTTTATTGAAATTGAGAATTGCCAAATGTGAGTAGGGTTTTTTTTGGAATTCCAAATTTTGATGATATATGATAGATATTTATTGTTTATTTTATTTTGTAATCCTTTTTTTGTAGACCCAAATGTGATAGTTGAAGATAATTATTTAACAATCTTTTGAAAACGTTTAGGTTTAGGTTTTGTTTTGTTAGAATTCAAAATTCTGATGAAATATAATACATCTTTTTTTTATGCTATTTTGTAATATTTATTTTAGACCCAAACTTAATATTTTCAGATATGTTTCAAAAATCTTTTGAAAGCGTTTAGGTTTAGGTTTTGTTTTGATAAAATTCAAAACTCTGATGACATATAATAGATCACATTTTTTTTAATTTTATTTTGTAATATTTATTTTAGACCCAAACTTAATATTTTCAGATATTTTTCAAAAATCCTTTGAAAGCGTTTAGAATGATACGTTGCATTTTAAAAGTGGAATACAAAAACGATGAACATAACGCAACACCTTTATTGATCGTTCGTGATAAAAATTGACGCTTGCTTAGTATGATAAGAAAAAAAAAAAAAAAAAAAAGAAACAAGTCTACTTTATGTTTAACATTTTTTTTTTTTTTTTTTTTAAATGAATTTCGTCAAATTAAATTTATGTATGAAATCATACAAAATTGATCGTAACATTCTGCATAATTTGACTCTTTCTGATCTTTCCATTGAATAAATAACTCATAGAACTAACTAACAAAACTATTCATGTTTTTCATTTAGAATATTTTTCCTCAATATTTCATAATCATCATACTTAATGCATATTAGATAGGCTTGTCATGCAACAAGCATGTCGAAATTCTTACGTTAGAATTTTCAAAATATAAATTATCTTTTTTTTTTTTTTTAGAATCTGACGTGTATTTTGTTCATATGAATACCTAAGTAAAAAAAAAAAAAAAAAAGAATAGGTCGCGCGTTTAACTTTTGTGTAATTTCTATGAAAAGACCCTATGACACATTAACCCAGTTTTATTATATCCTAAAATAAGTATAAACGATCTTTAAATAGTTGAACACGTTTTGAAACATGTATTTGTATGAACAGTAAAAAATAAAAATCATTACACAAAATAATTTTCAAATTGATTAAGTAATTTAGATATTCGAATGATTAATTAGAAAATTTGGAAAGTAACAAAAACAAAAACATATATGGGGTATTATGTATCAAATCAAACTAACACATACACATGTATACATACATACATACAGACATACATAGATACACATGAGTATTATATTATTCCTATGGGAATAATCAAGTTGCTAGAGAGTTACGCTTAACATGAAAGCAATCGAGTGTGATTAGGGGATTTTCCATGAGACCGATTCGCCTTCCTTTGAACATCACAGACCGCCGTGAAATCTCATTATTCGGCTAGTAACGAACCCGAAGTAGGCTGCTTGGCTTCGATGACACAACCTTCAAAACCTATACTATCAAGATAGGAGGTTACTTATATATCTATACAACAGTAGAGATATTTATCATCGAGAACACGTAACCAATAAAAAAGCTATACTTTTTCAATGTATTTGAAAATTGATGATAATAAGAATATATATATATAGTAGTCCAATTTCCGGTATCAGATAAATAGGAAATAATCAGATCGGAATAATCAGATTGATAGTTATCGATTAATTTATTCGTATCTGTATTAGAATCTTTTTTTTTCTTCAATTTCCTGTTGTTCAAACATCATTTTTTTTTCTTTATTTGTTTAAATCTAAAATTTTGATCTATTAATAATGGTGTTTAAAAATCGTGATTTTATTGAAAAATAATAAGAGATTATTTATCATTTTTATATATATATATATATATCAATGGTAATTATATAAAATTTTAACCATATCACTTTTATGTGATAATTATAATCTATAATATTAGAATATTCAGAATCAAAGTAGAACAGGGAATATGGAAGATGGAGAACAGAAGGGATACCAAAATATCTGCAAGACAAAAGTAAAGGGAAAAAAATTGAAATTGATATAATATTAGGATATTATATAATTTATATAATATAATTTATATAATAAATATTATATATAATAATATTATAGTGATTATATTATTATTATTAAAATAATAAAATAAATAATATAATATAATATAATATATATTGTATAATATTTATTATTATTTATTATTATTAATTTTTTTATTATAAAATTTATTTGCAAAATTAAGTAATTAAATTATTTAATTATAATATAACTTATATTATTATATAATATATATGTTATAGATTATATTATTATTTTATTATATTATTTATTTTTTTATTATAAAATTTATTTACAAAATTAAATAATTAAATTATTTATATTATTAATATAACTTGTATTACTATATATTTTTAATTATATGTGTTATATTATTATATATATATTACAATATTATAAAATGTATAGTATTAATTTAATATATAATATATAATTATATAATAAACATTAAAATACAAATAATTATAACAAATTATTATTCCTATAAATATAGTATACCAGATACATTAAAAAAAACAAACAAATAATACAAAAAAAATATATTAAATACTAATATTATAGTAATAATTTAAAAAAAAATTGAACAAACTATTCAAACATTACTACTCGTTTCAAATATACGTAGGATGAAATTTCATAAAATTCACACTTATCATTCTTACTGATAGTATTTTTTCATACGTAATAATTTTTGTTTATTTACCTAGCCTTTACCGTATATACACAGATGTTCTTTTCATACGCATTTAAATTCCATGACTATTCGAGAAAAATTATGATAATAATATTAACAATCAATTCTGAGTAATTCGCATTTAAACTAAACAGTACTTTTAACAGGATTCTCTTTGATCAATACAAATCTTACTTTGACATTCTCGCGATAAACGAATAATACCATAAAAAAAAATTTTTTAAATAAAAAAATAAAAAAATAAAATATAAAAGAGAAAGAGAAAGAGAAAGAGAAAGAGTTATGCGAACGAATTAACGATAAATTGATTTAATATGACGTGCACGACGATTCGAACGTGCTTAGTATTATAATGACATTCCAATTGCGACGTTCGAGAAATTACGAGGAACGTCATTTGTCTCTATGTTTGGCAGATGAACGAACGAATGAACGAACGAATGAACAGACAGACAGACAGACAGACAGATAGATAAATAGAGAGAATGAGATAGAAACCAAAATGGAATATATATCATGAGAAATATGAATGAATGCATTCAAATATGAATTAATACGGTAAATCTACCTATTCGTACGTCTATATATTGTATGTATGTGTGTATATATATGTATATAGATATATGATGCTTTATTCAGGAATATTCAATTAGTTTTGTTTTTTTTTAACTTTCCTCGGATTGATTGCGAAACGTGCGAAATTATAGAATAAACGTGATAACGCAATTCCATTTCAATTCGTATTATATCGATGACAACACGTTCGATATTTATCTGTGTATTTTCTTATTTTTTTTATTTTTTTTATTTTTTTATTTTTATCTATAATAGATAGACTTATATTTTATGGGTAAACGAATTAGATAGAATAATAAAATTGTCATTTTGAATGAAACTTTATTATAGATAGACTTTTGTTTTGTTTTGTGTATGTGTGTGTGTGTGTGTGTTTTTTTTTCTTTATTTGAAATTTTATTTGCAACTTGATGGTACACACCCTTAATTTAATTGTAAATTAGTTATTTTTGTTGTTGTTAATTGTTTTATCTTTTATATAGAAAAAAAAATATATTATATTTAAAATAATATTTAAATAATAATTTATTAAATTATTTTTAATTATTTATTTTATTTTATATTTAGTTATTTATTATTTATATAATTTAATAATTTTATTATTTATTATTCATACAATTTAATAATTTAATTGTTTATTTTATTATTTATTTTATTTAATATTTAATTATTTATTACTTATATAATTTAATAATTTAATTATTTATTTTATTATTTATTTTATCATGTATTATATTTAAATATTAATATTTATTAAATATTACTAAATAAAATAAAAATTATTATTTAAATTATTTACAATAAAAAATTATTTATAAAATCAATTTGATTAATGAATTATTCACAGAGAAAATATCGATTAATAATAATAATAATAATGAATAATAAAGAGACAAAATGAATGTTAAAACCTAATATTATTGTAAGATGAATGAAAATAGTGTGTCAGGTGCATTAGGTATTTCTTTTTCTATTTTTTTCTTTTTTCTTTTTTTTTTTTTTTATTATTCTTCTACGAGAAAACGAGGAAATGCATAATTGCAAAATTTAAAAAGCACCATAATATATTCCTATCGATTTTATTTTCTCTCTTACTCTTTCTCTCTCTCTCCCTCTCTCTTTATATATATATCAGAGAAAATTAATATCGATCTACTACGTGAATGTTTAATGAATATAAAATGGGGAAAAAGAAAAAAGTAAAAGAAAAAAAAAGTAAAGCTAACTCATTTCTATTCGAAAATATAAATTTCATTAGTGGTCATAGTTTATTATGATTGAATCAACATAAAAAAAAAAAAAGAAGAAATTGAACTCTTTCTGTTTCTTATAATTTTTTTTTTTTTTTTTTTTTTTTTTGGTTAAATTTTTCCTCGTGAAAATATTAACACATTCGTGACCGGCACATTTTTTCCTTTTTTTTTTTTTTTATATACTGAGTACCTATCGGCAAAAATAATGAATTATTTAAATTTATATTTAAATAATAAAATATAATATAATATAATATAATAAAATAAAATATAATTATTTAAATATTATATTGAAATAATGAAATATAAATTTAATAAATATATATAATATTTATATATAAATATATAAATATAAATTTAGTTTAATTCAATTTTTAAAATTTAAAATTACGTGAACTACGTCAGTGATCGCGAATGTGTTAATTGTGCCCATAATTATGAAAGTGATCTAAGTCATAATTAACAAAAAAATGACCTTATTAATTATTTTGCATCACATTAGTTTTAAACTAAATAAATTCAATATAATTTTCACGATATTATCAAAAATGAGTCGTTAGATAATGTTTGTTTTTTTGCAATATTACATAGAATTCATATCTTAATATATATAAATTACTTGTCACTTTGTTTGTCCGCAATGGACTCTTAAACTACTGAATCGATTTTAATCAAATTGTGCACACTGTGTGCAGTTTTATTCAACTTGAAAGATAGGATAGTTTATATTTCAATTGATAATCAAATTATTTGTTTATTAATTAATTAGACTCATGATTATTTCTGTTAGTTCGATAAGATTCTAACAGATGGCGGTATAAGGTAATTCGTTGATTTAAAGACGTGTATATCGGATTGATTGTGAGCCCTTTAAAATGAGCTTTTAAATATTTGACCAATGCAAAACAACGGAAAAGAATGGGGAAAATTCTTGGTTTGGAAAAAAGAAAATAGAAAAAAAAAAAACAAAAAAAGAACAGAAAAGAATATAGTAAAAAAAAAAAAACTAAAATATAAAAGTGTAAGAGGAATATAAGAAAGGAATTTGAAGGAAATCGCAACAAAAAAAAAACTAACTTCACAGTATGAGAATTCAATGAAAGTTTAAGCATTGTTAAAGCCAACCGACTTTGTAAACAGGCAATCTACTCGGCCACTAACGAAATAATGAGATCAGGTACACACACACACAAACACACACACAACCACACACATATATATATATACATATACACACATAGAACGTCTTCGTAGATACATAGACACAGGTAGACATGACGAGAATACACGTTTGAATAAAGCATGGATTTTCCACGGAAATTTTCCCTTCATTACGAGCAAAGTTTGCAGGTAGAAAGAAGAAGAAGAAGAAAAAGAAGAAGAAGAAGAAGGATAAAAAATATGAAGAATGATGACAATGAATTGACGATGAAATTTAATAAAAGTATTAAAAAAAAAACAAGATAAGAAATGTATGACGAAAATTAACGAGAAACGATCATAATCGAATAAATCAACGTAATTCGCAATATAACGTGAATTTATTATTATTTATTGGTTTAATGGTAATTTATTGATTTTTTTATATATATATATATATGTATGTATGTATGTATATAATAAAAATCAATATTTTAAACACAGTGAGAGATAATCGGTATTATTTATAATTAAATCATTTATATCTGAAGTTGTTTTCATACTTTTCATGATTCGTTCGAATTGGTTATTCAATTAATTAATTATCAAATTAATTTTATTTTTATGGATATGAAATGTTTCTTAATAATAATAATTCAGATTGTGTAGAATTATTCGATAAATAATAATAATATAATATAAAAAAATAATATATAAATATATATTATAAATATTATTATTATTATTATTATTATTTTATTATATATTATATTATATATTATTAAATATTATAATAATATATATATAATATATTTTATATATTATAATATAATATATATAAAATAATATATATATATTATATTAATAATTATATATTAATTATATTATATAATAAATTATTATATATTATAATATATTTGTATATATTATATAATTATATAATTATATTAAATATTATAATATATATATTGAAAATACTTACATAAATTTATTCGATTAACTTAGCATAAAAAAAAAATTTAAAAAAAAAATAAAAAAAAAAAAATACTAATTCGTTCACGATCGAAATAAATTTGTTATTTATTTGTTTAAATGATAAGTCATTCTTTCTCTCTCTCTCTCTCTCTCTCTCTCTCTCTCTCTTTCTCTCTCTTTCTTTCTTCCTCTTTTTCTCACTATTTTTCACCTCTCCTTTTTCTTTCTTTTTCATTCTCATTCAACCGAATCATAGTAGCTTTATTTAGTAGCAAAAGAAGACAGCTGGTAAGTGTCAAGATGAATCACACTTGCGTTTTCCTGGTACAAGTTCTTAGTAGAGAACATTATATCTAGAGATAAATTATAAACTTGGCACGATGCCTTCAAGATTTTAATCTAACATCTTCCTCTCTTCGCTACTTTATATTATATTATATTTACAATAAACTATTCATTGAAAAAATAAAAAAAAATATTAAAAAAAAAAATAGCAAACGTGCATAGTAATTAATTAATCAAACGAAAAACACAATGTTCCAAAAATTCGATTAACTTTATGATCAAGTAATATCATACAAACGAATGACATCAATCATATTTTTATCTTTATAATAATAATAATAATAATAATAATAATGAAATTACTTAAATAAGTAACAATTTATTAAATTAGGTAGGGGCTAGGTGGGGATAAAAAAGAAATGGTTTGGTTTTTTTGTTCTTTTTTTTGAATGATTCGTATTCAAGCTCGATGAAAAATGTGTTTACTTTTCATATAGATTTTATTCGTCAGCAAAATTTGTTTAATTAAACATTTCTTCTTTCTCTCCTCCTTTTTATTTCTTTTTTTGTTTGTTTGTTTTTTTTTTTTTTTTTTAAGAGAGAAAAAAAGAGTAGTATAATAGCCAGAACGCGTAAGAATTTTTCATTTATAAGAAACTCAGGAGAATAACGAATAAGTAGCAGGTAAAATTTACAGTAGTAGTAGTAATAGTAGTAGTAAAATAGTAGTAGTAGTAGTAGTCGTAGTAGTAGTAGTAGTAGTAGTATAAGGATCCATAACTCTGTAAATTTAAATGCTCGAAAGCTTTAAAGCGTAGCTTTTTTTTTCTTTTTCTTTCTTTCTCTCTTTCTTTCTGTTCCGTGGTTGGGTGGAGGTAACCCTCGAGAGAGATGTTTGAAAACGAGTGGAGAATTTTCTCGAGAAAATTTCGCGATTTTCTACGGAAATGTTGAAAACTCTATTATATATACTGTATATGTACGTATACAAATATATATATATATATATATATATATATATATATATATATATGTAGGTAAAACCTTGCACGACTACTTCTAAACTATATCGGATTTAGTTGTACCATTTTGTTATTTTATTTCATCGTCAGAAGGATAGACACAGGTTTGCGAAAAACGTGACTTTCCATAGAAATCTTCTCTTTAAATCGTTTATTTCTTTCCCTTTCTATTTCCATTTGATAAAAATAGAACGTAGAATCCCATTTTTGGCTAAGAGCCCGTATAAATTCGAAGAAGAATACATTTCTAATTTATTTTTCCTTATCTGTTTCAAGCTTATAAGCTTTACCTCTCTAACAAATAGACATATATATATATATATATTATTTTGATAATATCTATCCTACATACATATATATATACGTATCTATATTCCTATATTAATTTATATATCTTAACAAATTTATTAGAATTATTTTATTATATTTTATGTTAAATTAGGTATAAGGAAAAATATAAGAGTTGTATAATTAAAATTTAAATTCTATACAAATTGATTAATAATTTAAATATTATATTATATTTGTTTATATATATATAATATATAATTTTCTTATATAAATATATAAAATATAATATTTTAATATAATAATTTTACTATATAATTTTAAATATATAATTTTTTAATATAAAATAATATATAATATCTTAGAATATAATTTAAATATATAATATTTAATAAAATATATAATATTTATAATATTATATATTTATATTATATTTTTTTTATATTATTACATTATTTATATATATATATATATATATATATATATATATATATATATATATATATATATATATTTTTTTTTATTTTATTTTATTTATCTATTTTAACAAATTAATTAAAATTAAATATATTTTATATTAAATTATATACAAGAAAAAAAACAAAAGTTTAATGATTAAAACATTAAACTCTCCATACAAATTGATTAATCACTTAATATGTGTTTGTTTAGAAATACATTAGCCATTTATCTCTCTCTCTATATATATATATTAATTTACATAGTATACAAATATATTCTCTCCAACATTACATACATATAGATACGTTTATCTATTGGACAGTCAAGTTTGAACAAGACATAGAGAAGTGGAGTGTATATAGTAAATAGGAAAAGAGAAAGAGAGAGAGAGAGAGTCAGTGAGTGAGTGAGTGAGTTAACGCGTTTCAAGGAACACATTGAATGTTTCCCTGAAAGCAGCAACGTAGGGTTTGCAAGTGGAATCGGATACATGCTACGTGATTGCCGTCCTTGCATGTTCAATTTGCATGCATATGCATATGCGAATACGAAACCATTGCATTGGTGTTCCTACGGATCATCTGTCTACTGTCCACAGTTACACAGAAAATAAGAGTACTTACCTTACCTATCGATGTATACTTTTCGATAAGGTCTCTCTTAACAATAGGATGCATACTTACAAAAGTATGAACGAAAAATAAAGGGATAATATATTAGGTCTATCGGAAAATTCTATCCGTTCAAACAAACACTCGTTCAATTTTTTACCTTTAGGGATAGGACATTTTTTGAAGTGAAAACTTCTTTAGAAGTGATCTAGAAATGATCTTGTGATTATTATTCTATTATAGATCTATTATAGATCTTAGATCTCTGATTCTAGAAGTGATCTTTAGAAGAATCTTTCAGTGATCTGAAAAGTAAATGCACGCAGTCGGTCAGGAAACGGAGCTATGAAACGGAGCTATGAAACGGAGCTATGAAACGGCTGCTATATTAAATAATGAGAGAAAAAGAGACAAACATATAGGATTGAGCCAGCGAGAGAATGAGACGGGAATATAGCTATACAGTTTTTTCCTATTCTCGGTCTCCTCTTTATACTATGCTTCGTAGTTATCACTCCTGGTTGTATATGTGTGCGTTTGTGTGCGACTGCATACTACAAAGCATACTTTTCAGAAAAAACCTCACTACTTTTCGGAAAAAACTTCACTACTTTTCAAAAAAAACCTCACTAGAGAAGTGTTTATTTACCATGCACTTTTTAGTTACCAGAAGCAACTCGTCTCATTTCTTTGAATTGAGAACTTGCTTACTGTGTAATATGTTATCTGTTTATATATGTTATCAATAAAACGTATAATAATTTTTGAATGTGATAACAACAATATAATAATAATAATATAACAAATAAACCCTACAATTATTCTACTCCTGATATTCTGCAGTCGTCTTCTCATTCTCTCTAAACTTAGTTTTTCGAAGGTTTCACTTCTAGCACGTGTGATCTGCCTACATGATATTTTTTTTTTTTTTCTAATGAGACATACAAATTGTTATCACGTTGATAATAAATGTGATAAAAATAATTATAAATAAAGCTCATTTAAAACTTATATAAAAATTCACGCATTTATTTCAATTAATGCAATTAGTTCAGATAATTTGCATTGTTTCAGATAATGCAGTCATTTTTTTTGAAAATATTAATTTTTTAGATGAATATTTTTATATAATTCTTTTTATAAGAATTTTACAGTCTCTCTTCTTCTCTAGTTTTCTGTTTATATGTGTGTGTATATATATATATATAATATGTTATATGTATGTTTCTCTTATATAGTATAGATACAAAGTTAGGTACAAGAGGTCTGACGAGAGAAGTTTGATAATATTCACCGAAACATTTTCCTACGTTGCATATTCATGGGAGGTTAAGTTATAAATTTACAAGTGAAACACACCCACTCACTCACTCACTCACTCACTCATTCACATTCTATCTATGTATCTCTCACTCCCTCTCTCTATTTTGTTTTAACCCTTTGTACAGTTAGTATGATTCGATTTATCATCGTTTGATTTTTCAAGTATCAAATTTTTATCTTCTTAAGTAAAATCTTAATATACAATATATAAATTACGTGTCACGTTGTTTGTCCACAATGGACTCCTAAATTACTGAACGGATTTTAATCAAATTTTTTTTGATATTTATCATTTACAAGCTATTTATTAACAATTATTTATTTATTAATAAAATATAACCTTTTTCCATGGAACAAAATCCAAAATAACAATAAAAATATATTGATTATTTCTGTATTTTATTTTTTTTTCTAATTTTTTTGGGGCCCTTTTTTTGTCTTCAAAATGCTTGCTGCTGAAGCTCGCTTCAAAACGTTTTGCATATCTTTGATAAATATATCTTTCATTATTCTTTTTACAAATATAATAATATAATAATCAATATATTTCATTGATTATTGCAAAATTCTAAGATATAGTAATGGGTTGAACGGTTGATGGGTTGAAAAGTAAAGATTGAAGTAATGGTTGAAATAATAAATAATACAAACTAGGTATGAGTGGTGGGTGAGTGGGTGGTAGTTGTGGGAAATGAAAAATGTTGATAAAAAAAATATTTGAAGAAGATTGTGTAACGAGTGAAAAAGGTAAAAGAAGAGAAAGGAGAATAGGAGAGAAAGGAGGGGTGGCGTGGGGTGTGGGGGTGGGTGTGAGGGAGAGGGAGGAGGGTTGAAAATAGGAAAAGCTCTCGATTCAATATCCGTAGTAATATTTCTTTTTCTACGTTGACAGGGCTCGGTAAGCGTAGTTTATATCTTGAACGTGACCGTTCACTATTCTTTTTCCTAGTAGTGTCCTTCCAATCAAACTGTCCTTTATCGCGATGGGTTCAAGCGTGAAAAAGACGAGTCTCTCGTACGAGGGTACACCGTGATTTCTTTTGAAACATATATATATATATATATATAAACGTGGATACATACTTGTATATATACGTACGTGTACATGGTACATGTATACACAGGACAAAATAAAAAGAAAAAAAAAGAGAAAAAGAATTCTTAAGGTGTATTGGCAAGTAAAAGGGAAAAGTGTAAGATGCTTGCTTCACTGGATACCCGGAAATTGCCATTGCAACAACCAACAGGGAAAAAATGAAAGAAAGAAATGGAAGATATCCTAAATGTAGAAAAATAAATGATAAAAAGTAATTTGGTTAAAATCTAAAAAGGTGTAAAGAAAAATCTTAAACTTTGCAACCAACAAAATTCAAAACTTTTGTTCGAGAAAAAAGAGAAAAATTAATTTAGAAAAAGAAAAATATATGAGAAAGAGAGAGAGAGGTGTACTCTTACAATTTGTTGTTGTTCTTTTTTTTTTTTTTATTAAAATAAATACAAAACAATTTTAGATATATTCTATATAGTTAAAATCTAAATAATGAAAAATAAAAGAACAATTATGTATTAAACATAAAATTCTATTTCTTGCAACAAAAATAATTTTCGATAATATATTTGTTTATACCTTAAGGAGAACACGCGTTATATGATTAAACTAACACACTATAACATTTATGATTAATTAATTCTACAGATCATTTTATAATATGACACCAATTTGAATCGACTTCTTGACTATTCGAACTCGTCCACGTTCCAATAAGCGTATCCGCAATTTTTACCGTTATGCAACTGACTGCAACCAACCGACGATTATAGCAGGAATTTTTTCATCCTAGATACAGTCTTACCATACTACATTACATTGCATAAACATATATGTATATATACACACACACACACACTCACACATATTTACACACAATATCGCATAATACATACGGCACCACCGCAACGTCATTAATATCATAAGAAGAATTAAAAAAAAAAAAAAAAAAAAGGAATGTAACGGTGCCAAGAAGAAAAAGAAGACGTCATTTTGAACTGCATACATATCAATGTGTGATCTTCATGATCAAGACTGTATAAATCCTGCGACCAATTTTCCCTGACTTATTTTCTTGGGTTCTAAGCAATTATCAGAATACTGCATCGTCAGCTCGTAAGAAAACCAGACAGAGAAAGAGAGAGAGAGAGAGAGAGAAAATGAAAGAGATGCTGAGTGGTTGAAAGATGAAAGAACGGGGTGGGATGAGAGGAAAGGAAAGCACAAATCCGAGAACTTTGATTCCTTTAATTCTCTTTTTATTTTTTTTTTTATTTTTTCTTTTTTATTCCTTTCTCTATTCCTGAAGATTACCGTTGCTATCTATCAATAAAAAAAAAAAAAAAAAGAAAAAAAAATACAGCTCGTTAAGGACACCCTTGAAACTCGTCTTTCTATAAATAATAAATGATTTATTAAAAAAAAAAAAAAAAAAAAAAAAAAGAAAAGAAAAGAAAAAACAACAACATTGTTTCAATAATAATATTTAATATTACAATAATAAACCTTGCAAAAAGTATTATAATTAATTGATTCGATTCTTGGTATAAGAGAGAAGGAAAGAAAGATAAGAAAATACAAAGAAAAATAAGTATTACGTGTTTCTTACTAAACACGATAATTAAATTCCATATCCTTGTGGAATTGTTTTACAAAAATAATAATAATAATAATAATAAAAAAAGATGTGAAAAAAAAATAAAATAAAAATTCCTCGTAGTTAGAAGTTTATTCTCAAGTAAGGTATAATCCAAATGATTTGCTTAGACCAATAACACAGTGGTAGGTTATAGCATTAAGCTAACTGTTAAATGCTCGATCGAGTTTCTAATCGTCAAACACAACCTTTCACATATACGTGTGTGTATATATATTTATGTGTGTATGTGTATAAACGCACGATTAGGAAATGGTGCATAGTCAGTTACGAGAGAGATATAGTAATGGTTCACATGCACATTTCACACATGTGGTTGATCCACCCCCTGCACAGGGGTTACCTGTCGAAGGATAATTAGGTTCTAAGGGATAGTTCGATGCACCGTTAGATTTGGTATTAACCATCGATCGATATCATCTCTCTCTCTCTCTCTCTCTTTCATGCTCCTTGTCTATTTAACCTCTGTGTGTACTATTACTATCTTTCTCTCTCTCTCTCTCTCTCTCTCTCTCTTACATATACCTACACTCACCTCAGTCACTCATTCTCAGTATCTGGAATCACGTTCAAGGCGAGAACTTGATGGTCTTCCTTCGTCTACTGTGCTATTAGTATCTACTCTGTACAATCTAATTACGTTATAGCTATCAAGGTAGAGGTATTGTAGAATATCTTTCATGTGGTATACATATATATGATGTATATTATTCCTATTAGTTTGGTAATCTTAATCAGATCGGTGATACTATGTCTATTATTTTGTATATCAATTAATAGGGTAATGGAAATGTTCAATTAGTTTTATAGTTTAGTATTAGGTATTTATATATATATATAATTAGTTTTATAATTTTAATAATATATTTTCCTATATTAGTTTAACCATTGCTTTTTTTTTGTATCAATAAATATGAATAATAGGGTAATGGAAATATTAGATTATTTTTAAAGTTTAGTATTACATATTTATATATATATTCCTATATTAGTTTAACCATTGTTTTTAGTTTGTGTATTAATGAACATGGACTATAGGGTAATGGAAATGTTAGATTAGTTTTAAAGTTTAGTACTATCTATTTATATATACACATATATAATCCTATTAGTTTTACCATTATCTCTATTTTGTGTATCCACAAATATGAACAATAGGGTAATGGTTACATTAGATTAGTTTTAAAGTTTAGTACTATCTATTTATATATATATATATATATATATAATCCTATTAGTTTAACTGTTGTCTCTATTTTGTGTATCCATAAATATGAACAATGGGATATTATTTATTGAACTATTGAGATGACTTTTGAAGTTTCGCATATATTTGATACATTTCTATTAATTGAACCATTATACATTAACCCTAATACATTATCTCTTTTTTATATATTTTATTCAATAATTATAAACAATTTAATAAAAAAATGATAATATAAATACCAATTAAATCAATATTAAAATATTATTATTATTATTTATTTTACTTTATTTTGTTTATTTTTCAGGTATGCAGATCGAACGTATAGAAATCATCCACGTGGATTGATAATATACGGTCCAGCTACTGTCAAAAATATTTTCGGAAATAATAATAATAATGATAATATCAGTAACAACGATGTCTCATCATCAAAAATATTCGAATCAATTGGCAAAGGGAATACCAATGGAAGTGTTCTCACGAATAATAACAAAACTGAGACTCCTGTTGTTGATACCGATGCTGATAGCGTTGGAATATTTCCGACCAACAATAATAACAACAACGTCGTCATTGGTTTGCCTTCTGGAAGGCCTCAATATGCTTCGAATACCACGAATAACACGATGATGCAACAATGTCCATTGGTAGCACCAAATCTCGGTAAGATAAACTCTTAGTTCATTTACATAGAAATACATTTAACTTGTATTTGTAAAAGTCTATATATATATATATATAGATATAGATATAGATATAGATATAGATATATATGTGTGTTGTATCATTCAAATGGGAATTGGGTTACTTACAATGGTGAATTTTGAGATACATAAATAAGAATAATAATTTATATTAACTAATAATAATTTATAATAAATTTAATATAAATAATAATTATTTAAATTTTAATAATAATTTAATATAAATAATAATAATTTATTATAAATATAATTTATAACATATAATTATATAAAATAATATAATATTTTATATAATAATATAATAGATTTATATTATATATATATATATATATAATTTTGATTATTCTTACCATTATGTATAAAATATATTAATGAAAATATTAAAACAAACATATAAATAATCTGATTAACACAATTCACATACTGTAACACTACACACTGTATTCTAAGATTCTACCGTAATTTCAAGAACATATTTGATAGACGACAACAACAACAAAATAAATGATACTTACTGTAAAATTAATATTTTAAAGTTTGAATAACGTAATAATAATCATCATGAAATAAACAGCTGTTTTCCAAGAGAAAATATATCAGTCAACAGTTTGATCCAACCAGTTTTACACAGTTTTCTTTCTATTTTATCCCGAATCGTTTGTCTTTGCACTTTCTACCTAAGCTTGGGGAAAAAAAAAAGAAAAGAGAGAAAGAGAGAAAGACGAAGGGTGTAATGGTGGGGTGGTGATGGTGGTGTCTTACCTTTTCTATTACATCTTGCTACCGATTCGATCCTTCTTGTCTTTGATCTTGTCTATTTGCACGTTAGCAAAGCTCGTTAAACCGTACACCGAGGAAAACAAAGGATGAGAAGAAGAGTGGCGAATGTTTACCTCGGTTAATCGATAGACTTCTATCTTTTCTACTCGTTCTAAAATCCACCATTTTCTATCCTCCTCCTCTTCTTCTTCTTCTTCTTTTTTCCTTCAATTATCTTTCGTCTATATTTCTCTCATTTTATATATATTTTCTTTTTATTACATTTACTAGTTGTTAATCAAATATTTTCATTTTGGCAATATTTTAATACTGTATGAATATATCTATATATATATAGCGGACCCAACAGACGTTGTCCTGTACACTGACTTCAACCTATAAACTTGTCGTATAACAATTTATAAATAAAAAATTAATTAAATAAACAATTTAAATTGGACCGAAATTGTAAATCTAAACCATTCTCGAATCCACTTGAAGACACACACAAAATTTCATTAAAATCGGTCCAACCGTTTAGAAGGAGTTCAGTGACATACACGCGCACAGAAGAATTATACAAAAATACTATGTTGCACATTATTCATTGAACATATACATACATACAATCAGATACGTGTTTTACAAGTACATACTAAACAATATTCTCATATACATAAAAAAAAAAAACAATCTTAATCAATCATTTTTTTATTTCATTTCAGTTGGTCCAATTGCAGTTAGTAAAACACCACCAGAGATGTCAGTCATGGAAAAAACATTTACCGAGGTGAATCCAGGTGGTAAAGGATGTCCAAAAACTTGTATAGCCAGACACCGTGTAGCCATAATCATTCCTTTCCGTGATAGACCACAACATCTTCAAACTTTACTCTTCAACATTCATCCGATACTTTTGCGTCAACAAATCGATTATCAAATTTTTGTGGTTGAACAGGAAGGTGAGTTAATCATCTCTAATACGATAGATTACTTTAATAACTTATGTTACTTAATTTTTCTTTTTCTGTCTTTTTTTTTTTTTTTTTTTTATCTTGTAACATAGTATTTATTTATCTCTACGTTTATCGTAAATCAATATGTTTTCCCTCCGTCTCCTCCCCTCCCCTAGTCCCTCCTCCCCTCCCTCCCCTCTATTGTAGAATACAAGGTGTTTCATTAGATCCAATGGAATGAATTATTAACGATGTTATCGATAAAATACGTGTTGCCTATCCATTATATCTGATTTTCTGTTTACCTAACATGTGTGTGAATTAGTAAGAGCTTATCATACCATAAGCACATTATATGTATTATATAGTAAAGAGAAAAAGAGAGAAAGAGAGAGAGAGAGAGAGAGAGAGAGAGAGAGAGCTAATCAATAAATTATCTTCTGAATGATGGTTAAGAGAAAAGAATTGTAAAAAAACATAAGAAATAACGAAGTATTTAATATTAAATCTAACTCATTGAATATTTATTTGAGAAAAATTTCACGAAATAAAGTGAATAATGTTAGAATATTTATTGTCTTTAGTATGAACATACTGATTGATATAAAAAAATTTATATTTATATTTTATAATATATATATATATATATTAGTAGTATTATATATTTAATTAATATAATAAATATAATAAATATAATAAATATAATATATTAAAATATATTGGTATTATAATATATTTAGTATATATAGTATACTATTAGTAATATAGTATAAATATACTATTTATATAATAATATTTAATATAATATAATATAATTGATGATGTTGATGATGGGTTGTTAGTAAAAAAAGAAAAAAGGATAGAAAAGTAAAGTAAATCATCTAAGAAGGTATTATTTATGAGTAACATCTGAAATAAAATCCACGTTAAGCCAATGAGTATATCTTTATCTTTCTCTTTCTCTTTGTTCTAATATTAAACGTGCTATTCGTCTCTGTCTTTCACAGCCACTTAAAGGCTCTAAATGTTTTCTCTCTCTCTCTCTCTCTCTCTCTCTCTCTCTCTTTCTTTCTTCCTTTTCTTTTTATCTTTATCTTTATCTTGCTTTAACGTGACGGAACAAAGATGGTGATGTATAGGGGAACGTTGGAAAAATTCACCTGGGATTTTGTTGAAAGTTCACTGACGATGAGTGAGATAGTTTTCTTCAACCCCCATGTTGTTGGTTTTTTTTATTTTATTTTATTTTTGTTTTTGTTTTTGGTTAAACCACAAACGTTCACGAACGAAATTTATCGTTTCCTTATTTTTTTTTCTTTTCTTTTTCTCTCCTCATCTTTACAATATTCATCAATTTTGTTTTAATAATAAACCTTAATAAGGTCTTAGTAATCTAATTTGTTTTTTCTTCTTTATCTATAAAAATCAACACTTAATTAACCCTTTTTATAAGATAGTACTTTAAAAAAATAAAACAAAAACAAAATACAGTGCTTAAATTCCAACAGTTATAATATAATTTACGATACACACTTAACCTAAAATTTCATTGATATTTATGAAGTTGTATTCAAGACAAATGATAAGAAGAAAAGAAAAATAATAGTAAATAATTAATATTATATATATATATAAATAATATCAGTATTAGTATAATATTTATTTTTATTAGTATAATATGATATAATATATAGTATAGAATATAATAGTATAGTATAGTACAGGGGTCGGCAACCTGCGGCTCGCGAGCCACATGCGGCTCTTTAGATGTGAAACTGCGGCTCTTTAATTAAAAGAGCTTAGTAAAAAAAAAAACATTAAAAATCGTTCTGAATCGATTAACGAGGATTAGGCCCCGATGAATAAATAGATTCGTTTTTTTTTTTATCAAAAAAACTTGATTTATGCGAGTACTATTTGTTGTTGGCAAGACAAAATTTGATGGCACTTGAAAAATTGTTATGGTCCTTTAAAAATTTTGAAATTTTGTAAATTGTAATTTTGGACACTTCCGACTACAAAGATTGCCGACCCCTGGTATAATATATAAGTTATTAGTTAATAACTTTACGATTTAGTATCATTTTCACAAGAAAAGTTGTATCTATCAAATATTCTTAGTAAGACCATATTTAAATCGATGAAATTGCTCTAATTTCCATTGAAAATTAAAAAAAAAATTTATTCGAAATTCATTGATAAGTCATGAAATGTTAATAAAGTACAAATATTACTTACATTCAATAGCAGATTTTGTAAATAATATGATTTATATAAATTCGTGCAAGTACCAGTCCCATTGTTAGTGGTGTTCAACAAGTACTGAATACTTTACCTTATATAGTAATAAAATAGTATAGTATAATATAATAAATTATTATATTAATATAATATATAATATTTAATTGGAAATTATTCAATTTGTAATTGTTTCATTACAAATATCAAATTTAATTTTACAAGTAAATTAAAAAAAAAAAAAAAAAAAAAAAAAAAACAGTGTTATAAACGAATTGTAATAAATGACGTTTGAAAGATTAGAATTTTAATAGAATTTATATAGGGGAAAGAGGAAGACAAAAAATATAAAAATAAAATGGGAGGAAAAAGGGACAAATCCTAGAAGGAAGTGGGATATCTATCAAAAGGGATTTATACTTTGATTAACGATGCCTGATTAAGAAAATAACTAATGACCGAACGAGAGTAGTGGAGATATGCCGCATTGCAGCAATCCAGTTATCGGCATCTCTTCTTCTATTCGCTTTCGACTTGCATTAGTCCGATTAGATTACGTTCTAACGTGGTGGTATTACGTAACAAGACTACTACCACCAGGTAGTAAAACTTCTGTAAGGATGGTGACAGCTAGTTACATTCCCCTGTTCCTCCATTAAACCTCTTCCCACCACCACTACCACCACCACCACTACCACTAATATTCTTGTAGAGAGATTTATTTTTTTTTTCATTCTTTAAAACGAAGAAAAATTGTAGCACAGTTATTTTTCATCAAATTAATTGTTTACCTTCAACAAATTACTATGGACAATTCGTTAGATGTTAAAAGTATAAATTTAGAAGTGTAACACTAAATTGGAATTCATCCAATTGGAATTAAATTTAATTTGTAAGAAAAAATGTTTTGTATTAAAGTTTTATATATATTAATATTATATATATATTAATATTATATTATTATTATAATATATATTAATTTTATATTAATTGTAATATAATAATTAATTTATATTATAAATTTATATATGTTATAATTATATATATTATAATTATTTATATATTTTATTATATTTACTATATATTATATATTATATTATATTATATATATTATTATTATTATTATTATTATTATTATTATTATTATTATTATTATTATTATTATTATTATTATTATTATTATATATAGTATATATAATAATATATATGATAATATATATTATTATTATTATTATATATATTAATTTATAATATTATATTATTATAATTAATTATAATATTATTAATATATTATAATATATACAATAACATTTGTTACTATAATAAATATTTGAAGATATAATAATAATTCATATAATCGTGCAACACAAAAGTATCTCGAAGAAACAACATTGATTCATACGATGATTTTGATCTGAACTTTACATTACATTATTATTATTTTTATTATTATTATTATTATTATTATTGATAATATTATCTGGTTGGTACATGTCAGTCTAACAACTGTGAATGATATTTAATATTTATTCTTATTGTTATAGAGAATACCTTTAACGAGTCTTTAATTGTCTCAAATGGTCCGAACGTTGTAGTTTCATCCTGCAACTACTTTGAAATTCAAATCCTTCCTTCCTTCCTTCCTTCCTTCCTTTCGTACCTTTCTTCCTTCCATTTCGAACTGTCTGTCTTCTTCATCCCTTTTGAAAAGTCTACTAGGAAGATCCGTGATTAAAGAGCCTAGCAACAGCCAGTACTAATAGTAGTTGTAGTAGTATTAGTATTAGTATTAATAGTAGTAGTAGTAGTAGTTGTAGTAGTTGTAGTAGTGTAGTCGGACACACCGAATATTTTGCTTTTACATAATTGCTAACGGTAGTGAATAATTTCTTTGAAAAAGGAAATAAAGATGAGTGTACTAGAGCAAAAGAGTGATAGGATAAAGGGGTGGTAGTGGTGGTAGTGGTGGTGGTGTTGGTGATGGTGGTGGTAGGATATAAGGGGTAGGAACTTTGGTAGGTTGAGAATAATAAATAAATCTTTTGATCATTGGAAATGTTGTTATTCCATTTATCGTATTAATTATTTTATATTGGATTTCATTTGTTAATCGAAACTTCATCCGATTTATTTGTACTTATTTATTTATTTATTTTTTCTTTTTCTTTTTTTATTCAATTCGTAGGAAAAAAGCAGAGTTTTGTTTTTTATCTTAGTTTCCTTTTTTTTTCTTATTAACACTTAATTATAACTAATTACATTAACTATATATTTTTTTTATTAACTATATATTATATATAACTAATAGGGATGCGTTAAACGTGCTAAACGAGTGTCTAATTTAATCGAAATTTCATCTCAAACGTAATATTCCAAAACCAATCACAAAATATTTCTAATTATTATTATAAAATTAATTTGATTTAATTTGAAATCACATTTTTGTTTTTTTGTTTTTATTAATTAATTAACGATTTATATACCGAATCGTATTGGTTAATATCGAAGATTAATTATTAGCCATATACATTCGTCTATTAATAGGAATTTCAAGAATTTATCTTTCTCTCTCTCTCTCTCTCTCTCTCTCACACACACACACACACACACACATATACACTCTCTGGATATTTATTTCTAATCGATGGAGATTGAACGAACTTGTTACTTCACTATAGAGAAAATTCATTAGAGAGAAAGAGAGAGAGAAAGAGAGAGAGAGAGAGAGAAATATATTAGAAATAGCATCTAAATGGAATCGCGTGATTAAATTGCTATATAACATCCAACAACTTTGAGGTTATATGTTTCGTATACATATATATATATACGTTTATCTATACTATATTTTATAAATCATATTTATCTGATATAAAAGTATATATTAGTTTATAAAATATATGGAAACTTTTAATGTATTTTTTCTAATACATGCATTATCCATTAATATAATAATATAATAAATTTCGAGGTGTACGTAACGTACCATTTCAAATATTGGTATCTAAAGTAGGCCATTTTGAAAAATAGTTTTTGAGGATTTTAATAAAAGAAATGAAGTGTAAAGATAAATATAAGAAAAAAAGGGAAAATAAATTTTATGATAAATTAAATAAAATTAATTATTTAAATAAATATATATATATAATTAATATTAAATAATTAAATAATATAATATTAACTAATTATTAAAATTTTTTGAAGATTTTATTTAAAGATCTAAAGTGAGTGAAGGTAAATTTTTCAAAAAACAAAAAAAAGGGAAAAATAAATTCGATAGTAAATTAAATAAAATTAATTATCTAAATAATAATATATAAATAATATAATATTAAATATTAAATAATTCAATAATAATTATTTAAATTAACTCAAATTAATTTATTTAGTTGAATAAAATTTAAAAGTTAAGTTAAATGAAATACATTTACTATACTATTATTATTATTATTATTATTATTATTATTATTATTATTATTATTATTATTATTATTATTATTATTATTATTAATTGGCATTAGAAACTCGAAAGTTCATTGACCGCAAATATCAAATCCCGCCGTTGTTACATTTACTGTACACTTTTCTTTTTTAACGTATTATAATTATTATAATATTATAATTTTTACATTTTTTTATTTTATTATTATAATACAGTCGAGACCATCAACAAAGTCGATATATGTAAATCGATCAATTCTCTTGGGACACACTTCCCATAAAGATCATGGTCCTTGTTTCTCTATTGAACTGGACGAACGAAAAATCACATCTATATACATATATGTATACATTTATGTATATATATATATATATATATATATATATATATATAGGAATCCGTTCTTCTTCTTCTTCTTCTTCTTCTTCTTCTTCTTTAGTCTTTTATCGCATTTTGTGTCCTGCTCTATCGATATAAATCAGAAGACCTCGTGTATACAGTAAGATTTATTTTATACACAAGCATGGCATTATGGATTACTTTTAAAGGAGAAGACTCGAAAGGTGTGAATTATAGTTTGAACGATCATTCGTTAAAAACCTTCTTATATTTTCACCATTTTTTTCTTTTTTTTTATCAACGTTAAGTCACTGACAGTAAAATAAGAAAATAAAATGAGAATATTTAACTTTGTCAGTATTTTGTATTATATATTAACTTTTAAAGATAAAAGAAAATATATATATATATATATATATAAGGTGTTTCAACATTATGCGGGTATAATTTCAGGTATGGTTTTTCAGTACACTAGAATTAAAACAAGTTTATAAATAGTTATATTTATAACTTGTTTATATTAACATAACATAATCTATATTATAATGTATGTGATATATGTAATATATGTAATATATATGCATTATTTCATATTAATTAAAATTTATTATTATTATTATTATTATTATTATTATTATTATTATTATTATATAGTTTAATATAATAATACTATATACATAATATATTAAATTATATATTAAAAATTAACTATAATATTATAAGTTATAAGATATAATAAATATAAAAATAATAAATATAATATAATATAATAAATAATATATATATTATTATTATTATTAATTTATTATATTATAATATTATTATTAATAATTATATTATATAATAATTAATATATATAATATAATAAATATAAATAAATATATATATATATTTCTAATCCTTCTATTAAACACAGTAATGAGTATAAAATAATGAAAATTTTTAAATATAAATATTAAACAACAAAAAATAATCATGTTACATTCCAACATATGTAAAAGTACATTGTCATACAAAAGTTTGTCATCATTTTCTTATCACGTTAAAGATAAAACCGTGTTGCAATGTAAGGCTACTTGTACGTATATAAAATTTATGACAAAAATGAAAAAAAATGAAAAAAAAAAAAGAAAAAAAAACAGAACCTACCCCTTTCTCCTAAAAAAAAAAAAAAAAGAAGTAAGTAAAAAATGTAAGTAAGAAAGAAAAAAAAAGGAAAGAAAAGTAGAAAGCACTCGTGGAAAGTTTTTGAGGTAAGCTCTTCAGACATAGAGAGCACAAAAGTGCTAGGTATGTCTAACTGGGTCGATTAATCTCTCACGTAAGGGTAGGAAAGGGGGCTGAGGAGAGGGGGGATGCTGGTGCAACTGCAACTTGCACTTTACATACCACGAAAGATCACCCTAGATTGCTACCTACTCCTAACCTCGTTTTTTCCTTTTTTTTAGTCGTTTTTCGTGTATCTCGTACGTTAAGATACCAAGAGACAAATAAATGGTTAGAAAAGAGATAAAAATGATTTCTGAAAACTAACAAAAGGAGAAAGATAATGAAAATAGGATTGAAGGAAAAAAGATAGAAATTAAAAAAAAAAAAGAAAAAAGAAAAGAAAAGAAAACTTATCGGAAACATCTCAACACACAGGGATGGCCTACATTTCAAAAATATCTCCTTTTTTTGCTTTTATTTATTTCATTCTTTCTTTCTTTCTTTCTATTTCTATTTCTATTTCTATTTTAGACATTTTATCTTTCTCGTAGAATCAGTGTTCCCAGTATTTTCCCACAACCATCCCCTTTTCTATCTTTCTTCTATATTTTTCTTTTTTCTTTTTATTTCTCGTTCACATTACTTTGATAATATGTTTTACAATGAAAACTTTTTAATTATAAAATTGGAATTTCTTCTTCTGTTTTTTCATTTCATATTTTTTTTTTTGCCATTTCTTCAAGAACATCTAAGAATTAAAATCCTTGAACTACCAACCCTTCATCCACCCCCCACCCCTTTTATTCTATCTACCTATATACCTTTCACAAAATCATTTTAATTTTAATTGTAATTTTAAAATTAAGATCTTTGAATTGTCACCCTCAACCCTCTCATCCCTTTTATTTTATCTACTCTCCTCTTATACCCTTTACAAAAATTATTTTAATTTTAATTTTAATTTTAACATTAGTTTTTTGTTTATTTTCCTTTTATCTCATTTTCATCTACTTCGTGTATATTATTATTATTATTATTCTGATTTTCATCTTATTAATAACGTATTTTGTTTTGATTGATTGGTTTCAGGTACCGGCGCGTTTAATCGTGCGATGTTGATGAACGTTGGTTACGTCGAAGCATTGAAGGAAAGAACCTTCGATTGTTTCATTTTCCACGACGTCGATTTACTTCCGGAAGACGATAGAAATTTGTATACCTGTCCGGAACAACCCAGGCACATGTCAGTCGCCGTTGATAAATTCAGATACAAGTATGATCATTTTTTTATTTTTACATTTAATTTATTTCACTTTAATCTTTCTTTTTTTTTTTTTGAAGTGAAAACTACTTTAGAATGGGTGTGATTTGAAAAAAAATGAAACGCAGTGATGTGTATTAGATACATTAGAATATTACAGTTCAATTTTTATCATTATTTATAAAAATATTTGATTTGTGTAAACATGTTTTCAAGTGTTTCATTATTTACTTTCTTTGTAATTATTATAAAAGTACGCGGGGCCTGTATGAATGCAACCCACCAGACACACTTTGAAAATGTTACTTAAGAGCGGAATTTTTGTTCTGCCCGAAAGATAAGCAACCCGTCATACAAACGTGTATAAACAGTTTTAACTGG
This sequence comes from Polistes dominula, assembly GCF_049000335.1. Classification (NCBI taxonomy): domain Eukaryota; kingdom Metazoa; phylum Arthropoda; class Insecta; order Hymenoptera; family Vespidae; genus Polistes; species Polistes dominula. The sequence continues at coordinate 1,867,193 of NW_028300963.1, forward strand.
AAAAAAAATTCCGTCCCAGTAGATGGCATTCGTAAGCAACATTTTCAAAGTGTGTCTGGAGGGTTGCATACGAACAGGCGCCGCGCATTTTTCTAATTAAATTAATAATTAAATAAATAATTACAAATTAAAAGTACAAATAATATTATATAATAAATTATCCTCGAAACATGTTTTATTTGAAGGTTTCACTTCTAACTTGTGCAATTATGAACACATGTTTTTTTTTATGTTTCTTGATTTTTTTTTTTTTTTAATATATTTGATATTTATTTTCTACATTTTTAAATGAACAATTATTGATTGAAATATCAATTTAATAAGGATTACAAAGACTATTTTGTTTATGAATTTAATAAATATATAATATCGTGAAACACACGATTTCATTCTCAAGCAACATAATTATAACTTACCGAAGCTATGAAGGATAATAATTTCGTTTTAATGAAGGAAAAGAGTAGGTGGGGGTTGTCAAAGGGGTAGGAAGAGGGGAAAGATAAATAATCGTTACCATTATTAATTAACGCATCATTAACTCGTTATGTAACTAACTGTAGTAATTGTATGATCGTACTTTATAACAACTCTCTATTAGATCTTCATTATCTCAAATTGATTTTTACCACAAATTACTGTAATGTAATGCAAACCGTGTGTTATATTCACATACACATACACACACACACACACAAACAAACAAACAATGTGTGTGTTATTATAATATTTTAAATTAAAAACACTTATTATAATATTTCCGGATAAAATGTTCATCTTTTGATAAGAAAGTTTTTAATTACATACTGTGCGTGATTTCATTTATTCATTTTGTATTTTATAATTGATTATTAAATTATTGTAATATTAATTAAACAATATGATATTAAATAAAAATTGAATATAAAGTAAATTAATATAAAAAGACAGTATTAATTAGTATAATCATAATAAACATAATTAATCGTTTTTTTTTTTAATTTTTTTTTAGTTTAATAATAAAAAGTCCCAATTATTTAAATTGAAATAAAATTAAACAAATAGTTCATGCTTGAGTAAAAGTTTTGTAAAACACTGACACTACTATATAAAATGTTAAAAAAAAAAAAATAATAATAATAATAATGTTTTTTCAAGGCTACCATACGCTGATCTTTTCGGTGGTGTTTCTGCAATGTCTCGAGAACATTTCAAGCTGGTCAACGGGTTCAGCAATGTCTTCTGGGGTTGGGGTGGTGAGGACGACGACATGGCTAACCGTATAAAAGCTCATGGTTTACATATATCACGTTATCCTGCAAATGTAGCTCGTTACAAGATGCTAACACACAAAAAGGAAAAGGCTAATCCAAAGAGGTAAATAAAATAAAAATAAAACAATTATTTAACAATTTATTTTTAAATTTAAAATATATTAATTAACACGTTGATTTATTTCTAATATATATATATAATATATAATATTATAAAATATTATACTAAAAGTATTTAAATTAAATGATTAATATTTTATATTTCCAAATTATAAAAATGTTAAGTTCAATTGCATTACTTTGATTTTATTCCTTTAAATGTTGTATTTTACGACAAATATAATTGTAATAGTTTTTTCACATTAATATAATTTTTTATAATAAATGAAATTTTATAAATGTTTAAATATAGTAAAACAACTAGGAAATGTAAAAATCTAATAAATGTACGATTATTTCAATAAATTTGAAGATAATAGTATTGTTACGAGATAATTTCGTGTATAATAAAATAAACTTTATAATATAATATTATTGTTTATATATATATATATTATAACAAAATAATCACTTAATTTGATTTTAACAATATATATATACATATATAAGATAATAACGTAGTATAAAGCATGTTTGTCATTTTGAAACTACATTATTATGATATAATAACATTCTACAAAGAGGTAAATAATATTTATATTCATTTACAATACTGTGTTGTAACAGAATAGAAATACTATTTACATAATAGAATCTTCGTATAATAGAAAATTCGTATAATAGAAAATTCATATAACGGGTGTACTTATATCCTAAAAAGATGAATTATATAATTGTATAAAAAAAAAAGAAAAAATAATAATAAGTATTATATAAACCCGATGATCATAGAATAAAAGTAAAAGTAATCTTTCTTTTTTATACTAATCTATAATTCTATAGAAAAAAATATTCTTTTATTATAAATATTATAAATTCTATATATTACATACATTAAATATATATTTAATATTTTATTATATATTATATAATATTCAATTCTTTATTATATATTATAATAATAATAATAATAATAATATATAACATTCTTCTAATTAGACTTTCTATTCTATTTCTTTCTTTTGATTCGTTTTATTTGTTTAGACGGTGAAAAAAGTAAAGGAAAATGAATTAATTTCTTAATAATATTATTTACAGGTACGAGTTCCTGAGATCAGGGAAGAAAAGATTCGCTACTGATGGTCTTAGCAATCTACAATACGAGCTGATCAATAAACAAAAGCCAAAATTGTATACGTGGCTTTTAGTACGACTTACACCACCACAGCCTAGCTGATGGCTACCATGGATCGGTTAAATTATTACGGAAGTTCCTTAGGTTTTCCATAGGTGTTTCCAGTGAGACATAAAACAAAACAAAATAAACACGCGCGCACACAACACACACACAACACACACACAACACACAGACTATAGTTTCTTTTTTATTTTTATTTTTTTGTTCAAAAAAAAAAAAAAACAAAAAAACACATTCGATTTTTAAAACTGAAAAACACTCGCGACCACAAGTGGAAACGAAATATTTATGACGCGCGTGTATATGTGTATGTGTGTGTGTCTATGTGTATACATATTTGTGTGTGTGTGTATATATATATAAATATATATATTATTTGTGAGTGCTAGCGAGTTTTTTCAAAAATGAGTTGTCTCGAAACAAAATAAATAAAACAACCAACAACAGAAGGAAAAATAAAGACACAAATAAATAAATAAATACGAAAAATTAATACGAACGAGAAGGGACTTACTACTACTATTGCAACTATTATTACAAACTATTACTATTACTATTATACTACTATTACTACTACTACTACTACTACTACTACTACTACTATTACATACTGTTTTTCCATCGGTGTGATGTTATTTCGTAATACGAAAAAAACTTAACTTCCACGCTACTGCTGCTATCGCTGTTGCTGCTGTTGTTGATGTTATTGTTATTGTTATTATTATTATTAATATCATTATTATTATTATTATTATTATTTTTCGAACGTATTTCTCGGAGCAGCGAGAATTTTTCTTAAAAACAACAAAAACAAAATAATTCCTCCCTCAACCAACACAATTTCCTATGAAAAACTCTTGTTGGTTTTTATTTTCCTTTCTTTTCTCTTTTCTTTTTCTCATATTATAAAATCGTATAGACATAGTATACTGAAAGGGAGGGGAAGGGAGGGGAAGGGGTAAGGGAAGGGAATGGGAAGAAAATAGTAGGGGTTGGGTTAATACGACGTATAAATACGTCAATTGCGTGATATATTTTTTATTCCTCGATATTTTTTTATTGCAACGATAGGATTAACGTGAGTACGATTATAGTTGTTAGTGTGTGTGAGGTATAGGAGGAGGAGGAGGAGGAGGAGGAGGAGGACCTAGTTTAACACTTTGAGTGACACGTCAGTCATCGGTGACTGACATTGAACTTCACGTTCAGACAATGTCAGGCACATGTGACTGACGTTTAACTTCCCGTTCAGGCCACGTCAGGCATCTGCGACTGACGTTCAACTTCCTTTTACCATGCGTGGCCTGACGAAGATCTCCGTAAAAATTCGCGTGGCGCTCAACGTGTTAAAAAATGAGTTTTGACGTGCCAAAGGAAAATGTTAGGAGGACTAGAAATGAAAACACATATATCAAGAAATACAAAAAAAAAAAACAAAAAAAAGTAGAAAGAAAAATAGAAAGTGAGTGAGAGAGAGAGAGAGAGAGATTGATAGTATGTTTGTGTGTGTATATGTGTGTATGAAATTTTATTGATTGACAAATGAATGAAGGAGAATTATGATAATCCTTAGGGTGGTGATGTTTGATTATGAATTTTTTTTTGGTTGGTTTTTTAGTAGAATTAAATAATACAAAATGACGTCCACGTTATCTCTGGACCCTTTTCCGCAAATCTTCCTCTTCAAAAAATAATAAACAAAAATTTATATAATATATATATATATAAATATAGAAAGAAAAATAATGATGATTGTATGAAAAGCATGTAATAGAAAAACATAAAAGTAAGGAAATATAAATGTTTTTTTTTGTTTGCAAGCAAGGAAAAGGGTATGATCTGTCATCATCTGTCTCTTAATTAATAATTAAGCTATATATATATACGTTTAAAATTAAATAATTAGAATACGCTTGAAAATAAAATAAAAAAAAAATAAAAATAAAAAAGAAAATAAAAATATGAATTTACTTACAATTAGTCGATAATAATTAATCGTTATATTATTACAATATATCACATATGATATATACATATATATACATATATATTATACACTTCTATTTTTTTATATATATATAAAGAAAGAAAGACGAAAAAAAACAGAAAAAGAAAATAACTTTGGGGAAAACATATATTGACGAGTGTGTATTATTATTATTATTATTTTTATTATTTTTATTATTATTATTAATATTATTATTATTATTATTATTATATAATAAAATATTGTGTCCACCGAGATAATCGTGGACGTTCCCTTTTTTTATATATAAAATACATATATATATATTATATATATAAATAATATCGTGTCACTCGTTTACACGAAAATATCATTGATAGGGATATTAGTAATTGAATTGAAAAAAAAAATAAAAAAAAAAGAAGAAAAAAAAACTACCCCAGAAAAAGTGTGAAAAGGAAAAAATAAAGGAGACGAATAAAAATAAAAAAATAAAAAACAATAAAAATAAAAAGTAAGATTGAAAGCTTCCCCTTTTTGAATTATCGAAGTTTCCGTATTTTTATTTTCTTTTTTTGGTCTTTTTTTTTTTATTGTTCACATACATACGCAACCATAAATGAGAAGAAGGAAGAATTACACACATTGCGTGAATTATACATATACATATATACATATATATTATAACTTACATTATAATATAGAAAAAAACGTATAACATACTTGTAATTATTATTAAAAAAAGAAGAAGAAGAAGAAGAGGAGAAATAAAAAAGAAAAGAATAAAAATAAAATTAAAATGTATAAGAAATGCGCGGGCGCGTATGTACGTATGTGTAAAAGACATTAAATTAAATTAAATGAATGATAATACCCTTTAAGTCATTCGCGTGCAACTAATTATTAAAGTGCATCGCATTTTTATTATTATTATTATTATTATTATTATTATTATTATTATTATTATTCGACATGTGTATCGTCTACATTTAAACTTGTCGTGTGTAAAATCCTCGACACACGACGTAGTCAAAGAAAAAATAATAATGCGTATTAAAAATAATATTACTAACAACACACAGACACAAATAATACAACACACATAACATAAAATGATATTTAGTCGGTGAGAGCTGAAATATGTAAATTTTTTTTGTTTTGTTTTGTTTTTTTTTTTTCTTATTTTTTGGGAAGGGTTTGTTTTGTTTTGTTTTTTTTTTTTTTTTTTTTTTTCAATAAAAGGAAGAAAAATTTTTATACAATTTTTCTGCAAAACGTATTTTTATTATTATAATTATATTTATATAGTATATAAATTTATTATATTTATATATTATATAAATATAATAATTATAATAAAAAAAATATATAAATTTAATATAATAATAAATATAATATTAATAATATTTTTTTTCTAAATTTCTTGTATTTTATTTTTGTATATAAAATTATTGTAAAATTAAATTATTTATATAAAAATTATTATATATATAATAATATATATATATATAATATATATTCAGAAATATATAAATAACACATTTTGTGTGTGTGTAAGATAAAATGTATCAAATAAAATAATTTCGTTGTTTACAAAATATTTCACACATTGGATTTATTTGAATATTAAAATATAAATAAACATTTGATGAAATCGGCAAAACAGAAAAAAAAAAAGAAAAAAAAAGCAAAAACGTTACATATCAGCTCTCGCGTATTGGAAAAAAAAACAAAAAAAAGAAATAAAAAAAAAAAACAAACAAACAACGTGAGAAAACTTTTGTAATATCAATCAGCAAAGAAAAAAGAAGAAGAAAGAAAAAACAAAAAAAGAAAAAAACGATTTATAAATTTAAGTATGATGTAAGTTAAATTGCGCTAACTATTTATATAAACGTAAGTAAAAAATTCCTTGATGACATATGAAAAAGAATAAAAAAGACAAGACGTATAATTAAACATAAACACGTTTGTAACATACGTTATTTACAGTATGAAAAAACAAACAAATAAACAAATAGACAAGCGAGATAGAAAGAAAAAAAAAACGGGGGAAAAAAAAATTAAAATAAAATAAAATAAAATATAAAAGAACAAAATACGTACTGTCGTTCACATCGCTAATTTATTATTATTATTATTATTGTTATTATTATTATTATTATTATTATTAAAAATATCATTTTATTAAAGACAAATAATAATAAAACTAAAAAAAAAAATACTTAACGCAAGAAAATGAACACGAGGAGATGTTCATTTCAAATTTATTCTTATTGTGGACAATAAGAATGATGACGAAGTTTTATAAATAAACTTGATTTTTAATTTTATTTTTGTAATATGATAAACAACATTAGAACAACAAAACAAAAAAACAAGATAAACAAATGATACAATTCTATACAAATATTATACTAATATTAAATTAACCCATAAAAAAAGTGCACAGAGTTTGTTTGACACCCCACCAACAAATTTGTGATCTCTCGAAAACGGTGGTACTGAATTCAAAAAAAAAAAAAAATGGGTTATTTGTCGCCATTTAGTGTTAATTACTTTGAAAAAAAAAAAATTGCCAGGTCTTAATATTAATTAGCAGCTTCAGGTGACGCGTTCAAACACGTTGGGGTGTCAAACACCCACAGTGCACTTTAACTAACTTTTACCAAGTGTACACTTTAAGCGTTAAATAATAATAATAATAATAATAATAATTTTAATAATAAAATTAAAATAATACAATGCAAATATCATTTACTCGTGTACGTTGTTTTTATTCATCACAATTTTTATCTCACGCGTGATGTAATAGAAAAATGTATTATTCTGTTTAAACAAAAAAAAAAATATATATATATATATATACACAATGTACATAAGGATATTATACATCGAATATCGTATTTAATGTTCTTCGAATTTATTTACAATATAGGTAAAAAAAAAAAAAAAAAAAAAAACAAGCAAATAAGAGAAAAATAAAATCTATACGAAAATAATAATAATAATAATAATAATAATAATGATAACAATAATAATGATAATAATATTAATATAATAATAATTATAATAAGTATTACAGAAGAAGTAAAATCAATGATACCTTTCCTTATCCTTCATTATTATTTCAGATAGAATATTATCGAGACGTTTAACAGTAAACTTACTGGTACTTTCTAACAATTCTGTAATAAAATTATGATTCAAGAAACGATGAGATAAAACTTCATTCTTATCTTCGGATAATTCATCATCGTAAAGTTCGTCGTAAGTATCACGTAATAATTCACGAAGTGTTTTCGTTGTTTGAAATAAATCCGATTGTGATGCGTGCCACGGTAATGTAGCCAATAAAACTGCCTGAAAAATTTTCATTTATTTTTATTATTTTAAGAAAAAAAAAATAATAATTATTATTATTATTATTTAAAATAATAAAATTAAATATCTATCATTATTTAATATTTTATCTATTATTATTCACAATATATATATATATATATATATATATATATATTTTTTTTATAATATTAATAATTAAAATAATTCAATGTGTACAGTAAAAATTTGACTAAAATTAATATACATATATATATATATATATATATATATATATATTATAATTTATTTAATTAAATTTATATAATATACTACATATATAAAATAATAATTAATATTATATAATAATATATAATATAATTCTCATTTGTGGTCGATATTTCTTAAACATTTTTGACAAGAATTTTCAAATAAATAAATAGCTAATAAAAATAATAAATAAAATATTAATATTTAATGACAAATAGTACAATATATTACAATTAATCAAATAGATGATTTGTTTTGCATAAACCTTTTTGTCATTATTTTTGTATACCCCTGTTATATTTTTTTTGAAATAGTTTCATGAAACACCCTGTATAATCCTGACCTAACACCTTACTTTTATTATAAATATTATTTATAATAATTACTTCATTATAATATTCATATATATATTGATCAAATAAATAGAAATGAATTTATTAATTAATTATAATTATTATTCAAATATAATTTACCAAACAAATATCATAGGGAAGCCAATAAATTGTGACTCTTTCAATTGGTTCATCAAACTCTTCATAGTCTTCAGGCATTGTACTACGATCTAATTGTTCATCACTACTAACAATTAACGAATCAGAAATTTGTTCAGTAATTTGTGGTAATAATGTCGAGGGATCAATTTCCACGCCAGGTTCATCAAGTTTTTGGATCATCAATCGACGTTGTGCGGCGAATTCGCCATTTTCTTCTGTTATTATTACACCAGCAACAACTTTGTCCAACAGATGATTTATTATATCTTCTGTTACCTTCATGATTTAAAATTATTTCAAATTTAATTATCTAGTGTGTTTACACAAATGTTTTATTAAATTAAACGAAAAACAATTTAATGTGCAGAAATTTACAGAATTTAAATATAAGAAATTTCAATTCAATGAAATTACTAATGGAAAACAAAAGGATAAGTGTATTAAAACAATAATATTTTTA